>NC_053393.1:494953497-495269876 GCF_905171765.1 Bufo bufo | reverse complement strand
CACAGATTTGGCCTTTTAAAGGCATGTGGTCCTACAATTTTGATCAGCTGAAAAACAGCCTGTTTCAGTTTAATCGTTATTTTCAATTAATTGAATACTCAAAAAATGTTTCGTCTTACTCTTATTTCTTCTTGTTGCATGTTGAAGCTCTACTTGGAACCTTGTTAAGATCCAACAATGTAAAATATGATTTTTTGCCATTTTTTAAGTGGTCTTAAACTTTTGATTCAGAAGGACTGTATAATACAGATAGTGGGAGATAGTCAGTCAGTGAAGGTTATATCATGATATAGTGTAGCTGATAGATTCCAGTGCAGGGTGTTAGGTAGTGTGATAGGTTCTGCTGTCCATACATACATGCTACAGACATAGTGCTGTGATGTCGCAACAATACATAGTGCACCAATCAGTAATATATAGTCAGACATGCTGTGAGGTTTCACATATTGCGCCAAAATATGCTCATCATTAATTGCCTATTAGCGCAATCGCGAATATACAGTATATTAGAGTACTTCATCTGCTGTGCCAATCATTTTCTCCATGTAGCAAAAGTGACCCACGCCTGTATTGCGCGCGCATTACGCAAATATTACATTGCCGATTTTTGCAATCAAGAAAATAATAGCAAATTCTCGAATTTGCGAATATATGATGAATATTCTACACAATATTCGTGAAATATCGCGAAATCGAATATTGCCCCTGCCGCTCATCACTAGTTACTAAGAGGTTTGTTAACTCCTCCACTGTCCATGTAATTGAAGACATGCTGAACTTTAAACGTCCTGTGGCAACTATGTACATGCAGTGGGTGGGGTGGGTGACCCAAGATGAAAGGGTTTAAGGGTACAACCACACGGTCAGGTTTCTGCATGCAGTTTTGACAGCCAAATTCAGGAGCGGATCTTAAAAGGAGAGAAAATATAAAAGGCCAGATATGATATGTTCTCTTTTTTTTATTCACTCATGGTTTTCACATCCAAAACTGCATGCAGAAACCTGTTTGGTCGTACCCTAGGCAAAAATAAACCATTATGAAGATTGACTAGTACATTTGCAAGACATTTTGATACATAGTAGAGATATAGCTTACTTTTTCAGTGGGTATCATTGTTTGAATGCTCATATCCACAACAATGGTTTTAATTTTATTAGTCTCCATAACATTAATTCCATTGCTTTAGTAAATGCCATTTTGTTATAATTAATTTTTAGCCTTCTTAAATTCAGTATTTTGGACACGAATGTGAAGGAGTCAGTACTTACGAAGGGTAATTCAAGCCTGTGTGTGGTGTACCTGGCTCCTCACTCAAGGATGCGGAAGGAATAGGATGAACCTATTCATAACTGAAAAACAATGGCTTTACTGATCTCACTTGAGGCAACAAGCTTGCTGTTTACAAAACTCTTACAAGAGGCATCTGCTGTGGTTGCAGCTTTGTTGGGCAGCTAGCGTATGGTTTCAACAGTCTCGATACACTGTCTGGCGACAGTCTTATTCTCTCCTGTAGGTGTTGCACTTAATTGGAGTATTGCATTTGAGGAAGACATTGATGCTCTGTTTCTGAGTTTCCATCTGCTTGACAGCAATAAAGATGGTTGTATTCTACTGGCCATGGCAGTCCTCCTCGTGGCACACTCTGCAAGGTTTGTACTGGCATCTCATCATGTCACCTAATCTCTATCCTTGGGACAGTTTTACGCTTACTCAGATCAGGCACTTCCAGATTGAGGTATCTCCTTCCTGAAAATATGCACATTTAACACAATATCTCTCCTCGATACACAATTGCAGCTCACAGTGTGGTAGGCAGGCCGGTTGTTGCAGTCAAAATTGGTATCCATCTCCTTCAGGTTGTGGAAGCTAAGATGTGTAAGTTGGCTAACCCTGCTCTAGGTGATCCCTCTCCACAGCCATGTTCAGCTGCTCTTTAGCTTCATCTACACCTTAGGCCACATTCACATGTCCGTGGTGTGTTGCGGACCCGCAAATTGCGGGTCCGCAACACACCAGCCCGTCACCTCCATAGAAATGCCAATTTTTGTCCGCAAGCTGCGGACAAGAATAGGACATGCTCTATCTTTTTGCGGAGCTGCGGACCCTAAATCGGGGCCGCGCTCCGCAATTGCGGCTGCAGACAGCACACTGTGTGCTGTCCGCATCCATTCCGTCCCCATAGAGAATATATGGGTCCGCCCCCGTTCCGCAAAATTGTGAATGGAGCCTAAAAGTGGTGTTTACAACACATACAGACCAAAAGTTTGGACACACCTTCTCATTCAAAGAGTTTTCTTTATTTTCATGACTATAAAGGCATCAAAACTATGAATTAACACATGTGGAATTATATACATAACAAACAAGTGTGAAGCAACTGAAAATATGTCATATTCTAGGTTCTTCAAAGTAGCCACCTTTTGCTTTGATTACTGCTTTGCACACTCTTGGCATTCTCTTGATGAGCTTCAAGAGGTAGTTCCCTGAAATGGTCTTCCAACAGTCTTGAAGGAGTTCCCAGAGATGCTTAGCACTTGTTGGCCCTTTTGCCTTCACTCTTCGGTCCAGCTCACCCCAAACCATCTCGATTGGGTTCAGGTCCGGTGACTGTGGAGGCCAGGTATCTGGCGCAGCACCCCATCACTCTCCTTCATGGTCAAATAGCCCTTACTTTCAAAGTTTTCCCAATTTTTCGGCTGACTGACTGACCTTAATTTCTTAAAGTAATGATGGCCACTCGTTTTTCTTTTCTTAGCTGCTTTTTTCTTGCCATAATACCAATTCTAACAGTCTATTCAGTAGGACTATCTATCAGCTGTGTATCCACCTGACTTCTCCTCAACGCAACTGATGGTCCCAACCCCATTTATAAGGCAAGAAATCCCACTTATTAAACCTGACAGGGCACACCTGTGAAGTGAAAACCATTTCAGGGGACTACCTCTTGAAGCGCATCAAGAGAATGCCAAGAGTGTGCAAAGCAGTAATCAAAGCAAAAGGTGGCTACTTTGAAGAACCTAGAATATGACATATTTTCAGTTGTTTCACACTTGTTTGTTATGTATATAATTCCACATGTGTTAATTCATAGTTTTGATGCCTTCAGTGTGAATCTACAATTTTCAAAGTCATGAAAATAAAGAAAACTCTTTGAATGAGAAGGTGTGTCCAAACTTTTGGTCTGTACTGTATGCAATACCGATTGACAGCCTGCATAAGGAAATATAACTCCCAGAGTGTCACTTCACTGTTACAGGCTATCTGAGATGTCAGCAGTCTCTATAATACACCTCCACATGTCCTCTGTGCCCAGGGAGTTTCTACTAGGGGTTGTGCAAGAATGGAGGGGGTTTGTTAAACGCTACCAGTTGGCCAGATCTGTAAAGAGAAGCTTACTTATCTTCTTCCTGGCGCTGGCTCCTTGTATTCCAGGCCTGTGCTGCTCTGCTTGGCAAGCTCACTGAAAACATCTAATTTGACATCGCTGTAGCCAATTACTGGCCTCGGCAGTGAGTGGATCCCCTTGCATCACGTGATCATGTGTCATAATGTAAGGGATACCGATAGGCGCCACAGCCAGTGATTAGTTGCAGGCTATGGGGGATGTTCAATAAGTTATCTAACTCAGCATATTCTGTCAGTGTTAGAGAGTTGAGATTGTCTATGCAGGTTGAGACATGTCTCGACATGGAACACATACAGCAGCAGTTCAGTCTGATGAAAGCACTGGAAGTGACAGGATGGCAAGTGCAGTACAGTGCGGGTCTACAAAGAAAATGAGGGATTTGTAGCTTTGTTCCGTGATTAAATTACTTACAAAGGATAAAAGAAATCTTTAAGAAATCCATGAAAACATGATTGCTGTATATAGTGATTTGTATACGTTCCTACTACCAAGTAAAGTTTTGGGCCAAGCAGTTTAAATGGGGTAGGGAATCCACTGAAGATGACCCCCATTCAGGGCAACCTGTCAAAGCATCTTCAGAGAAAATGTGCTGTAAAGTGGAGGCCATGATTTGCGAAGATTGTTAAGTCAAAGTCAGTGCTATAGCTCATGATTTAGACATTTCAGTTGGCACAGTTTCCAGTATAATTCATGATGTATTGATAATGTTGATGCCTGAGCAAAAAAAAGTTGTCGCCTGCAATTTAGCAAAGAAAATGTAGACATGCTTAGAGAAAATCCAGGAGACCAAACAAGAGTCCACACAATGGAAGCACAGGGGTGACCAACTCCAAATTTCCTGTGCAGCAGTCAGCTGGAAAGATCATGACAACAGTTTTTTGGGATACAGAAGGTGTTTTACTACTGGAATTCATGCCATACAAGATAATTACTGGAGGCACCTATGCTTCAACAATGAAGGAATTATGTGAAAAATGCCATTGAGCTTAAACCATCCACCCTACAGTCCAGACCTTGCTCCCAGTGACTACTTTTCGAAGCTGAAGAAATTTCTGCATGGGCAATGATGTCCTGATGATAATGCAGGGGGTAACAGGGTTACGGCAGCAACAAGAAGTCTCCTTTTATTCTGAGGGCATCCGATCACTGGAGGTGGAAAAAGTGTGTTGAAGTCAAGGAAGATTAATTTGAAAAGTATTAAATTACATTTTCTCTGAAAATGTTCCTTTTATAGTCAGATAGATAACTTATTAAACACCCCTCGTATGTCAAACCAGATGTTTACAGTGAGGGAGTCCAGGGAAGTATTGCAGGTTGGGTGGAGAAGGAGCAGGGAGCCGATGCTGGGGAAGCATGTAAGTAAGGCTCCTTTCACACTGGCGTTTTGGTTTCCGTTTGTGAGATCCGTTCAGGGCTCTCAAAAGCGGTCCAAAACGGATCAGTTTTGCCTTAATGCATTCTGAATGGATAAGGATTCGCTCAGAATGCATCAGTTTGGCTCTGTTCTGCCTCCATTCTGCGTTGGTTGGAGGCGGACACTAAAACGCTGCTTGCAGCATTTTGGTGTCCGTCTGACAAAACATAGCCAAGACGGATCCATCTTGAACACCATTGAAAGTCAATGGGGGACGGATACGTTTTCTATTGTGCCATATTCTGTCAGTGAAAATGGATCTATCCTGACACACAATGTAAGTCAATGGGGACAGATCCCTTTTTTACTGAAATATATGGCACAATAGAAAACGGATCCGTCCCCCATTGACTTTCAATGGTGTTCAAGACGGATCCGTCTTGGCTATGTTAAAGATAATACAAACTGATCTGTTCTGAACAGATGCATGCAGTTGTATTATCTGAACAGATGGGTTTCTGCATATTCATGACGGATCCTCACCAAACGCAAGTGTGAAAGTACTGTAGCCTAAGTTTCTCTTATTTTAATTTTATTTTCTTCCATTTCAATACTGAAACTTCTTCCCTGCAATCTTCAATGCTAAAATTTGACAAAGTACAAGACTCTTATCCTCTAATTGGCTCCATAAACGGATTTGTGAAGTGTAAAATGAACCTTCAACAGAGTCAAGGTTGTGACTTTGCAGTGCGACAGCTGAGGTCAGTGACTATGTTGAATTGGGAAACCTAATGCCAGCTCCAGATATAATGACAGCTTGATTATTAACAAGTGACTGAACTCAGGAAGGCGGATAAACCGTACTCTCAGCTTATGTACTAAGGGAGTCTGCTGACTGCTCGGAAAATTATAGTAAAGTACTGTTATTAAATGAAGAACATTGTGCTTGTCTGCACTAAGATGTCACATTGGATAGAAGACTCACCTTTCCTTGCCGTGCTAAGTAGAGCTTGTGTTGACTCTCTCAAGCTGCTAACCTTGAGAATTATTCGAAAAGTTTAGTTGAAGTTGTTTGTAGACATAAAAGTGTTAATATGTTGCCAAAGTTACATCTTTGTTTTCTAATTAAGGGAATTTTGGAGAAGAACTTGGATTTACAAGAGGACATAGGTTTAAATTAGAGGGGCAAAGGTTTAAAAGTAATATCAGGAAGTATTACTTTACTAAGAGAGTAGTGGATGCATGGAATAGCCTTCCTGCAGAAGTGGTAGCTGCAAATACAGTGAAGGAGTTTAAGCATGCATGGGATAGGCATAAGGCCATCCTTCATATAAGATAGGGCCAGGGGCTATCCATAGTACTGAGTATATTGGGCCGACTAGATGGGCCAAATGGTTCTTATCTGCCGACACATTCTATGTTGCTATGTAATGTGTGTGTATCCTTAAATGTGTTTTCAAGATTTTAATATTAATGGCCTATCCTTGGGATAGATTATCCATTTCAGATCATCGGGGGTTCTGACACCCAGCACCCCCGCCAATCAGCTTTTACTCTGTAGCTTCATCAGTGGAAGTCGGCACTGAAACTAGACAGCTCCGTCCATTGAGTAGTAGAAGGAGATGGTAACTGCAGCATTGCTTCTATTCATTTCAATAGGAACAGCACTGCAGTGACCAGCTCTGTCTATCACCCAATGCATCTGACTTCCTGCT
This sequence comes from Bufo bufo, assembly GCF_905171765.1. Lineage (NCBI taxonomy): Eukaryota > Metazoa > Chordata > Amphibia > Anura > Bufonidae > Bufo > Bufo bufo. The sequence goes on along the minus strand of NC_053393.1, from coordinate 495,263,400 downwards.
TTAGAACTGAAAGATAACAGTGCACAGTGTCATACCCTCGCCAGGATAGATCATCAAAACCAAAACAATGGACAACCCCCTTAAAAGCATTGCTGAACGAAATCAAATATGAAACTTAGACAGTGACTTACTATGGTCTCCTCATACTATACACATAGAAACCTCTCCCAAACACCACTTCTTTGAGAAGACCACCCCTTAAAAGAAGCATAAATTGCTTCTCCCACTCTCCTTTAAAAAGGCACTCAGAAGCTAGTTTTCAGTAGCATACCTTTTAGTGATAGATCATCAACTGCTAGACATGTCTTTACGGTACACTCAAAGACACTTTGCATCGTTGACAGAGAGGGAGCATCACTGGACAGAGAGAAGCAGGAGGCTTGTTTCGACAAATTGCCCGCCATTTATACCATTCTGTCCTGTTAGGAGGTGTTGGGAGCAGTGGTTACATGAGGGGACGCACACACAGCAAACACACTCTGGAGGACCCAGGCAGACCACTACTAGACATGATTGCTTGATCCGCTGAAAAGCATGATGATCTCCAACAGTTTAGTTGTCCATCAACTAGACAAAGGTGGCATCTTCCTTACACATCCCTGTCTCTACCCAGCCCATTTTAAGTCACTTGGCAAAAGGAAATTTGGTGTTATGGCGCCCATTATGTGTCCTGCGAGTTGGACTGCAATGGACTGGAAACATATTGTCTTTAACAACGAATCCAGGTTCTATTTGAGATCTGACAATGGTCCGGTTTGAGTATGGATGCCTCGTGGTGAGCTTTTCTCAGTCATGGCTTTGCTGTGGAGGGACACACTGCCCCAAATGCTGGAGTGATCTGGGGAGCCAAAGCCTATGACAGTCACCCATAGTAGTGATATGAGGGACATTAACAGCTCAGCAATGTGTGCCAGACATCCTGCAGTCAGATGAGTTGCCTCTCATGGCAGAGCTTCAAACTGGCATTTTTTGGCAGGATTACACTCACCTACACAAAGGAATATCTCCACCAGATTGCAACACTTCCTTGGCTTCTTAGTCACCAGATTTATCACCAATCAAGCATTTATGGGACCAGGTGGGACATAAGCTTCGGCAACCCACAAGTGTGCAGGATCTACAGGCCCACCTGCAACATTTGTGTGTAAATGTGGAGCAGGATACTATACAGAACCTATATGTGTCCATGCCCAACTGTATCTCATCTTGTATTCAGGCTAAAGGTGACCCAACAGAGTCCTAGAGCCTCCTTCAATTGTAGTTTTCCCCAATAAACTTATCCTTTCGCTTTAATATTGTAAACATATTACATCAAGTTTCATTCAGTTCCAACAACTCCTTCTTGGAACATTATTTTTTTGTCAATTAATGTATATTCGGATTCATTAATATTATAAACCGACCAGCCATACCCTTAAAACCACTTGCCTAATATTGTGTAGGGTCCTAGAACAGCTTTGAACTGTTGAATGCTGGATTAAGAAGTCTGAAGATGATCAATGTTACTCACTTTACCAGTCAGTCTGTGTATATTATTGTGGAATTTTCTTATGTACCAAAAAGTTAAGAGTCATTAATCTTCCTATATATTTGCAAGAACATGTCCATACATTTATATATGTTCTAGGGTAGGAGTCACTAACTTTTTATAGCTTGTGGGCCTTGTTTATATTTTAGGAATGTATGCCTAAGTTTAAAACCATTTTAAAGTTTATATGTTGAATTAATCTACATACAATTTAAGTTCTACTTCTTTGTAAATAAATTACACTAGTTATATTGCACTAACCCTGATTTATAGCTTGTATTAGAGCCTAAGCCTTATAGTTGTATTCCAAATTCTTCAGGTTTTCATAGGAAACCATCAACCAGCTTGTCATCAGTCACAACAGCTAGCAAGCTCTTATAATGCAGTGGAAGGGTTATGACTGGTGTAAGAACTATACTTCCCAGATTCAGATCGCCAGAGAAAACTCTGTGGACATTGTGGAACATAGAACTGATTGGAATGCTAGAAGAGTTCAGCTCTGGAGCCAGCAGAATAGTGAATGAAGCTGTCCAATATTTTATTCAAATTAAAAGGTTATTCCTATTATAGCCATTAGTGATGAGCGGCAGGGGTCATATTTGAATTAGTGATATTTCGCGAATATTTTGTTGAATATTCGTCATATATTCGCGAATTCGTATATTCGTTACATTCTTTTTTTACGTGAAAATCGGCAAGATAATGATCGCGCAATATGCTAATATTACGCGCTCAATACAGGCGTGGGTCAAAAACTAATATAGTGCTATATATTCATTTTTAGAATATTCGTCATTTTTTCCATCTGAACACATGATTCCTCCCTGCTTCTTGCTTGTGGGCCAATGAGTAATTGGCCCACAAGCAACTTAAGCAGGGAAGAATCATGACTTCAGATGGAAAAAAATGACGAATATTCTAAAAATGAATATATAGCACTATATTAGTTTTTGACCCACGCCTGTATTTAATATAATGTTATATATTCGTTTTTTTCGAATATTCGCAATTTTTTTCCATCTGAAGTCATGATTCCTCCCTGCTTAAGTTGCTTGTGGGCCAATGACTCATTGTTGTATAAAGATGACATCAGGCCTGGCAGGCCTACTTAAAGGGTAACCATCCTGCCATGCCAAACATGCTGATTGAAATTCTTACCCTTTCCTGGCTCTAGTACCAGGTGCCTATGATCCCAATTCCTGTTTCACTCCAGTCTTGACCTCTGCCTTGTTCCTTTGATCATTGTTCTGCCTCACCCTTGAAATTGTTTGTTCCCTGACTTTTCTTGGAGCAGATCTTACTGCAGCAAAGCTGACACCTTCTTGCTCAGGTTAAGGCCTCTTTCACACTACCGTTTTTTTTTTCCGTTTTGCGGTCCGTTTTTTGCGTTCCGTATACGGTCCGTATACGTAACCATTCATTTCAATGGTTCCGCAAAAAAAACGGAATGTGTTCCGTATGCATTCCGTTTCCGTATTTCCGTATTTCCGTTTTTCCGTTCCGTTGAAAGATAGAACATGTCCTATATTTGGCCGCAAATCACGTTCCGTGGCTCCATTAAAGTCAATGGGTCCGCAAAAAAAAGGAACACATACGGAAATGCATCCGTATGTCTTCCGTTTCCGTTCCGTTTTTTTCTGAACCATCTATTGAAAATGTTATGCCCAGCCCAATTTTCTCTATGTAATTACTGTATATTGTATATGCCATACGGAAAAACGGAACGGAAAAACGGAACCGTAACGGAAACACCTACGGAAACAAAAAAACGGAAAAACGGATCCGTGAAAAACGGAACGCAAAACACTGAAATGGACATACTGTAGTGTGAAAGAGGCCTAAGGGTGAAGACCATGGGATCCTTAAGATTCCACACCTCAATCTAGCCAGTGCTAAATGTTTATGGCTTAGTGAATCCACATCTCTGACATGAGACTGTACTACGTATGACCATGCACTCGGTGTGGGACATTATCTAGGAGTTACACTTATTTTTGGACACACAAAGGGAGTTTTTTTTGTTTGGATGGAACTGTTTTTTCTTTGCAGTATTTATTCTTCTAGCGTTTCTGATTATTCCTATGCTAGTTAATCTAAGTTTCTGCTTGAGTTCTTCCTAAAAAATTGAATTCTATATAAAATTAGCATAGGACATAACTCAATCCTGGGAGCTTATCATTCCATTACATGATAAAGAGAATGATAAATCTATTTTCAATTCCCTTGTGATCTTGAATAGTCCTGTAAGCAATATTTTGGTCATTTATAAAGCACAGGAAGGCAAGGGCCATCACTAAGTCAAACATTCACAATATCTTTAATTAGCATATGACAAATTAACGATTCCATCTGTAATTAACTCCAAGGTAATTTTCTCCTGAAATGAAAATATGAAACATTAAAGCCATTAGATTTTTTTTTAATTCGACAAACTGGTAGGTGATATGTGGGCAATGTAAAGACAGTATGACTGATTGCCGGGCCATTTTTTTTGTCAGTAAGTGAACTGCAGGAATTTATATTGAGCATTAAAATGATGATATATAAATCTAATAGATGCATATTTCAGGTCAGAGGCTTTAAAAGGATAAAATCATGAACCTTTCAGGGTTTTTTTATGGCCGAATCTTGCCTTGGGAATTATATATCTAATATTTATTTTTTCCTCAGCCAACAACCACAGTGCAAACCGAGAAAACTTTTGCAGAAAGTAGCACAATAAAGTGACTTTGTACGCCCCGTTTCCTGTGTAGAATGTGGCTATCCTCCCACAAGCTGACTCTGCTGTATTTTTTTATTTTCACATATGTTTTTAGCTATGACAGGTGTCCATTGATACATCTATGCCAGAAGTCCAGAACTGAAGAGTTTATAGAAGGATAACTGAATGCATCAAGGAATTTGACCAAAAAGATGAAAAACCGCACTCTAATAGTCTTATTAAACTGTAAGACTAGCACCGTCTATATGATGTCAACTTCCTGTAGAATCCACCAATGGTGAACTTTAACTATCCAACCATCATGCTTTCAAAATGCTTTCCTTACAAGCACTATAATTTAACACAATAATTTTTTTTAATTTGTGCAAGCATATACATTATAAAGGGGATCTTCAGGGGGTAAATTTATTTAAAAAGGACTCCAAGTGGAATCTATATATATATATAAATAAGGACGTATATATGTATGTATGTATGTATGTTCCGCGATCACTGAAAAACGCAGCCACCGATTTCAATGAAACTTGGTATACACATCCCTTGCTACCTGGAAAGAAATCTTGTACGTACCGTTCCTGATATATTCACAAAAAAATGCAAATATGGCACATCACATGACCTACATTAGCCAATAGAAGCCTGCAGGTCTTTCTCTTCTTATCCCAACTGCCATACACACGGTCACATGTCCCTTATCAGCCAATATAAACTTGCAGGTCGTTAGTCTCCACATACACACAGTTTTACACCAGGTTTCCATAACAACCCAGCCATTTTTCTTCACTGCTGTAGGTCAGCTTTAAAGGGGCAGGGCGCTGTGGATGACACTATTAAGGGAGCGGAGTGCTGTGGAGGTCACAGTTCAGGGGCAGGTACGGTGGACATACAGGCCAGCCTCAAAAGACGGACTTAAAAACCCCGCCCCCAGGTCCGGCTAAGCCACCCCCCCTCTGACTCTGCAGCCAACGGGGATTGAAAAAATGAAGGTAAAAATCAACTTCTGTCATCTGCAGGGGTGGAAGGAAGGGTGACTTTCTCCCTGCAGCTCATTCTTAGACATCACAGTGATGCTGTCTGAGAGTGAGCTGTTAAAAAGAACATCCCAGTGCCGGATGGAGGACAAGGAGTCTGAAAGCCAGGCTGTCCGGCCTAAAACCGGACCTCTGGCCACCCTAGAAGCAGGCTGCTGTGGAGGTCACAGTTAAGGGGACGGTCCACTATGGAGGTCAGTGTTAAGGGCCAGATTGCTGTAGAGGATACTGTTAAGGGGAAAGGGTGTTGTGGAAATCACTGTTTAGAAGATGGGGTACTGTAGAGGTCACTAATGAAGGGGCGGCTGCTGTGGAGGTCACTGTTAAAGGGGCAGGCTGCTGTGGAGGTCACTGTTAAGGGGGCGGGATGCTGTTGAGGTCACTGTTAAAAGGGGTGGGCTGCTGTAGAGGTCACTGATAAGGGGACGGGCTGCTGTGGAGGTCACTGATAAGGGGACAGGGAACTGTGGAGGTCGCAATTAAGGGGACGGTCCGCTATGGAGGTCAATGTTAAGGGGCGAGGTGCTGTAGAGGTCACTGTTAAGGGGGCAGGGTGTTGTGGAGGTCAAATTTTAAGGGAACAGAGCTCTATAGAGGTCACTGTTAAGTGGGCGGGTTATTGTGGAAATCACTGTTAACGAGACGGGGTACTGTGGAGGTCACTAATAAAGGGGCGGCTACTGTGGTGGTCACTGTTAAAGGGGAGGGCGCTGTGAATGTTACTGTTAAGGTGGCAGGCAGCTGTGTAGGTCACTCTTAAAGGGGCCGGGTACTGTAGATGTCGCTGTTATAGTGGATACTGTCGATATATTTTAATGACACACACAAACATTAAATTAAATAGATGAAATATACCCATGCAAAGCCGGGTCCTTCTGCTAGTAAAATGATAAAATGATCCCCAACATTCACATTCGACTGCTTACTGGATTCCAACTGGTCTCTGTTTCCTGGTCAACTTTGGTAAATGCAACACTCCGGAAATGCCTGGAGTGACTGGCCGATCCAGCATCTCTAGGTTTTTCCTGTGTTGAGACAGTTAGGAAGTAGAGATTAGTCGGGACCTGGTAAGTGTCAGAATGGGAATGGCTAAAGAATGGGCAGGGCGAGTATCCTTTCTTTTAATTTTGTATCCCACTTTGAGGCAGCCGCATTACTAAAGAATTTTCCTCCACTGGATAACGCCTTTAAGTTGGGTTTTTATAAAGCTAGACTATCAGTGTCAAATGGTCCAAATACCCTATGACTGTACAATGAGCCACCTTAAAATGAGTATTCAGATTCAGAGGCAAATGTCCAGAGATGGCAGGAAGGATAAGAACATAATTTAGATCCTTTTCCATAAAAACAAACATCTAGCATTCCTTATTACTGACACACAGGGCTGTGTGTCAATAATCAAGAATACAACAAACTATATATAGGTATAGTGCAGCAAGAGCTGGGAGAAGGAGGATGTGAGTGGCTGTGGCACTGATAGGAGTTGTAGTGGTTCACAGTGGCTGTCTTTACTTCATTGCTTCCTGGGGCTCTGCAGTGAATGGAAGGTGCATAGTTTCCTCTCTCAGGATACACCCTGGTATTGGGGCTCCTGCCTGTTTTTAGATAGAGGAGTGTAGGGTAGGACAGGGAGTGGTGCAGGCAGAATTTTAGGTGTTGGGTGCATGGCAATAAGGAGGTCTGTGTAAGGTAACAAGTCCAGCAAGCTTTACTGAGATATTCTTGGAAAATAACACTTGTAAAGACTGGTATAATCTTTCCAAATTGCACACAAAGTCTTTCTAAAGCTGTATATGGTAAAGCAGGCTGTATAGTCCATTTTTATGTAATCAAGAAAACTTCCCAAATCGACCAAAGGCACGCTATTCAGTTCTCATTAACTCTTTTACTAATGCTCACCGTGGGGAGCATACTGTATCTTAGATCGGTTGGCCAATCCATCTCCAAAGTGTGGTGGGTGCCGGAGGCATTTGACCTTTTTCACAAGCAGCAAAGTTAAAAATCATAAATGTGTGCTACCTTTGTTATCGTGCACTGTCCTTTATGGCCCTAAGCAGTCTATAGATTCTTTGTCACTTGTCCTCATCATGTAGAGATGGAGAACCCCTAGTAGTAGGCCTCACACTGTATAGACCCATGTAGTTCCTCACACCAGCTGCCTAGCCCAGACTCACTGGCTATAGCAATTAGTCAAAGATTTGCAAATTTGAATATTTGCTATATTCTACTTTTTTTTTACTCGAAAAATCGGCAATGTAATGATCGCGTAATATGCGAATATTACGCGATCAGTACAGGCGTGGGTCAAAAACGAATATATAGCACTATAGAATATAGTGCTATATATTAGTTTTTTAGAATATTCATAATTTTTTTCCATCAGAAGTTATGATTCCTCCCTTCTTAAGTTGCTTGTCAAGCAACTGAAGCAGGGAGGAATCATGACTTCAGATGGAAAAAAAAGAAGAATATTCTAATAAACGAATATATAGCACTATATTCAATATAGTGCTATATATTTGTTTTTTAGAAAATTCGTCGATGACGAATATTCTAAAAAACAAATATATAGCACTATATTCGATATAGTGCTATACCGTATATTCGTTTTTTAGAATATTCATACTTTTTTTCCATCTGAAGTCATGATTCCTCCCTGCTTAAATTGTTCGACAAGAAACTTAAGCAGAGAGGAATCATAACTTTAAATGGAAAAAAATGAGGAATATTCTAAAAAACTAATATATAGCACTATATTCTATAGTGCTATATATTAGTTTTTGACCCACGCCTGTATTGATCGCGTAATATTCGCATATTTAAGTGCCCGGAAAGGCCTGGAATGTAATGTCTTATTATGAGAAATGGATGTAGAGGATTTGAGAATCTCAAGAAAGGAAAATGATGGAAAAAACAGATGTAGTCTCGGCAGAAAAATAAACTTGTTACAGAGGGATCAATACACCTGGTGCCATGGACACTGACTAAGGCCTCTTTCGCACGAGCGCAAAGCTTTTCTTTGGTTTGAGCTGAAGGTGAATGAAAGACCACAATCTATTACTATGCATCAAAAGTTCAAGTATCTTGGTTAATATTGAGCCATCACAGAACTGTGTCCACTTTGCTAAAAAAAAAATGGTGTTGTCCATATCTTGTGTTAGCAGGTTCAAATTGGTCCACCAATACATCTTAAAGGATGACATGATAAAGTATACAATGCAATTAAAATCAGACTTGTGTATGTTCTGTTTAGGAGTAGAGTGTGCCCTCGGAATGGTGGGCCCAAGAAACCCCAACCCAAAACTGGTCTACATTGTTTGGTGTTGATTAAAAAGCTTGTGGAGAACAATACATTTTTATGTGAAATTTGAAGAATGCAATAAACATATTTCAGCCTACAGGCCACACATGATGCATGTAAGATGAAGCAGGATATGTGCACCATGACATGCACTTGACAGACAAATAAGCAACTTTTTACAATTAAAGACGTTATTGGACTCTTCTGAATTTTTGTGGTTTCCTAGTAAACCGCAATGATTTAGGATGTAAGCTGGTTTCTTAAAGGAACAAGGCAGATTACGGTAAGGTCTGCTGAACAGACATAACTACAGCTGGTATGTTGGTATTTAAGGAAATGTGGATTAAGGGGGATTTTTTTCTTCCTTTCTTTTTGCCTACATAATCTTAACATTCACATACGAATATACTTAATTGGATAAAGTATATTTGTCTTTAAGAAACCATTGACTCCATTTATGCTTTGCCAATATGGACAAAAAAAGATGTGTTTCTTATATTTGTTTTGCAAACCATTTCATAATTTATGTAATCTTGATTTTACATTGTATTTTAAGTGCCCGGAAAGGCCTGGAATGTAATGTCTTATTATGAGAAATGGTTGTAGAGGATTTGAGAATCTCAAGAAATGAAAATGATGGAAAAAACAGATGTAGCATGTAAGAGGAGAAGAGAAAACGAGGCGGCACTGCCCCCACTGACGTGACCGCTGTATATTTCAGCTGTACGCATATGGTATGGGGATATCCAATAGGTGGTGCTCTGCAATAGTGAGCACAAGGCACGATTCACCAGATAAGGAGGAGAGAATAACAAAGTTGCGGCACTCACCAGGATACCAGAGAGGTCTTTATTGAAGCTTCCTTAGAAGTGGTAACATAGAAGATCCAGGGGCGGACACAATGTTGCAGGCGGCGACGGCCGTTTCGCGCGTGAGATCGCGCTTCCTCAGGCCGCTCAATACGTCATGACGCAGGTAAGAACTTTATAGAGGCGGGCAGGGGACGGCCGGCGCCGTCGGCCACAGCTGTTCGCCCTCAGAGAGAAATGACACGTATTAAAAATCTGGATCCAGCAGTAACATGTACATAAAAAAGAAAAGAAAACAACAATACAAGCACAAGAACACAATTGGTATACCCATATCCACAAAATGTGGGACAGATTTACAAGAGTAATGAATGAATACTTAGGAATATGATACAGAAAAATCGGTACTTATGATGATTATGCAGACACAAGAGCGGTGCATAGCACCAGCGTAATTAAGAACAAACATAGAATATAGGGCTGCGTGGCATGAAGCGACTCGCGATGGGCAGAGGGTGGATAAAAAATAGAGGGCAGAAGACAAGACCCAGGATAGAAAAAATAGACGAATACTAATAATAGTGATTGTATTCACAAGGTAAGAACATATGGGCGCATACATAGGCAATTTGTTATAGAGCGCATTCAGATCACAGGAAGACAGACATGTCATTCCTGTCATTCATGCCCGCTGGGCCCATAGCACCGGTCCGGATTATCCACTTTGCCTCCCTCTGCAGGAGCAGGCGATGCCGATCCCCCCCACGAGGGATGGGACGGACATGCTCTATCCCCGCAAAGGAGAGGCAACGCGGGTAGGCGTCGTGAGCGGCGCAGATATGGTCGATAAGGCGTGGACTGCCTCTACCTGACCTGATAGAGCCTACATGCTCACGAATGCGCTCAAAAAGAGGACGTATAGTCTTGCCTATATAAAAGCGTCCACAAGGACAGAAGACGTGATTTCCTCCGTGCGCTCAGTCATCTTGAGTGGCAGGAGGGTTTTCACCTTGTCTCTCTAGATGTTGAGAGTTTATATACTCGTATTCCACATGACCTGGGCCTTCAAGCAGTTAAGACTATTCTGCATAAAACTGACAAAAGTGCTATGTTTATGGATTTTGTCCATGAAGCTTTGGACTTAGTCCTTAGCAACAATGTTTTCCAGTTTGATGGTCTCTGGTACCGCCAGGTGCTAGGTACTGCAATGGGCACCCCTGTTTCGTGCACATTTGCAAACCTGTACCTGGCGGTATTTGAAGAGACGTACATCTTTTCGACGGATAACCCCTATCTCCGTCACATTCATCTGTTTCTGAGGTATGTGGATGACATTTTTTTGGTCTGGTGGGGGAGTGAGGATTTGTGCCATGCTTTCGTTAAACATTTAAATGCACATAACCAGATGAACATGAGGTTCACCGTCAAGTTTGGCGGAGAATCTCTGGACTTCTTGGACGTGCAGGTTACTATCAAAGATGGCACTGTACATACTAGTGGATACCGTAAACCTACGGCCACTAACTCCCTCCTCCACCAGACCAGCTTTCATCCACCCTCAGTAAAGCGTGCTGTCCCTTATGGACAATTTGTTCGATTACGCAGGATCAATGATACAGATGAAGGCTTTTTTAGACAAGCTAGAGAGCTTCGTAATAGGCTCCTGGATAGGGGTTATCCGTCGAATGGCGTTTCTGCGGCAATGCGTAAGGCCGCCAAACTGGACCGCACCTCCCTTTTAAGGGAGAGGGACATTAGTTCTGCACAATCACGTTTCGCATTTTCATTTCAATACAGTGCTGCCGCCGATTTAGTAAAACAGGTGATAAACCAGAATTGGGACCTCCTTAAAGGGGATCCCTCCCTCAGTAGCTTGACGGACGAAAAACCTTTGGTCGCATTTAGGAGATGCCCTACACTCAAAAACAAGCTTGTTAGGAGTGTTTTCTTGACACCTAAGGCCCAAACTTGGTTAGGTAAGCCTAAGGGCAACTTCAAATGCGGCCACTGCTCGTTTTGCGCCCTTAATATGTGCAGCAAATATGTGATGTTTGGAGGGGTAACGCACACAGTACAAGAATTCATCAACTGCCGCACGTCTTATGTCGTGTACGTGGTCTTCTGTCCTTGTGGACGCTTTTATATAGGCAAGACTATACGTCCTCTTTTTGAGCGCATTCGTGAGCATGTAGGCTCTATCAGGTCAGGTAGAGGCAGTCCACGCCTTATCGACCATATCTGCGCCGCTCACGACGCCTACCCGCGTTGCCTCTCCTTTGCGGGGATAGAGCATGTCCGTCCCATCCCTCGTGGGGGGGATCGGCATCGCCTGCTCCTGCAGAGGGAGGCAAAGTGGATAATCCGGACCGGTGCTATGGGCCCAGCGGGCATGAATGACAGGAATGACATGTCTGTCTTCCTGTGATCTGAATGCGCTCTATAACAAATTGCCTATGTATGCGCCCATATGTTCTTACCTCGTGAATACAATCACTATTATTAGTATTCGTCTATTTTTTCTATCCTGGGTCTTGTCTTCTGCCCTCTATTTTTTATCCACCCTCTGCCCATCGCGAGTCGCTTCATGCCACGCAGCCCTATATTCTATGTTTGTTCTTAATTACGCTGGTGCTATGCACCGCTCTTGTGTCTGCATAATCATCATAAGTACCGATTTTTCTGTATCATATTCCTAAGTATTCATTCATTACTCTTGTAAATCTGTCCCACATTTTGTGGATATGGGTATACCAATTGTGTTCTTGTGCTTGTATTGTTGTTTTCTTTTCTTTTTTATGTACATGTTACTGCTGGATCCAGATTTTTAATACGTGTCATTTCTCTCTGAGGGCGAACAGCTGTGGCCGACGGCGCCGGCCGTCCCCTGCCCGCCTCTATAAAGTTCTTACCTGCGTCATGACGTATTGAGCGGCCTGAGGAAGCGCGATCTCACGCGCGAAACGGCTGTCGCCGCCTGCAACATTGTGTCCGCCCCTGGATCTTCTATGTTACCACTTCTAAGGAAGCTTCAATAAAGACCTCTCTGGTATCCTGGTGAGTGCCGCAACTTTGTTATTCTCTCCTCCTTATCTGGAAAAACAGATGTAGTCTCGGCAGGAAAATAAACTTGTTACAGAGGGATCAATACACCTGGTGCCATGGACACTGACTAAGGCCTCTTTCGCACGAGCGTCGCGGGTGAGGGCCGGATGTGATGCGGGTGCGTTCAGGGAAAATCGTGCAATTTTGTTTGCGAGTGCAGTCAGTTTTGTGTTGCGTGTTTTCTGTGCAGGTGATATGCAGATTGCATGCGTTTTTAAAGCGCGTGAAAAAAAAACTGAACCATTCTCTTGATTCACCATTTTACTGCTAAGAGATATCTAAGGCTACTTTCACATTAGTGTTTTTCTTTTCCGGCATAGACTTCCGTTACAGGGGCTCTATACCGGAAAAGAACTGATCAGGCATATCCCCATGCATTCTAAATGGAGAGCAATCCGTTCAGGATGCATCAGGATGTCTTCAGTTCAGTCATTTTGACTGATCAGGCAAAAGAGAAAACCGTAGCATGCTACGGTATTATCTCCGGCGGAAAAAAAACTGAAGACTTGCCGGAATGCCGGGGTCGGCATTTTTTTCCATAGGAATGTATTCGTGCCGGATCCGGCATTCAAAATACTGGAATGCCGGATCCGTCCTTCCGGTCTGCTCATGCGCAGACCTTTAAAAATTAGAAGAAAAAAAATACCGGATCCGTTTTGCCTGATGACACCGGAAAAAACGGATCCGGTATTGCAATGCATTTTTCTGACTGATCAGGCATTTTTCAGACTGATCAGGATCCTGATCAGTCTGAAAAATGCCTGATCAGTCAGAAAAAATTACATCCGTTTGCATACAGTTTGCCTGATCAGGCAGTCAGTTCAGGCAACGGAACTGCCTGCCGGAATCAAACAACGCAAGTGTGAAAGTACCCTAAACCCCCAGCATACATTATTTTAATGAAATATCCTATTTTTTTTTTTATTGCTTGTGTGGCTGGATTGTGTTTTTATTTTTAGGTTAAATATTGATGTTTTTATACACGGTATGTGAAATATGGTAAAATACTTCATTACTATAAATCTGAAATGTAAGCAATATTAAAAGTATGTCAGTATCGACTGAAGTCGGATGGACGTGTAAAGTGCAGCTCTCCAGCTAGCATAACTCTCACAGCTTGTTTCCAACAGCTTACTGGACCCCAGAATGGTCAAGATCAGTGGCCCAAAGCCCGCAGACCAAGCGGGACACAATCGTTCCTCGAGCCAGCCAGGAGAAATGGAGAAGTTTATTTTAAAAAAGCAGCCGCAGCGCCAGTGAACGGGGAAACCAAGATGGCGCCCGGAACCCCGCGCACAAGCCACAAGCAGGCAGCGGCGGCAATCGCTGACAAGGTAGGGGAAGATCCCAATGATATAGACTGCCTTACCCATCTCCCGGGCTTACCTAAAGGAAGCCCTGGCAGACGCCCTGGGACCCCTTAGCCATGACATCTTCTCTATTAAAGAGGACGTACGCCATATAGGCCGGAGGGTGGAATCTCTTTAAGAAACCCAGGCCGCAATCCTAAAACCATCAAAATGAAGTGACTTCCAGCCTGTCGCTAGCTCAAAGTCACATCAACTCCCTGTAAACTGCTATAGAAGATCAAGAGAATAAGAACAGGCGCAACAACCTGCGTTTCCGGGGCATTCCTGAAACAGTACCTGCTGTAGATATCCCTGAAACTGTGATCCAGATATGTCTGAAACTACTGGGGCCAGACTCTGCACACAAAGTGTTAATTGAGAGAGCACATAGAGCTCTTCGTCCAAAACCACAAGACACAGAACCCCCCAGGGATGTGATTTGTAAATTCCTGCATTTTCCAGTCAAAGATGCTATATTGGCCAGTGCCAGAAATACACAATAGAATGGGAGGACAATGCCATCACTATATTTCAGGACTTAGCCCAATCAACACTCAGGAAACGTAAAGCAATAAAACCGCTTACAGACTGGCTGCGTCATCACAAGATCATCTACAGATGGACCTTCCCCTTTGGCCTTTCATTTCTCCACGAGGGTCGCCGCATCACCATTTCATCTTACAGTGATCTGGATAAAGTTTACGCTCACCTTGAGATCCCACCTCTGCCTATTGTCAATTGGGAAATGGTCCAAAATGTATCTGCTCTACCTGAATTACCCAAAATGTCACCCTGGGAACTTCCTCGCACTCCAAAACCCCAAAGATCCAGAAGAGGGAACTTTTCATCTACCCCAAAGCGTCTTTCTCTTGTGGATAAGTAACCCATGCATAACAACCTTCACTTACCCAGAAAAGGGTCCCAGTTGATCTACAATATGATACTTTTTACCACCAAAGCATTTGTATTATATGTTCAACATCATACTGCTCTCCCTATTGAGTGGAGATAAAGGAGTGCGCATCTCCAAGCTATCCAATCCAGTTGTTGTCTCTACTCAATGTGGGACAGTGGAGGTCTCCCCTCTCGGGATATCTACCATAGGCGACTCCATATTCAGAGAATAGCCTTCAAGATGTATAAGATAATTTGTCTTACATCAAAACCTTTATCCTTTAGTATATAACATGGGATACTCGTGTTCCCACACTTATAGTATTTCACTAAACCCTCCGCCCTAATTGAGCCTGGGGGTTCCCCACCACCCTCAACAACAGTTACCTAAAACCTGTGACCTCCCACAGATGGAAAGATCCTTCAAACTTCCAACACCATTCCTTTCCAGTATTAACAGTTCCAACGAGGGTAATGCCTCAAGGTATTTCACTTTTACCCTCTTATGTTACCCAACCAGAGGTTCTCTGCTGCCCAACTCTCCCTTGGGTGGCATGGATGCTCTCTGATCTGTTCACTATTTCAAGTTTTATCTTATGTTCTATGCTGTTACCATGACAGGTACTATCATCTAGCTCTCTTAATCAAGTATATGTTTGTTATTAGGCATGTGCAAACTGAGAACATATTGATGTATCACTACCCAGGATGATGGCAGATGGCGCTCTTCTCCCGAGGCGGCACCCTCCCTCTCCCTTTGCCAGTTGGTAATACTTATCTGACTGATTTTATCATAGCCCTCCCAATACCCTTTCTTATACCCAGTCATGTCTGACCTCAGACTTGTTTCATATAATGTCAAGGGGCTGAGATCTCCGTCGAAGAGAAGCCAAATCTTCTCCCTCCTGAACAAGGAGAAGAGCTCAATAATCTTCCTCTAGGAAACCCATTTCAAACATGGCAATTATCCCAATCTCTCCTTTTCTAAATACCCCAGCTGGTATCATTGCGGGGCTGGGGGTGCCACGTCGAGGGGAGTGAGTATAGGCTTTCATAAAGGGTTACCCTTCCAATACAAATCTCACATACAAGACCCAGAAGGCAGATACCTCCTCCTCAAAGGCCTCCTCCTCAATATGCTCCTAATACAGACCAAATTAACTTGCTCACCTCCCTCTTTTCATTAGTAGAAACCCACAGAGAGGGAATCTTGATTATGGCTGGAGACTTCAACCTGGCCCTTAATCCACTTATTGACACCTCCTCGAAGAAATCCTCCATCTCCTCTAGAGCACTCAAATCATTACAAACAAGACTCTACAAGCTAGGTGTTCTAAATATCTGGCGGTGCCTTAACCCTGATGCACGTGACTACTCCTTCTACTCCCCAGCAAACAATTCATATAGCAGAATAGACTAGATCTTCATATCAAAAAGAACATCTGCAATCCTGCCAATCCTCCTGGATGGGTGACACGACATTTTCCGACCATTCCCTAATATTCTGTGATATCCGCCCTGCTGCCAAGCCGAGAAGAAGCTCAAATTGGAGGTTCAATGAGTCACTGCTGGGCAATGCTAGACATAAATCCCAAATATCCTCCTATCTTGAGGAATACTTTACAACCAATAACACCCCAGAAATATCCCCCCAAACCCTCTGGAATGCCCATAAGGCCTACATTAGAGGCAGATTGATCAGTTTCTGTTCCTTCCTCAAAAGAGAATCTGAGAAAAAACTTAATACCCTGTTATCAAAAATACATGTATTAGAAATGGCTCACAAACAATCCTTACTTGCTCAGCAACTCTCGGAACTTTCCTCTCTTAGAACTGAACTGAAAAACTTTCTCAATGAACGGTCAGCCAAGATTTTCCTGTCAGCTGAACAAAAATTCTTTGCCCATGGCAATAAGGCCTCAAAGTTCAAGATGTAAAGAATAAAACAGAGACGAAATTCCTGTTACGTTCAGAGCATTAAATCCCCCCAAGGAACCCAACTATTTAAAGCAGAAGAGATAGCTGAACAATTCAGACTCTTCTATGAATCACTTTACAATCTTCCCCCATCTGAACTTCCAAATCCTTCCGAGAGAGAGAGAGGCCAACATCAACTCATTTCTTGACACTTTAGATCTTCCATCCCTGTCCCCAACACAACGGGAATCATTAGCTAGGTCATTTACCCCTTCAGAACTAATAACGGCCATTTAATCAACCCCTAAAGGAAAATGCCCAGGCCCCGATGGACTCCCCATAACTTATTACTCTACCTTCAAGGACACCCTTATCCCCTTCCTACTCCCAATTTATAATCTTGCTATGTCCAATCACCCCATCACAACAGACATGACAAAGGCCACCATTACAATCATACCTAAAGATGGCAAGGATCCCACTTCCTGCTCCAACTACGGTCCCATCTCTCTGCTTAATGTAGACCTTAAACTATTAGCCAAGATGCTTGCCACCAGGCTACAAAGCATTTTACCAAATCGGATCCATCCAGAGCAAGTGGGATTCGTCAAGGGACGTGAGGGGAAGGATAACACCACCAAGATCTTAAACGCCCTAACCTACGCCTCATACAAATCCACCCCTCTGGTCTTGATCGGCATGGATGCCGAAAAAACATTCAATAGAGTCGACTGGACGTACATCAGGTTAACTCTGTCCAGATTTCTAATACTAGATCCCTACATCAACACTATATTCTCTATGTACTCTCACTCTTCGGCGTCCGTGTCGGTCAATGGAGTCCTATCCTCCTATTTCCCTATCAGAAACGGAACAAGGCAGGGATGCCCACTCTCCCCCTTACTATTTGTACTAGTTATGGAGACGCTCCTACAAGCTCTCAGACAGGACAATGAGATCAAAGGCCTGCTGGTTGATAGATGTGAATTCAAATTAGCAGCTTTTGCGGATGATTTGCTGATACTCACAACAAACCCACGTAAATCCATGCCTATTATATTATCAAAACTCAATTACTTTGGATCCTTATCTAACTTCAAAGTCAACCCCTCCAAATTCCAAATACTCCATGTCGGCCTCTCCCCCTCTACTCTTTCATCCCTCCAGATAAATTCCCCCTTTAATTGGCATACCCAATTATTGACACATCTGGGTGTGAAACTCTCCCCCTATTTATCTGACCTATTCAAGCTAAATTATAAACCAATATTGACTTCTATAGTTGCCCAGCTGGACTCATTGGACTTTCCCTACCTTTCCTGGTTTGGGGAAAAAACATCCTCATGTCCCTAGTATTACCTAGACTCACTTATCTGATGCAAGTTCTCCCTATTGAGATCCCCAAATCTTACTTCATCTCTCTAAACAAACATATTCGTAAATACATTTGGCAGGGAAAGAATCCACGTATCTCATTTGACACCTTAACTAAACCCAGAGCCAGGGGAGGCATTGGGTTCCCTGACCCTGAAATGTATATGAAAGCCATTCAGCTCTCGAGAGCAATTGATTGGATTAGAGGCCCAACCCACAAATCATGGCTCATATTGGAAAACGCCTTCTTGCCTTCTCCTACTCGGGCCCTCCTGCTGGCCGACAGACTACCCCTAACACTCAGCTCCATTCCAAATCCCATGATCCATAACACTCTAAAGGTCTGGAGGTGGTTCCCGGCCAGCTCCGGAGCCCTAACACTGCCCTCCTCCCTCATGCTTGTAAAAGATGTCATCGTCTTAGCTCCCAAGGAGTTGAGAGAGAGTTGTTCAATACCCCTAAGGTCATCTGTGATTGCCATTTCAGAGCTATTAGACCCTGATGGCTGTGTGCTTTCTGATCTGGGGATCTGCAAGAAACTCAAAATACAAATCCATAACCTCATCCTCATGCGATTCCTCAGATCAGAAGCACTCCTTCTCGCTACACCATCCCAAAACTATATCCACGATATATAAGCAATTAAAATCTCCCCCCTCTCAAAGTCTGCTATAATTAGCCTTTGGGAGAAAGATCTGCAGAGAACCCTATCAGCTTCTGAAATTACAAAACTACTGATAACTCCACATAAGATCTCCAGATGCGTCCGCATTCAAGTAAACAGCTATAAAATCTTCTCACGTTGGTACAGGACTCCAGACAAAACCTGCATATATAACCCTGATACCTCAGACGTATGCTGGAGATGTCACAAAGAAAAGGGCTCATTCTTCCACATCTGGTGGTCGTGAGAATTAATTGAACCCTGGTGGCACAACATAGTCAAAATCTGTAATCAAATCTGCCAAACCTCCTTACCCTGCAGTCCTGAATTAGCTTTACTCTCCCTGGGGATGGAGGGAATGGGCCCCCACAAAACATCCCTTTTTTCCCTCCTGATGGCAGCTGCCAGACTATTACTACCAAAGCACTGGCTCTCCTCTGAGATCCCAAGTGTGGACCACTGGATTAATAAGGTGGACCAGATCTATAGGCTTGAGGAAATCTCACACTGGGAACAACGCTCCAGACCCACCTTCCTCCGGATATGGACTCCCTGGAGAAATTATTGAAAATTCTCTTAGTACTCACCCCTGTCCTATCCCCCAGCTTTCATACCAGTACTGAAATGCTCATGTGCCTGAATCTGCCCAACATGTTACACACTGAATGTTTTTAGCTACTCATGCCTAACTGTTCATTCAAGTGTTTACAGCTGATTGATTCTGTTTACTACCTGTCTTGACCGGTCCGCACCGGTCTTTCGATGTAATTCCCATCTGTTCATGTGCCTGTTCATTTTATAAGCTTATCTGTGATATAATTTGATACTGTACATGGCTATTTACTAACTTTTAATAAAACAAAAAAAATTGTTAATAAAAAAAAATAAAAAAAAGTATGTCAGTATCAATATTATAATTAATAAAGTAGTATTTGGCCTCATTATAAATAACGAAAACTATCATGAGGTGTCATATGACTAAACTCCATTTCAATTGTCTATAACAGTGATCGCAAACCTATTACAGACCTAGTGCCCAAACTGCAACATAAACCTAATTATTTATCGCCAACTGCCAACCTGGCAATTTACCTTGGACTACAGTCCAATATAGTATACTGTATCTCCAATGTACTTTATCTTTTAACTACAATAGCCTGCCTACATTCAGTGCGCTGCCTGTGCTGTTCGTAGTGCGCCCTGGGCTGATGAATGGCAATAAAAGTCTACGGCATATTGGTACACCATAGACTCTGAGTGGCGCCTCTGGCACTCGTGCCATAGGTTCGCCATCGCTGGTCTATACTATCGTGTGCATATGGACCTAAAATTGTGTTAAATTTTTATATGAAGATATGTATTATCAAATCCAAAATGTACAATAATTTATATATGTTTTTGGTTTGCATAAATTTATATTTGTGTGTAAATTATTTATAAATAATTTTTATATTGTTACGTGTATGTAGTTTTTATTAATAGTAAACATGTACAATTATTAAAGTGTTATATATGTGTGTGATGTGCGATAACTAACTTTTAATATTTCATGTGTTTAAAGAGAGAAAACAATAAATTTGGTGAAAATAAAACTCAGTTTATTTTAGCACTGAGTTTTTTTTTTTTTAACATAAATTACAGTACCTCTGGAACTTAGTGACCGGAACAGTGGTAGACTTGTGTAGTAATTATCCACGTATAGATGGTAGCCCTTATTCAGCAGTGGGTGCAGTAATACCCACACTATCTTCCCACTAACTCCTAGGACGAGGGGGCATTTAGGGGGTTCAATCCGGGTGTCCCTCCCTTCATAAACCCCGAACTTGTGAGTGTACCCAGAGCTACTCACACAGACTTTATACAGTTTTATGCCATACCCTGCCCGCTTGCTGGGCAGGTACTGGAGGACTCTTACCCTCCCTTTGAAAAGTAACAGGGATTTGTCTATGCAGACATTTTGTTCTGGGGTGTACACTTCTGAAAACTTCGCATTGAAGACGGTCAAATGCGGGGTCATTCTGGGGTGGGCACTGTGCATTATCTTTGTAATGCAAAAACTTCAGTATTGATTGGAATCGATTACGGGCCATGGTATTACTGTAAATTGGAGTGTGGTACAAGACACCCGCACTCCAATACTGATTAATTTTAGTTTTTTTTTACTAGGCCCATATGCAGCAAGAGCCCCCAAAAGGTCATCATCTCTGCTGCATTTACTGGGGTCCAACCTTTGGGTCTAGCGTATGGCGATGTAGGGTGCTGGGAAATAAATTGCTGGGCGTATAAATTTGTTTGGGTTATCATAAAATTTATAAAATCTTCAGAGATAAAAAAAAAAAAAATCGATTTCAGTGAAGCCCACACAGTCCATCTGAATGATTGGACTACATTCCACAGTTCTTCTCTATTTCTTGGTTTTGCCTCAGAAACTGCATTTTTGATGTCACCCCACAAGTTTTGTATTGGATAAAGATCCGGGGATTGGGCTGACCACTCCATAACGTCAATCTTGTTGGTCTGGAACCAAGATGTTGCACGTTTACTGGTGTGTTTGGGGTCTTTGTCTTGTTGGAACACCCATTTCAAGGGCATTTCCTCTTCAGCATAAGGCAGCATGACCTCTTCAAGTATTCAGATGCATTCAAACTGATCCATGATCCCTGGTATGCGATAAATAGGCCCAACACCGTAGTATGAGAAACATCCCCATATCATGATGCTTGCGCCACCATGCTTCACTGTCTTCACAGTGTACTGTGGCTTAAATTCAGTGTTTGGGGGTCGTCTGACAAACTGTCTCCGGCCACTAGACCCAAAAAGAACAATCTTACTTTCATCAGTCCACAAAATGTCTCTTTAGGCTAGTCAATGTGTTCTTTGGCAAATTGTAACCTCTTCAGCACATGTCCTTTTTTCAACTGTGGGACTTTGCGGGGGCTTCTTGCAGATAGCTTGGCTTCAAATAGGCGTCTTCTAATTGTAACAGTACTCACAGGTAACTTTAGACCTTCTTTGATCTACCTGGAACTGATTGTTGGCTGAGTCCTTGCCATTTTCGCTATTCTTCTATCCATTCGAATGGTAGTTTTTCGCTTTCTTCCACGTCTTTCAGTTTTTGGTTGCCATTTTAAAGCATTTGCGATCATTTTAGCTGAGCAGCCTATCATTTTCAGCACTTCTTTATATGTTTTCCCCTCTCTAATTAACTTTTTAATCAAGGTACACTGTTCTTCTGAACAATGTCTGGAACGACCCATTTTCATCAGAATTTCATAGAGAAATGCACTGTAACCAGCATGTCCAACATTTGCTGCCTTCCTTCCTTAAATAAGGGAAATAATTGCCACCAGTTTTTCAAAGAATGAATGACCTCACTCGTTGAACTCCACACTGCTATTATTTTGAACATTCCCCTTTCAATAAGTGATTGAATTACAGAGAATCAGCAGCATGCATGTCATGACTGTTGGGTCTGTTGGGTTTCTATTACTCTACTACACCTGCTAGTAAATTATTTGCCATATAGAAATTAGTGATGAGCGGGAGGTGCCATATTCGATTTCGACGAAATTCGCTTGAATATTCGTTTCATATTCATCGAAATCGAATATTCATCATTATTCTAGTTATCGCGATTAATATGCGATTTAAATAATCACATATTGCGATTTTAACTTAAGGTAACTTTCCTATTGGTTTGATATCAAGAATTAGCAAAGATGACGAATATGATGAATGTATTCGTCATATTCCTCAAAACTAAGTATTCTCCATCTTCGTTTTAGCTCCATATTCGTCAACTTCGCTAATTCTAGCAATCAAATAGGAAAGTTGACTAGAGACAGCTAAGTTTTTAATTTGCTATGCGATAATATTACTTTGCTTTTTTTTTAAATAAATAAAATAATTATAATACTTGATAATTATTATAATTCTATTTATTTTAAAAAAAGCAAAGTAATATAATCGCATAGCGAATTAAACACAGCTGTCTCTATAGTCAATTTTCCTATTTGATTGCTAGAATTAGCGAAGTTGACGAATATGGAGCTAAAACGAAGATGGAGAATACTTTGTTATCTTCGTTTTGTGGAATATGACGAATACATTCGTCATCTTCGCTAATTCTACCAAGCCAACCATAGTAAACCAGGTCTAAGTTGAAATCGCAATGCGATTACTTCAAGTTATAATAATCGAATTGCGATTTCAACTTAGAGCTGTGTTTCTAATGGGTCTGCTTGCTAGAATTAACGAAGTTAACGAATATGGAATATAGCAGTGCTAAGTTGAAATCGCAATTCGATTAATTCAAGTTATAATAATCGAATTGCGATTTCAATTTAATTCTCACATCCGACAGTACATTCTAGTATGGAGGCGTCCCCATGGTGATGGGGACGCTCCATGAGAACGGAAGTCGGCAGAAGAGGCAACGGGCACTGACTGGAGCAGCCAGGAAGCCAGGAATCCTCAGGACAGGTAAGAACTACTTTTGGGAAGTGGGAAAGAAAAAAATATAATAATAAAAAATAAAATAAAAAAGAATATTCTAAATAGCAGATTTATAGTGCTATATTCGAAATATTCGCGAATTAGCGAAGTGCCGATATTCACAAAAAAAAATTGATATTCGAATATTCACGCTCAACACTAATAGAAATATAATTTCTACCAAAAACAGTGATTGATCAGGTTAGTGATGTCTGACTGCTATTATTTTGAACACAACTGTACCTTCTGTCGGTCCTCTTAGAAGGGGTATCCACTTGATTCCATATACCATGTATGCATCCAGCTTAAGTTAGTTGTAAAATGTTGTCTTCTTTAGCTGTGCCTAACACTGTTGTGACTTAGACAACCCTCTAATTGTTTGTAATTATGCAATAATCACATTAAATCACACATTTATTACAACCCCATATTTTACTTGAATGGGAGCTGCATTGCAGTACCTCAGCACAGCCACTAGGCCCTCTTGACTTTTATTTCTGGCACCGGACCCCCACTGTTCTGATATTGTTGGCCTATCCAGAGGATAGGTCATAAAAATCTAGAAATGGAAAAATCCCTTTAAGGAGTTTAGGATTTAAAAAATGTTTAACAGTGGGAAAGTTGATAACATTAAGCAAAAAATACTCACATGTTCCAGCACTAGAGCTCCCATGTTCCCCACCAATCTATATTTACTTCCCTTTAGTGATGAGCGGGAGGTGCCATATTCGATTTTGCGATATTTCGCGAATATTCGATTGAATATTCGTCTTATATTAATCGAAATCGAATATTCGTCATTATTCTATTTATCGTGAATAATATGCGATTTAATTATTTGCGTATTGCGAATTTTCTTTTGACTGTATAAGGCAACTTTCCTATAGCTATGGCTAGGCTAATATGTGTATTTTACGAATATTCTCTATATTGCTATAACTTCGTTTTTTAGAAAATTCGTAATATTCTAAAAGATGAAGTTTCAGCAATAAAGTGAATATTCGTAAAATACACATATAGACTGTAATTTAGCTAATATAGTGTTATAATATATATATTTTTTTGTCAATTTTTTTTTGCCTCTTCTGAACTTCAGTTTTGGAAAAAATTTACACTATAAAAAAAAATACTATAGCACTATATTAGCTAAATAACAGTCTATATATGTATTTTACGAATATTCGCTATATTGCAATAACTTCGTTTTTTTGAATATTCGTAGTTTTCTAAAAGACGAAGTTATAATAATATAGAGAATATATTCGTTATTTAGAATATTCGTCTTTTTTTTCCCAATGTGTACTGTTATTCCACCTTGGCATACTGCTCCCCGACAAGCGTTCCCATCACCATGGAAACGCCTGTGGGTTAGAATATACAATAGGATCAGAGTTTTCACGATCTCAGGGAAAACTCAGATCCAATGGTATTTTCTAACCCACAGGCGTTCCCATTGTGACGGGGACGCTTGTCGGGGAGGAGTATGCAAACAACTGTACAGATAGGAAAAAATAATGCGAAAATTCTAAATAACGAATATATTCACTATATTGCTATATATTTGTTTTTTAGAATATTGGTCATTTTATTTTCCATATGAAAACATGATTCCTCCCTGCTAAAGTTGCTTGTGGGCCAATTACTTATTGACCCACAAGAAAGAAGCAGGGAGGAATCATGTTTTCAGATGTTAAAAAATGACGAATATTCGATAAGGAATATATAGCACTATATTCGTAATATTCACGAATTTACGAAGTTGCGATATTCGCGATTAATATTCGCTATTCGAATATTCGAGCTCAACACGTGATGTTGTCACATACATACACATGACTGTGATGAAGTGATGACTCTTACGTCTACAGTAGATAATCGCTACAGAAAAACAAAGAAACATCGTAGGGACCATCGGAGCATTAGCACTGGAGCAGTGGGGTATTTTTTTATATTATCAACTTTCTGCCTTTTCTTTAAATCCTGGACAACCCGATTGATGCAAGGATGTACATACTGTAGAGAAGCAATGCGCTCCCTGGAGAGACAGGGCCCAGTTAAAGGGGTATTCCAGTTTCATTAAGTTATCTCCTATCTGTAGGATAGGGAATAACTATTAGATTGGTGCGGGTCCTGAAATGAATGGGGAGGCTAGTCGGGCATGTGTCGGGCCATTCCATTCATTTCTACTGCAATTCTCATAGAAATGAATAGACCGGCTACACGCATGCCCAACCGGCTGCTCTGTTCATTTCAGAAAGCTTCAGTGGGTACAGGGCCCCCATTATTGTGATCGGTCGTGGTCCCTGCGGTAGGACCACTGATCTAATAGTTATTCTCTATACTGTGGATAGGGGATAACGTAACGGAACTGGAATCCCACTTTAAGGTTGGCCCTTGGAGAGAACAAGTGGAGGATTAGATTGGCACTACCCATCACTAGACAAGGGGCCACCATTTTGTTCCCTGCAATGATTGCACCTAAATATATCATTTATGAATATTCTTAATTTTTCTCAATTTTGCATTCATTCACATCCCTTGTAAACTTATGTTATTATCATTCACTTCATTTTTCTTTACATTCTGCTTTCCTAAAGATTGTCTACATATATTCTGCATAGTTTACCAGAATGGTAAAGCCTTTACATACATAATTTATGATTGCAATAAATGAGTTCTCTGGATTCCTATGAATGCTATGTATTAAAAGATAAAGAAAAGATCATATCTCCAGATGTTTGGTAAAACAAAGCTCCGTTTGCAGCTGACCAGTAGGAACATACTATAGGTATGATCCACGTCTGGTAAATCATGAATTTCACAATGACATTTACATGCATACCTCAGAACGCACATCAGTAATGTGACTAGTTCATGACATTTTCATAAAGTTACAGGTGAAGGACTTTCTCTTGATGCCTTCAGTCAACTTGCCCTTGAGGCTCATATCACACAAACCTTGTCACAATGAGCCATCGACAGCACCTGCAGTATCTAAACATTTTGGTTATTTCTATCTATTTCATGAGAAAAGACAGTAAAATCTGCAGCTCCTAAAGAGCAGGTTACAATAATTCATACTACACATGGTTCTGGAGGTTGCCAGAACTATAAATATATGAGACAAAGAGTGATCATGTGGGGAAGTTATATTACTGGGCCTCCTGTCATTATGTTCTAGCCTGAAAAGACTGTTAAGAAGAAACAATAGGGCAGATTTACTAAGGGTACTTTCACGCTAGCGTTAAAGTTTTCCGGTATTGAGTTGCGTCATAGGTGCTTAATACCTGAAAAAACGCTTCAGTTTTGTCCCTATTCATTGTCATTAGGGACAAAACTGAACTGAACAGAACGGAATGCTCCAAAATGCATTCCGTTCTGTTTATTTGCGTTCCCAGACATGTTGTATTTTGCTTTCTGTCCTGGGAAAAACGCAATGACCCCCAATGCAAGTTAATGGGGACGGATCCGTTTTCTCTGACACCATCTGCCACAATAGAAAATGGATCCATCCTCCATTCACTTTCAATGGAGTTCAAAATGGATCTGTTTTGGCAATGTTAAAGAAATGTTAAAGATAATACAACCGAATCCGTTCAGAACGGATGCAGACGGTTGTATTATCAGTAACGGAAGGGTTTTTGCTGAACCCTGCCGGATCCAGCAAAAGTGCTAGTGTGAAAGAAGCCTAAGCCATCTAAAGGTCCCTTTACATGGCCTGACAATCGCTTGCCCTTCAGTGGAGCAAACATTTACATGCAGTGATGTCTTCCACAGTATGAGGAAGAGCAATCACTAATGCCATCGCTCGTTCCCATACAGAATCATTGTTTGCCGGCATAATCTGCTGCCGGCAAACAATGATTTACAGTATTTTTGGTCCATAAGACGCACCTGCCCATAATATGCACGGTTTTAGAGGAAGAAAATAATACAAAAAATGTTTCATCAGACCTCAGATCAGAACCCCAATGTTTATCAATCCTCAGGTCAGACCCTTAATACAAACCGGATTCCAAAAAAGTTGGGACACTAAACAAATTGTGAATAAAAACTGAATGCAATGTGGAGATGGCAAATGTCAGTATTTTATTTGTAATAGAACGTAGATGACAGATCAAACGTTTAATCCGAGTAAATGTATCATTTTAAAGGAAAAATACGTTGATTCCAATTTTCACGGTGTCAACAAATCCAATAAAAGTTGGGACAAGTAGCAATAAGAGGCTGGAAAAAGTAAATTTGAGCATAACGAAGAGCTGGAAGACCAATTAACACTAATTAGGTCAATTGGCAACATAATTGGGTATAAAAAGAGCTTCTCAGAGTGGCAGTGTCTCTCAGAAGCAAAGATGGGTAGAGGATCACCAATTCCCACAATGTTGCGCAGAAAGATAGTGGAGCAATATCAGAAAGGTGTTACCCAGCGAAAAATTGCAAAGACTTTGCATCTATCATCATCAACTGTGCATAACATCATTCAAAGATTCAGAGAATCTGGAACAATCTCTGTGCGTAAGGGTCAAGGCCGTAAAACCATACTGGATGCCCGTGATCTCCGGGCCCTTAAACGTCACTGCACCACAAACAGGAATGCTACTGTAAAGGAAATCACAGAATGGGCTCAGGAATACTTTCAGAAACCATTGTCAGTGAACACAATCCACCGTGCCATCCGCCGTTGCCAGCTGAAACTCTACAGTGCAAAGAAGAAGCCATTTCTAAGCAAGATCCACAAGCTCAGGCGTTTTCACTGGGCCAGGGATCATTTAAAATGGAGTGTGGCAAAATGGAAGACTGTTCTGTGGTCAGACGAGTCACGATTCGAAGTTATTTTTGGAAATCTGGGACACCAAGTCATCCGGACCAAAGAGGACAAGGACAACCCAAGTTGTTATCAACGCTCAGTTCAGAAGCCTGCATCTCTGATGGTATGGGGTTGCATGAGTGCGTGTGGCATGGGCAGCTTGCATGTCTGGAAAGGCACCATCAATGCAGAAAAATATATTCAGGTTCTAGAACAACATATGCTCCCATCCAGACGTCATCTCTTTCAGGGAAGACCCTGCATTTTTCAACAAGATAATGCCAGACCACATTCTGCATCAATCATAACATCATGGCTGCGTAGGAGAAGGATCCAGGTACTGAAATGGCCAGTCTGCAGTCCAGATCTTTCACCTATAGAGAACATTTGGCGCATCATAAAGAGGAAGGTGCAACTAAGAAGGCCCAAGACTATTGAACAGTTAGAGGCCTGTATTAGACAAGAATGGGAGAGCATTCCTATTTCTAAACTTGAGAAACTGGTCTCCTCGGTCCCCAGACGTCTGTTGAGTGTTGTAAGAAGAAGGGGAGATGCCACACAGTGGTGAAAATGGCCTTGTCCCAACTTTTTGGGGATTTTTTGACACCATGAAATTCTGATTCAACATATTTTTCCCTTTAAAATGGTACATTTTCCGTGATTTCTGTTCTATTATGAATAAAATATTAGAAGTTGGCACCTCCACATCATTGCATTCAGTTTTTATTCACGATTTGTATAGTGTCCCAACTTTTTGGGAATCCGGTTTGTATTATTAGGATCTTAGATCAGACCCCCAATGTCTTTTTTTATGGGGGCTAAATTTAACAAATGTTGCATGCCTGGAAACAGGTGAACCACCTCCTTGACTTCAAAGCCCAGAATGAGCAGGAATGTTAATGAATAAAATACAAGTTTTACTGAATATTTTCCATCAAAACAAAATATCAGCTCCTCCTGCTCTATAACGTGCTGCCTTAAGCTCAGACACCATGGTTCAACGTGACAGGTTCCCTTTGACCCATGCCTTGTCCCTTCTTTAACTTACAAAGATTGCAAAGAGGTTACATGCCAACATAAAGACATAATACCAACACTGTATTAGGTGAACAAAGGCAATTGCTCTCACAGTCAAAGGTGACGTGACATGATTCTCACAAGGCACAGTCCATGACAGTCTCTTGGCTAGTCCATTAAATTGCAACAAACACAACGGAAGGTCCATCTCTGGGTACATAGCTTTAAAGTTACATCACAGATAGCTTTGGCACATAAAGTCTCTTTCTAGGTATATAGCTTAAATGGCATCTGTCACCATATACCACTAAGTCAAATGGTTCATTCGCACTTGTAATCCCATGTAATCCCATGATGTCTCTGGCATCTCCATATGTTTCTCAATCCTTGTTGCACCAGAGGCTCCTCTCCCTGTCTTCTATGCAGCTCCTCCACTGCTGTGATGGACTATTTTTGAATGGAACACTGGGATGCTCCAATATGTTCTCTTTTCTCTTTTTCCTCTTTCTTCCTTCCTTAGAGGCTGGTGTAAAGCTTTTCCTCTACATCTTTGCTTCTCACCAGCTAGTTCTCATTGCAAGGCTGGTTTCAGCTTCTGTTCACTGCTCTGTCTCACAATATAATTTCTCTACTCCTCCTTACGGCGGTTGTTACGGCCTGTTAGGTCCTTCTACAGCATACATACAAGATTTGAACAAAACACATTTTAACTCCTTAAGTAGTGGACCACTGCTTCAGCAGTGGGACACTGCACATGGTGGCTGTTGCTGTTGTGATGCTGTGCCTATGGGCTGGTGGGCCCAGTGCACTGGGGGCTTGCCCTGACTGTAGTGGTGCTAATGGGCTGCTGGGACTAGCTGCCTGCGAGTGCTGTGTTGCTGCATGGGTGGTTTCCATATGGTACTACCAGGGCTGGTGCAAGAATTTTTGCCACCCTAGGCGAAAGCAAATTTTGCCGCCCCTTGACTCCGCCCATTGACCACGCCCCTTTACCAGCCCCCTTTTTCGGACACCTATTCCATGCAACATTGTGCACTGTCTGTGGGGGCAGTTAGTAATACTTAGTGGGGGCACTGGGGGGCAAATTACGTAATGGGCACTGCCCATTACGTAATTTTCCCCCCAGTGCCCCAACAAAGTAATACTAACTGCCCCCACGGACAGTGCACAACTGCACACTGCCCATTACGTAATTTGCCCCCAGTGCCCCCACTAAGTAATACTGCCCCCACAGACAGTGCACAATGCCCCCACTAAGTAATACTGCCCCCACAGACAGTGCACAATGCCCTCACTAAGTAATACTGCCCCCACAGACAGTGCACAACTGCACACTGCCCATTACGTAATTTGCCCCCCAGTGCCCCCACTAAGTAATACTGAACTGCCCCCACAGACTGACACTGTGCACAGTCACACTCCAGCCAGGCAGGCTCCATTATGTCATTTGAAATTGCCGCCAAAGCACCCCCCCCCCTGAACAAGCGCAGGCTCGCAGGGGCCGCACAATCCACCATGATCCGGCCGGCCGGCAAGTACAGGAACAGCCGAACAGGAGGAGTCAGATGGATGACAGCCAGGTAGGGGGGCGTGGTGCGGGGGCGGCGGCTAGGAATCAGGAGAAGATGTTAGAACTTAGATGGATGGATCACAAGTAGGGGGCGTGGCGCGGGCGGCGGCTAGTCGGGAATCGGGATACGGACTCCAGAGCGCCGGCGCCGGCCCTGGGTACTACACAAATTTTAGAGTAGGTACCCACTCAGTAGAAGCCACCTTGACGTGGTGAGGGGGCCTAAACATTTTGATCAAAATGTATACTAAGCGCCTTGTGTATAGTTTTTATATGATGGTGAGAAGCAATAGATCAAGGCATAGTATGTGGATGTGTGAGTAATATATTTTTCTCCATAGTCTAATACTGTATTATATTGAATGCTGGTGGCCATGACAGTCACCAAGAGGCAGTGCCAGCGTCCAGTTCTCATAGCTATAAGGCCAAGACTCCGGGTAGAAGAGCTCGTGACTCATTGAGCACCATATGACTTGCAGGGCATGCTGGCCACAGTTGCCTGTGATTTGGTCTGCTCACTAAGCTTCACTAAGTTGTTTTCCTTTGACTACACTCTTCTGGATATGGACCTCGGGCTGCTTTTCTGGACTTTCCTCTGACTGCTGACTAATATTGTATATCCTGTTGCCTGGCTCTTGACCCTGCCTCTGTCTGTGATTTGGACATTGTCGTGACCCTCTGTGTTTGACTCAGCTTGGTATTGTTTCTCCTTTTTGTCTTCTGATTTGGCTCTGATGTACTCTCCTGGTTTTGACCCAGTCTGAATGTTTATTTTCTCCTGGTTGATTATTCTTATCTGACATTCTATGTGCCTGTCTCCAATTACGTGTTTTATTTTCTTCTTTGTTGTTTCTGTCGTAGGCCCCTGGACCTGGTCAAGAAGGGATTGCAGTCCTGGATGGATCATGCAAACAGGTAAGGACAGTGGTGTGGGTGGAATTTAGGACTTCACTGTTCCCTGCTGTTACAAATGACTTTTGTGGAGCTTTTCTCATCAGGAGTAGTATAAATATGCAATTTTATTCTGATTAATTCTGCTTTTACTATCGCCCATGAGGAGCTTTACTTTGAAATGTTCTCTGCATTTATCTGCTAAATATTCCTTCCTTCTGCTCAGAATGACAGCTGTAGTGATCTCATGGTTGGATACTACTGCTGTCACTCAGAGCAAAGGGGAGAGGAAGTGAAGCTTCGTCTCCTAGGCGCTTACTAAAGCAAAATCTGGCAGAATAAAACCTCATATTCACACTACCCTGATGAGAGAAAAGCTCCACAAAAGTTATGTGTTTTGCTGTCCCAGTCCTTACCTGCTGCTGGCAGTAGTTTAGTATGGTCAAAACTGCTGACAGATTTTCTTTAAAGAATAACTGTGCCCAAAATCAGTGTGGATGCATAAATACATCACTAGATGTGATCCTGGCTTCTAAAGCCAAACTCCATCAGTTCAGTCGCCTTTAACGGAACCTGCTACACTTGCAGAGTTACTTTGCAGAGTTAATAAAATTCATCAAGCACAGCCACAAAATCTGTTTTGTTTGTCATTGCTCATTGCACAGGAAATCACTTCAGACCAAAATGAAAACGCACAAGGTTTCAAATTATTTTTAGAAAAATGTCCAGCTTCCCACGAGTCCTCCTGCCAACTTCCTACTTTCTTTTCACTGTCAAAAACTTGCAGTGTTGCTGATGCTCATGAACTGACAATTCTAAATGCCCACGAGTAGCAATTCTGCTCAATGCATTATGCTTGTTTTCAGGAGGGTGAGCTTTGGCTGACTTCTTCATTTTGCAGGACTGTCTCTCCTTCAGTCCATCTCTTCTGTACCAGGTAATGATACCTACCTCAACCGCTTCTCAAGAATGAGCTGGATCCAAAACACGGACACACCAAGACAAGCTGGATAGAGGCACGATTCCGACATTATTAAACACGGCAAGCTGCGCTGAACGCATGCCAGGCACACCGACATCGTTGAAATCAGGCACAATTTAGATCAAATTTCAACTCAATAAGCTCAAGTGAGCGAAATAACCGACCGCCATAGAGCACGCACAAAGCACACAATTGGGCTAATCAAATCTTACTGATGTGATGAAAGGCATGTTGGGATTTGAAAGCTTTTTCGTTTATTTATATGTTTACTTTTTTGTGGCAGTTCATAGATCAGAATGCAATTAAAGAGAATTTATAATTAAACATTTTAAAAGTTTTATTTACCTTCAAACACTCGGCTATTTTCTGAAGTGGATGTCAGAGCCAATGCCATCCCCTTGTGTTTTGGGATTGTATGCATTTTTAGAGCTGTGCTTTCTTGTCTGTTCCTGTATTCTGTAGTTTAGTGGAATGGGAACATTGTAATATGAAGTTAGCTGTAGTTGTATATAGTCACATATGGCAAACAAAGCTCAGTATAGCAACAAATGCGTAATACAACCAATGAGGCACTACCGTATGCCTTAATTTTTTTGTAGAATGTCATATGTAATGATGCTAGATGCTGTATTCTCTCCAATAGGCATTGTTTCTGGGGAAACACCATGGAAATCTAGTGCAGCATAGAGACACCATGTGTCACCGCCAGTTCTGTGAGAAGGTCTGTTAGACGTTCTTCTCTACCTCTTGCATGAGGTTCTTTGTTTTGGTTTCACTTTGTCATCTCCTTTCCTTCTTCCAGCTGTCACCTATTTACACTAATGGTCTCCCTTTATATTCCCTCCCATACTGCCTCACTTTGCGGTTTATACTTCTTCCTGGATGAGTTGTTCACTGCTGGAGGCTGCTACTGCTGATTCCTCAGATAAGTAATTTTCCTTTATTTGTGTTTCCTTGCTGGCTTGATTCTAGGTGACCCTGACTCCGTCCGTATTAAGTGCAGGGAGCCAGTGGTCGTGTCCCCTCACTATTATAGGGTTTTCAGATGTCACACAGTATAAGGTACGTGGGCATGCAATCGTCTACCATAAATACCTTTGCATGGGCATAGCAGTCAGGGAGAGCTCTAGGGGTTTTATAGGGCTCACCCATATGCTCATTAGTTTGTGATCAAGCCAGGCAGATGTTTATTTATAAGTTCCAGCTTTCTGCAACACCGTCCGTGACATTATGTGGCGGCACTCTATGTGCCTCTCCATACAGGCTCTGTGCACACAACTATTGATTTGCATGACACCAAACAGTACTTTTGCGCATCTACATGAACATCTTTTCTACGAAAAATGAAAAGGCAGCTCGCAATTAAGAAGAAGGTGGCAACATGATGTCATTCAGCCCCTGAAGTTTTTATTTTATTTCACTAATTATAAATTCAACAATTCTCTTTATTTGGCCAAGTAGTTACTGCAAACACATAACATCTAGGTTTTGTCTATGATATATGGCAATGTTGCCCAACCTGTGGCTTTCCAGCAGCTGCAAAACTGCAAGTTTTAGGCATGATGGGAGTTGTAGTTTTGCAACAGCTGGAGAGCCACAGGTTGGAGATCGCTGATATGTGGCTAGTCTATTAGGAATATCATTGGTTCTCAAGACTAAAGGTTATATGCCACGTTAGATATTTTTGGATGATCCTTGTGTGTTCTCACAGCCACTGTCTTGCAGCAACTTAGTTCTCCTTTCCCGAGAGCAATATTCCACAACTTGTGGTTCTCCGGCTGTTGCAAAACCACAACCTGCAGCTATCAAGGCATGATGAAAGTTGTAGTTTTGCAACAGCTGGAGAGCCACAGTTTGGAGATCACAGTTCTGTAGAAATTAAATCTACTCTGTGCTGAGCCAAATATTAATACCAGTGGGAGCAATGAGGCAAATAGCTGTCTAATATACTGTACAGAAAATAACTTACCCAGATACAAATTTTGGATTGTCGCACAACATGACATGCAGTTATTCTTCAGGCAGATATGTAGATTACAGATGTGGTCTGATTAGATTCTGGGTCTTACTACAAGAGGGTATAAAAGTGCTTCACCAGCTGCCTCATAAACAGGCTCTCAGAGGCTACTTTTGGGTAGTGTACCTTTTGGTGAGAGATCATTGACTGCAAGACATGCCTCTACCATGTACTCAAAGACATTTTGCCCAGTTGACAGACTTTAAAAGGGGGCACATTATTGGACAAGAGAAGCAGGGTGGTCATTTTGATAAACTGCCTACCATCTAGTAGTGTTGAGTGCCAATATTCGAAAAACACATTTTTAGCGCGAATATCGACACTTCGAGAATTCACGAATATTTAGAATATAGTGCTATATATTCGTAATGACGAATATTCTTTTTCTTTTTTTTTTTTTTTAACACAGTACGCATCAGGTGATCATCCCTCTCTTCATCTAGCTTGTGGGCCAATGAGAAGGCTTTGTCACAGCTTAGCAACATCCCTAGCAACCAATAGAAAAGTTGCCGGTGTTTTGCGCGCATTACGCAAATAATGCATTGCCGATTTTCGCATTTAAGAATATAATCTCAAATTCACGAATATATGTTAAATATTCTACAAAATATTTGTGAAATATGGCGAATTCGAATATTGCCCCTGCCGCTCATCACTACCATCTAGGCCTCTTTGACCTAGCTGTCAGGAGAAGCTTGGATCAGTTGTTACATGAGGGCATGCACACACAGAAAACAGGCTCTAGACTGCCAAGACAGACCAACAGTAGAGAAGATCATTTGATCCACCGACAAGCATGAGCAGCTCCCACAGTTCTGTTGTCCACCATCCAGACACAGGTTTCACCTTCATTACGCACCCCTTTCTCTGCCTGGTCCATTTCCAGGCGCTTAGCAGAAGGAAATTTGGTGTAATGGCACCCATTACCTGTCCTGCCACGGACAGCCAGCAACTGATGCTTTGTTGCAGTGGTATCATAAATGAGACACCTGGACTGCTATGGACTGGAAGCATATTGTGTTTTTTCTATTGTACAGTTTTTTCTACATTTCTATTGTACAGTTTTCCCCAATAAACCTCTCCTTTCGACAGGACTTTTTTTTCCCTGTCATACGGAACCGTTATTTGTGCCTATAGAAATGTATTAGGATGGAGCAAAATGGAATGCTTTTAAAGGGTTCTGTTTTGAATTCCATCCTAAAATTCCTTTTATTCTGTTATAACTCTGTTATACTATAATGGAGTTAGGAACACTAAGGCAAACCCGCCCTTAGCTTTCCATTTTTCTGATCCATCAGGAGAAAAGAGAAAAAAACAGATCAGTCTGAGATCTGTTTTTTTCTAACGGAAGAAAAGTCCTGCATGCAGTCCTTTTTTTTACCGTCTAAAAAAACGGATCTCAGGTCGAAATGGCTCAAACGGATGACAATTGATGCAACAGGATCCTTTTTTTTTACAGGATCCTTTTTTTTTTTTCTCACTTCAGGTGGGTTCACATTATGTTTTATGCCTCCATTTAACTTAGGCTACTTTCACACCTGCGTTAGGTGCGGATCCGTCTGGTATCTGCACAGACGGATCCGCACCTATAATGCAAACGCTTAGATCCGTTCAGAACGGATCTGTTTGCATTACCATGAACAAAAAAAAAAAATTTTTTTTTTTTTTTTTGTTCATGATAATTCAAACGGATCTGTTTTGACTTTACATTGAAAGTCAATGGGGGACGGATCCGTTTGAAAATTGAGCTATATTGTGTCAACTTCAAACGGATCCGTCCCCATTGACTTACATTGTAAGTCTGGACGGATCTGTTTGCCTCCGCGCGGCCAGGCGGACACCCGAACGCTGCAAGCTGCGGACAAACAGTGCCAAACTGATGCATTCTGAGCGGATCCGCCTCCACTCAGAATGCATTAGGGCTGGACGGATCCGTTCGGGGCCGCTTGTGAGAGCCTTCAAACGGAACTCACAAGCGGAGCCCCGAACGCTAGTGTGAAAGTAGCCTTATACGTTAGGGAAAAAAAAGGATATAAAAATGCAGCACACCACGTTCTTGTATCCTGCAGAGTCCGGTAAAAAAAGTATACTTTTTTTTTTACAATGGAACTCTATGGTGAATTGTATGGCATCAGTCTGAGGCATCAGTTTAACATATACGTTTTTTGTATACATTAACTGGATGGGAAAAAGGTGATGTGAACCCACCCTGCTTCTGACAGATCAGAAGAATGGCAAGCTAAATGGTGTTATGAACTCAGCCTTAGCTTTCCTTTCTCCTGATCCGTCAGAAGAATAAAGAAGGAGAAAAAAATACAACAAAAAAAAAAGTTGTCATCCGTTTGAGCCATTTCCGTCTGAGATCCGTTTTTTTTAGATGGAAAAAAAGTACACACCTGCTCCCCATTTACACCTAAAACCTTGTAACACTAACGAGTCACATGACACCAGGGAGGGAAAATGCCAAATTGGGCACAATGTGGGCATTTTCACCCACTTTTGTTGTCAGCGGTTTAGACATTAATGGCTGTGTGTTGAATTATTTTACACGCTGTACACTGACACTTTACATTGTATTAAAGTGTCATATCTTCAGTGTTGTCCTATGAAAAGATAGAATAAAATATTTACAAAAATGTGGGGGGTGTACTCACTTTTATGAGATACTGTGTGTGTAAATATATATACACTGTGTGTGTATATATATATACACTGTACATATATTCATTTGCATATGAACTTTGAACTCACATGCATTTTGAATTCTTTGACTTGTTTGACCTCATTTATGTGCTTGCATTAGATGATGTGTGTTCCAACGCTATTGGGGTCATTTATCAAACTGGTGTAAAGTAGAACTGGCTTAGTTGCCCATAGCAACCAATCAGATTCCACCTTTCATTTTTCATAGCTCCTCCTAAGCCAGTTCTACTTTACACCAGTTTGAAAAATGACCCTATATATATTTATATTCACTATATCTCCATGGTGATATGACATCTATCTGAGATGTCAATTGAATGTCCCACTTCTAGTTAGTTTAAGTTGATGCACAAGTCATGCCGCACTTTCGCCTGACGTGATAAGATTTGTCTTTTTTTTTTATTATTTCTTCTCAGTAATTACCACCTAGCATTTTGCCAACCTAATTGATTTTTTGATAACCTTCAGTAGTTTCCTTTTCTACGATACATTAATGGGGGCGACACCACATGCTCTCCAGGTTGGAATGCACACCGTAATATGTTTCCGGCGAATATGCCATTATGAGCCATTCATGCAGGTCGTGCATGCAGATCTTTTGTCTATAGCTTAAAAAATCTTCCTCTGAGCAGAAAATTAACGGATCCCATTATAGTCTATGGCAGGGTTTCTCAACTCCGGTCCTTGGGACCAACCTACCAGTCATGTTTTTAGGATTCTCTTAGTATTGAGCAGGTGATATAATTAGTGTCCATGCATGAGGACAGATAATCATTCTGTGGGATATTCTCAAATCCTGACCGGTATCTGAGAAACCCTGGTCTACGGGGCCCATAGGCTCCGTTTGGCTCAGTTATGTGCCGAATCCATCCTTTCCACTCTCCTGCTCCTATAACGGAACAGGACAACGGAAAAGCTGAACGCTAGTTCGGCTCAAGTATCGCTATGCTCGGCCGAACAACGCGTGTGCTCAAGCGCGATGCTCGAGTCAGTGTATTTAAATCTAATTTAGCCTCTATTTTTATGCAGAAGATCACTGTACAGTGAGGGAATACCTCAGTGTGAGTCCGCAGGTTAGGAGTCCGTGCTCTGACTCCATATATAGCTATGTCCATATATGGAATCAGTGCTTGGGGACACCCCAGTGTATTTAAATCTAATTTAGCCTGTATTTCAGAAAAGTTTCTGCCAGGAGTTGAACTTACATCCTTCTGTATTAGAGGCAAGGCACTTAACCACTCATCAATAATAGCTGCATAGCCAGTTACTTTAAAAAAATAAAATAAAATGAGACTTCTACTGTACTTTTATTTTTTTTTACAGACTGGCTATGCAACTATATAGTGTAGTGATTAAAGTTCTGGGCTAGATTTATATCTGTTTTTTTGTTTTTTTTTGTAATTGTAAAAAATGTATGGCACAATATAAATGTGTAATTACTAATATACACTGTTAAAAAAAATAAAGGGAACACGGAAATAACACATCCTAGATCTGAATTAATTAAATATTCTTCTGAAATACTTTGTTCTTTACATAGTTGAATGTGCTGACTAGAGTTGAGCGAACACCTGGATGTTCGGGTTCGACGAGTTCAGCCGAACTTTCGAAAAATGTTCGGGTTCGGGATCCGAACTCGACCCGAACTTCATCCCGAACCCGAACCCCATAGAAGTCAATGGGGACCCGAACTTTTGGGCACTAAAAAGGCTGTAAAACACACCCGGAAAGGGCTAGAGGGCTGCAAAAGGCAGCAAAATGTAGTTAAATCCCCTGCAAACAAATGTAGATAGGGAAATGATGAGTTAACATAAAATAAATAAAAATTAAACAATATTAATTGGAGTGAGGTCCCATAGCACAGAATCAGGCTTCAAGTCACCCACCAATGGAGAAGGTCACTTACTATTATTTTGACCACAGCACCCAGACAAAGGAGAGAGGTCCCACAGCAGAGAACCAGGCATCATATCACCCACCACAGGAGTAGGCCACCGTTTAGTTACTTTGACCCCTACACCCAGACGGGGGAGAGAGGTTACACAGCAGAGAATCAGGCATTTAGATCACCCACCACAGGAGTAGGCCACCATTGAATCAGACCCCGGCAACCATGTCAGATGGCACAAGCATAAGCTTTATATCAATCAGCACAGGAGAAGGCGACTTTGACAGACTTTGACCCCTACACCCGGACGGAGGAGAGAGGTTTCAAAGCAGAGAATCAGGCATTTAGATCACCCACCACAGGAGTAGGCCCCAATTTAATGGGACCCCGGCAACCATGTCAGATGGCACAACCATCAGCTTCATATCAATCAGCACAGGAGAAGGCGACTTTGAAAGACTTTGACCCCTACACCCAGACGGAGGAGA
The DNA here is from genome assembly GCF_905171765.1 of Bufo bufo. NCBI lineage: Eukaryota > Metazoa > Chordata > Amphibia > Anura > Bufonidae > Bufo > Bufo bufo. Next base: position 495,223,852 of record NC_053393.1, on the reverse strand, counting down.
GAGGTTTCACAGCAGAGAATCAGGCATTTGGATCACCCACCACAGGAGTAGGCCCCCATTGAATCAGACCCTGGCAACCATGTCAGATGGCACAACCATCAGCTTTATATCAATCAGCACAGGAGAAGGCGACTTTGAAAGACTTTGACCCCTACACCCAGATGGAGGAGAGAGGTTTCACAGCAGAGAATCAGGCATCATATCAACCACCACAGGAGAAGCCACCATTTAGTTACTTTGACCCCTGCACCCAGGAAGAGGAGAGAGGCACCACAGCACATATTCTGGCATCATATCAGCCACCACAGGAGAAGCCACCATTGAGTTACTTTGACCCCCGCACCCAGGAAGAGGAGAGAGGCACCACAGCACATATTCTGGCATCATATCAGCCACCACAGGAGAAGCCACCATTGAGTTACTTTGACCCCCGCACCCAGGAAGAGGAGAGAGGCACCACAGCACATATTCTGGCATCATATCAGCCACCACAAAAGAAGCCACCATTGAGTTACTTTGACCCCTGCACCCAGGAAGAGGAGAGAGGCCCCACAGCACATATTCTGGCATCATATCAGCCACCACAGGAGAAGCCACCATTTAGTTACTTTGACCCCTTCACCCAAACAGAGGAGAGAGGTTCCACATCAGAGAATCAGGCATCATATCAACCACCACAGGAGTAGGCCACAATTTAATGGGACCCCGGCAACCATGTCAGATGGCACAACCATCAGCTTCATATCAATCAGCACAGGAGAAGGCGACTTTGAAAGACTTTGACCCCTACACCCAGACGGAGGAGAGAGGTTTCACAGCAGAGAATCAGGCATTTAGATCACCCACCACAGGAGTAGGCCCCCATTGAATCAGACCCTGGCAACCATGTCAGATGGCACAACCATCAGCTTTATATCAACCAGCACAGGAGAAGCCACCATTGAGTTACTTTGACCCCTGCACCCAGGAAGAGGAGAGAGGCCCCACAGCACATATTCTGGCATCATATCAGCCACCACAGGAGAAGCCACCATTTAGTTACTTTGACCCCTGCACCCAGGAAGAGGAGAGAGGCACCACAGCACATATTCTGGCATCATATCAGCCACCACAGGAGAAGCCACCATTGAGTTACTTTGACCCCCGCACCCAGGAAGAGGAGAGAGGCACCACAGCACATATTCTGGCATCATATCAGCCACCACAGGAGAAGCCACCATTGAGTTACTTTGACCCCTGCACCCAGGAAGAGGAGAGAGGCCCCACAGCACATATTCTGGCATCATACTAACCACCACAGGAGAAGCCACCATTGAGTTACTTTGACCCCTGCACCCAGGAAGAGGAGAGAGGCCCCACAGCACATATTCTGGCATCATATCAGCCACCACAGGAGAAGCCACCATTGAGTTACTTTGACCCCCGCACCCAGGAAGAGGAGAGAGGCACCACAGCACATATTCTGGCATCATATCAGCCACCACAGGAGAAGCCACCATTGAGTTACTTTGACCCCCGCACCCAGGAAGAGGAGAGAGGCACCACAGCACATATTCAGGCATCATATCACACACCACAGGAGAAGGCCTCTTTCAGTGATTTAGGCCTTTGGACCCAGACAGAGGAGAGAAGCACCACAGCACATATTCTGGCATCATATCAGCCACCACAGGAGAAGCCACCATTGAGTTACTTTGACCCCTGCACCCAGGAAGAGGAGAGAGGCCCCACAGCACATATTCTGGCATCATATCAGCCACCACAGGAGAAGCCACCATTTAGTTACTTTGACCCCTGCACCCAGGAAGAGGAGAGAGGCACCACAGCACATATTCTGGCATCATATCAGCCACCACAGGAGAAGCCACCATTTAGTTACTTTGACCCCTTCACCCAAACAGAGGAGAGAGGTTCCACATCAGAGAATCAGGCATCATATCAACCACCACAGGAGTAGGCCACAATTTAGTTTATTTGACCCCTGCACCCAGGAAGAGGAGAGAGGCCCCACAGCACATATTCTGGCATCATATCACACACCACAGGAGAAGGCCTCTTTCAGTGATTTAGGCCTTTGGACCCAGACAGAGGAGAGAGGTCAGAGATTAGCTTCATATCCCCCAGCACAGCAGAAGACCGCTTTATTTGACTTAGGCCTCAGCACCCAGACAGAAGACAGAGGTAGCATGGCAGAGGTTATGGCTTCATGTCACCCGTTAGTTTAACCGGCCACTTTCATCTGGTTAGGCCCCGGCGCCCAGACAGAGAAGAGTTTCATTCAACTGTGGGTTTCATAAAATTTGTATCAAATAAAGAAGTGGCCCGTAGCACAACAAGACATGTTTTAGGCAGTTAATAAGGACTACTCTGCACAAGGGAGGGACAGGTCCTGTGGGATCCATGCCTGGTTTATCTTTATGAAGGTCAGCTTGTCCACGTTGGCTGTGGACAGGCGGCTGCGCTTGTCAGTAATAACGCCCCCTGCCGTGCTGAATACGCGTTCAGATAAAACGCTGGCCGCCGGGCAGGAAAGCACCTCCAAGGCATAACATGCTAACTCTGGCCACGTGGACAATTTCGAAACCCAGTAGTTGAATGGGGCCGAACCATCCGTCAGGATGTGGAGGGGTGTGCAGACATACTGTTCAACCATGTTAGTGAAATGCTGCCTCCTGCTAACACGTTCCGTATCAGGTGTCGGTGCAGATAGCTGTGGCGTGGAGACAAAACTTTTCCACATTTCTGCCATGCTAACCCTGCCCTCAGATGAGCTGGCCGTGACACAGCTGCGTTGGCGACCTCTTGCCACTCCTCTGCCTTCACCTTCCACCTGTTCCCCTGTGACATGTGGGAATGCTCTCAAGAGCGCCTCTATCAGCGTGCGCTTGTACTCGCGCATCTTACGGTCGCGCTCCAGTTCAGGAATTAAAGTGGGCACATTGTCTTTATACCGGGGATCCAGCAGGGTGGCCACCCAGTAGTCTGCACACGTTAAAACGTGGGCAACTCTGCTGTCGTTGCGCAGGCATTGGAGCATATATTCGCTCATGTGGGCCAGGCTACCCATGGGTAAGGACAAGCTGTCCTCTGTGGGAGGCGTATCGTCATCGTCCACCGTATCCCCCTAGCCACACACCAGTGATGGGCCTGGGCTGCCACCCCGCTGTGAACTTGCGTCATCCTCGTCCCCCTCCACCTCCTCCTCCTCCTCGTCCTCCAGTACAGTGCCTTGGCTGGCGACTTGTGAACCTGTCCTCTGCTGCTTAAACAAACCTCCCTCTGAGCCACTTCGAACAGACTGGCCCGAAAGTGTTAGAAACGAGCCCTCATCCTCCTTCTCCTCCTCCACCTGGGCCAGCTCCTCTAACATCATTGCAAAGTGTTTTCTCAAGGAGACATAGAAGTGGTATTGTAACGCTGATAACAGTGTCATCGCCACTGGCCATGTTGGTGGAGTACTCGAAACAGCGCAGCAGGGCACACAGGTCTCGCATGGAGGCCCAATCATTGGTGGTGAAGTGGTGCTGTTCGGCAGTACGACTGACGCGAGCGTGCTGCAGCTGAAACTCCACTATGGCCTGCTGCTGCTCGCACAGTCTCTCCAGCATGTGCAAGGTGGAGTTCCACCGGGTGGGCACGTCGCATATGAGGCGGTGAGCGGGAAGGCCGAAGTTCCGCTGTAGCGCAGACAGGCGAGCAGCGGCAGGATGTGAACGGCGGAAGCGCGCACAGACGGCCCGCACTTTATGCAGCAGCTCTGACATGTTGGGGTAGTGGTGAATGAACCTCTGCACCACCAAGTTCAGCACATGCGCCAGGCAAGGGATGTGCGTCAAACCGGCTAGTCCCAGAGCTGCCACGAGATTTCGCCCATTATCGCATACCACCAGGCCTGGCTTGAGGCCCACCGGCAGAAACCACTCGTCGGTCTGTTGTTCAATACCCCGCCACAACTCCTGTGCGGTGTGGGGCCTGTCCCCCAAACATATGAGTTTCAGAATGGCCTGCTGACGTTTACCCCGGGCTGTGCTGAAGTTGGTGGTGAAGGTGTGTGGCTGACCGGATGAGCTGGTGGAAGCAGTGGAGGAGGAAGCCGAGTAGGAGGAGGAGGCTACAGGAGGCAGAGAATGATGCCCTGCGATCCTAGGGGGCGGAAGGACGTGCGCCAAGGAACTGTCCGCCGGGGGCCCAGCCGCCACTACATTCATCCAGTGTGCAGTTAGTGAGATATAGCGTCCCTGGCAGTGCTTACTGGTCCACGTATCTGTGGTTAGGTGGACCTTGCCACAAATGGCGTTGCGCAGTGCACACTTGATTTTATCGGACACTTGCATGTGCAGGGAAGGCACGGCTGTCTTGGAGAAGTAGTGGCGGCTGGGAACCACATACTGCGGGACAGCCATGGCCATCAGCTGTTTGAAGCTGTCTGTGTCCACCAGCCGGAATGACAGCATTTCAAAGGCCAGCAGTTTAGAAATGCTGGCGTTCAGGCCAAGGGCTCGAGGGTGACTCGGGGGGAATTTGCGCTTCCTCTCTAAGGTTTGAGATATTGAGAGCTGAACGCTGCTGTGTGATATAGTGGAGACGCTAGTTGACGGTGGCGGTGGTGGTGGTGTCGGTGGCACATCCTCTGTTTGCTGCTCGGCAGGTGGCAACATTCCTCTCGAGGCGGAAGCCGAGGCAGCAGCGGTAGAGGGAGCAGGGGGAGCCTCAGCGAGTGCCTGGTTTTTAAGGTGTGTACCCCACTGCAGTTCATGCTTTGCATGTAGATGCCTGGTCATGCAGGTTGTGCTGAGGTTCAGAACGTTAATGCCTCGCCTCAGGCTCTGATGGCAGAGCGTGCAAGTCACTCGGGTCTTGTCGGTAGGACATTGTTTAAAGAAGTGCCATGCCAGGGAACTCTTTGAAGCTGCCTTTGTGGGGCTGGGTCCCTGTTGGCGATGTCCAGTAGCAGGCGAACTCTGGGGGCGGCGGCTCGTCTGCTTTGGCCCCCTGCTCCCTCTTTGGCTTCGCTGTTGTCTCGGTCTCACCACTACCTCTTCCTCTGAACTGTGAAAGTCATCGCCACGACCTTCAGTCCATGTGGGGTCTAAGACCTCATCGTCCTCTGCATCGTCTTCCACCCAGTCTCCCTCCCTGACCTCCTCCTGTTCAGTCTGCACACTGCAAAAAGACGCGGCAGTGGGCACCTGTGTTTCGTCATCATCAGAGAGTCGGTGACTCTGCTGTGGTGGTATTCCCATGTCCTCTTCATCTGGAGACATAAGTGGTTGTGCGTCAGTGCATGGTATGTCTTCCTCCACTGGGGAAGGGCTAGGTGGACGCCCCTGGGAAACCCTGGAAGCAGAGTCTTCAAACAGAAGAAGAGACTGCTGCATAACTTGTGGCTCAGACCGTTTCCCTGATATGCTTGGGGGTGATGTGACAGACTGATGGGCTTGGTTTTCAGGTGCCACCTGTGCGCTTTCCGCAGAAGACTGGGTGGAAGACCATGTGGTGAACGTGCTGGAAGCACTGTCGGCCACCCAATCGATTAATGCCTGTACCTGCTCAGGCCTTACCATCCTAAGAGCGGCATTGGGCCCCACGAGATATTGCGGTACATTCTGCCGGCTAGTTGAGGGAGTTCGTTCCCTACTGTGTGCGCCTGGGGCCGAACGGCCACGTCCTCTACCAGCAACAGAGGCTCCACGGACACCACCACGACCGCGTCCTCGTCCCTTAATAGTATTTTTCTTCATTGTTGCGATTCAACTCGCACCACAATGAAATATATTATTTTTTATAAGCAAAATCCCCTCACTGGAATACTTTCAGTCTTTTGACTGTATGGATTACAGATGGAATGACTGTTATATGTGAGTACCGCTTTCTTTGACAGATTCTAGTATGGGTACATATATGTTTTCCCAACCCCAGCACATTAGTTTGCTTATTCCAGATGTATGAAACGCAGGCCTAACTGTATCTAGTATATTGAACGCCAGATAAACTAACTTGGCCTTTTTTAAATAAATAAAAAATTCCCTCACTGGAATACTTTCAGTCTTTTGACTGTATGGATTACAGATGGAATGACTGTTATATGTGAGTACCGCTTTCTTTGACAGATTCTAGTATGGGTACATATATGTTTTCCCAACCCCAGCACATTAGTTTGCTAATTCCAGATGTATGAAACGCAGGCCTAACTGTATCTAGTATATTGAACGCCAGATAAACTAACTTGGCCTTTTTTAAATAAAAAAAAAATTCCCTCACTGGAATACTTTCAGTCTTTTGACTGTATGGATTACAGATGGAATGACTGTTATATGTGAGTACCGCTTTCTTTGACAGATTCTAGTATGGGTACATATATGTTTTCCCAACCCCAGCACATTAGTTTGCTAATTCCAGATGTATGAAACGCAGGCCTAACTGTATCTAGTATATTGAACGCCAGATAAACTAACTTGGCCTTTTTTAAATAAAAAAAATCCCCTCACTGGAATACTTTCAGTCTTTTGACTGTATGGATTACAGATGGAATGACTGTTATATGTGAGTACCGCTTTCTTTGACAGATTCTAGTATGGGTACATATATGTTTTCCCAACCCCAGCACATTAGTTTGCTAATTCCAGATGTATGAAACGCAGGCCTAACTGTATCTAGTATATTGAACGCCAGATAAACTAACTTGGCCTTTTTTAAATAAAAAAAATTCCCTCACTGGAATACTTTCAGTCTTTTGACTGTATGGATTACAGATGGAATGACTGTTATATGTGAGTACCGCTTTCTTTGACAGATTCTAGTATGGGTACATATATGTTTTCCCAAACCCAGCACATTAGTTTGCTAATTCCAGATGTATGAAACGCAGGCCTAACTGTATCTAGTATATTGAACGCCAGATAAACTAACTTGGCCTTTTTTAAATAAAAAAAATTCCCTCACTGGAATACTTTCAGTCTTTTGACTGTATGGATTACAGATGGAATGACTGTTATATGTGAGTACCGCTTTCTTTGACAGATTCTAGTATGGGTACATATATGTTTTCCCAACCCCAGCAAATTAGTTTGCTAATTCCAGATGTATGAAACGCAAGCCTAACTGTATCTAGTATATTGAACGCCAGATAAACTAACTTGGCCTTTTTTAAATAAAAAAAATTCCCTCACTGGAATACTTTCAGTCTTTTGACTGTATGGATTACAGATGGAATGACTGTTATATGTGAGTACCGCTTTCTTTGACAGATTCTAGTATGGGTACATATATGTTTTCCCAACCCCAGCACATTAGTTTGCTAATTCCAGATGTATGAAACGCAGGCCTAACTGTATCTAGTATATTGAACGCCAGATAAACTAACTTGGCCTTTTTTAAATAAAAAAAATTCCCTCACTGGAATACTTTCAGTCTTTTGACTGTATGGATTACAGATGGAATGACTGTTATATGTGAGTACCGCTTTCTTTGACAGATTCTAGTATGGGTACATATATGTTTTCCCAACCCCAGCACATTAGTTTGCTAATTCCAGATGTATGAAACGCAGGCCTAACTGTATCTAGTATATTGAACGCCAGATAAACTAACTTGGCCTTTTTTAAATAAAAAAAATTCCCTCACTGGAATACTTTCAGTCTTTTGACTGTATGGATTACAGATGGAATGACTGTTATATGTGAGTACCGCTTTCTTTGACAGATTCTAGTATGGGTACATATATGTTTTCCCAACCCCAGCACATTAGTTTGCTAATTCCAGATGTATGAAACGCAGGCCTAACTGTATCTAGTATATTGAACGCCAGATAAACTAACTTGGCCTTTTTTAAATAAATAAAAAATTCCCTCACTGGAATACTTTCAGTCTTTTGACTGTATGGATTACAGATGGAATGACTGTTATATGTGAGTACCGCTTTCTTTGACAGATTCTAGTATGGGTACATATATGTTTTCCCAACCCCAGCACATTAGTTTGCTAATTCCAGATGTATGAAACGCAGGCCTAACTGTATCTAGTATATTGAACGCCAGATAAACTAACTTGGCCTTTTTTAAATAAAAAAAAATTCCCTCACTGGAATACTTTCAGTCTTTTGACTGTATGGATTACAGATGGAATGACTGTTATATGTGAGTACCGCTTTCTTTGACAGATTCTAGTATGGGTACATATATGTTTTCCCAACCCCAGCACATTAGTTTGCTAATTCCAGATGTATGAAACGCAGGCCTAACTGTATCTAGTATATTGAACGCCAGATAAACTAACTTGGCCTTTTTTAAATAAAAAAAATTCCCTCACTGGAATACTTTCAGTCTTTTGACTGTATGGATTACAGATGGAATGACTGTTATATGTGAGTACCGCTTTCTTTGACAGATTCTAGTATGGGTACATATATGTTTTCCCAACCCCAGCACATTAGTTTGCTAATTCCAGATGTATGAAACGCAGGCCTAACTGTATCTAGTATATTGAACGCCAGATAAACTAACTTGGCCTTTTTTAAATAAAAAAAATTCCCTCACTGGAATACTTTCAGTCTTTTGACTGTATGGATTACAGATGGAATGACTGTTATATGTGAGTACCGCTTTCTTTGACAGATTCTAGTATGGGTACATATATGTTTTCCCAACCCCAGCACATTAGTTTGCTAATTCCAGATGTATGAAACGCAGGCCTAACTGTATCTAGTATATTGAACGCCAGATAAACTAACTTGGCCTTTTTTAAATAAAAAAAATTCCCTCACTGGAATACTTTCAGTCTTTTGACTGTATGGATTACAGATGGAATGACTGTTATATGTGAGTACCGCTTTCTTTGACAGATTCTAGTATGGGTACATATATGTTTTCCCAACCCCAGCACATTAGTTTGCTAATTCCAGATGTATGAAACGCAGGCCTAACTGTATCTAGTATATTGAACGCCAGATAAACTAACTTGGCCTTTTTTAAATAAATAAAAAATTCCCTCACTGGAATACTTTCAGTCTTTTGACTGTATGGATTACAGATGGAATGACTGTTATATGTGAGTACCGCTTTCTTTGACAGATTCTAGTATGGGTACATATATGTTTTCCCAACCCCAGCACATTAGTTTGCTAATTCCAGATGTATGAAACGCAGGCCTAACTGTATCTAGTATATTGAACGCCAGATAAACTAACTTGGCCTTTTTTAAATAAAAAAAATTCCCTCACTGGAATACTTTCAGTCTTTTGACTGTATGGATTACAGGTGGAATGACTGTTATATGTGAGTACCGCTTTCTTTGACAGATTCTAGTATGGGTACATATATGTTTTCCCAACCCCAGCACATTAGTTTGCTAATTCCAGATGTATGAAACGCAGGCCTAACTGTATCTAGTATATTGAACGCCAGATAAACTAACTTGGCCTTTTTTAAATAAATAAAAAATTCCCTCACTGGAATACTTTCAGTCTTTTGACTGTATGGATTACAGATGGAATGACTGTTATATGTGAGTACCGCTTTCTTTGACAGATTCTAGTATGGGTACATATATGTTTTCCCAACCCCAGCACATTAGTTTGCTAATTCCAGATGTATGAAACGCAGGCCTAACTGTATCTAGTATATTGAACGCCAGATAAACTAACTTGGCCTTTTTTAAATAAAAAAAATTCCCTCACTGGAATACTTTCAGTCTTTTGACTGTATGGATTACAGATGGAATGACTGTTATATGTGAGTACCGCTTTCTTTGACAGATTCTAGTATGGGTACATATATGTTTTCCCAACCCCAGCACATTAGTTTGCTAATTCCAGATGTATGAAACGCAGGCCTAACTGTATCTAGTATATTGAACGCCAGATAAACTAACTTGGCCTTTTTTAAATAAAAAAAATTCCCTCACTGGAATACTTTCAGTCTTTTGACTGTATGGATTACAGATGGAATGACTGTTATATGTGAGTACCGCTTTCTTTGACAGATTCTAGTATGGGTACATATATGTTTTCCCAACCCCAGCACATTAGTTTGCTAATTCCAGATGTATGAAACGCAGGCCTAACTGTATCTAGTATATTGAACGCCAGATAAACTAACTTGGCCTTTTTTAAATAAAAAAAATTCCCTCACTGGAATACTTTCAGTCTTTTGACTGTATGGATTACAGATGGAATGACTGTTATATGTGAGTACCGCTTTCTTTGACAGATTCTAGTATGGGTACATATATGTTTTCCCAACCCCAGCACATTAGTTTGCTAATTCCAGATGTATGAAACGCAGGCCTAACTGTATCTAGTATATTGAACGCCAGATAAACTAACTTGGCCTTTTTTAAATAAATAAAAAATTCCCTCACTGGAATACTTTCAGTCTTTTGACTGTATGGATTACAGATGGAATGACTGTTATATGTGAGTACCGCTTTCTTTGACAGATTCTAGTATGGGTACATATATGTTTTCCCAACCCCAGCACATTAGTTTGCTAATTCCAGATGTATGAAACGCAGGCCTAACTGTATCTAGTATATTGAACGCCAGATAAACTAACTTGGCCTTTTTTAAATAAAAAAAATTCCCTCACTGGAATACTTTCAGTCTTTTGACTGTATGGATTACAGATGGAATGACTGTTATATGTGAGTACCGCTTTCTTTGACAGATTCTAGTATGGGTACATATATGTTTTCCCAACCCCAGCACATTAGTTTGCTAATTCCAGATGTATGAAACGCAGGCCTAACTGTATCTAGTATATTGAACGCCAGATAAACTAACTTGGCCTTTTTTAAATAAAAAAAATTCCCTCACTGGAATACTTTCAGTCTTTTGACTGTATGGATTACAGATGGAATGACTGTTATATGTGAGTACCGCTTTCTTTGACAGATTCTAGTATGGGTACATATATGTTTTCCCAACCCCAGCACATTAGTTTGCTAATTCCAGATGTATGAAACGCAGGCCTAACTGTATCTAGTATATTGAACGCCAGATAAACTAACTTGGCCTTTTTTAAATAAAAAAAATTCCCTCACTGGAATACTTTCAGTCTTTTGACTGTATGGATTACAGATGGAATGACTGTTATATGTGAGTACCGCTTTCTTTGACAGATTCTAGTATGGGTACATATATGTTTTCCCAACCCCAGCACATTAGTTTGCTAATTCCAGATGTATGAAACGCAGGCCTAACTGTATCTAGTATATTGAACGCCAGATAAACTAACTTGGCCTTTTTTAAATAAAAAAAAAATTCCCTCACTGGAATACTTTATGGCTTTTCACTGTATGGATTACAGGTGGACTGGTATTAGTAGGGGTGACACAAGCACACCCAAGTCCCTGATGTAGGATTTCTATGGCACAGACCACTATTACAAGTGATTAATGGACGTTGGGAGAGATTGTGCTGCAGCACTAGTCCCAAGATGTGGCCTGCTGGAGGTCATTTTGCAGGGCTCTGGCAGTGCTCCTCCTGTTCCTCCTTGCACAAAGGCGGAGGTAGCGATCCTGCTGCTGGATTTTTGCCCTCCTACGGCCTCCTACACATCTCCTGATGTACTGGCCTGTCTCCTGGTAGCGCCTCCATGCTCTGGACACTATGCTGACAGACACAGCAAACCTTCTTGCCACAGCTCACATTGATGTGCCATCCTGGATAAGCTGCACTACCTGAGCCACTTGTGTGGGTTATAGACTCTGTCTCATGCTAAAACTAGAGTGAAAGCACTGCCAGCATTCAAAAGTGACCAAAACATCTGCCAGGAAGCATAGAAACTGAGAAGTGGTCTGTGGTCACCACCTGCAGAACCACTCCTTTATTGGGGGTGTCTTGCTAATTACCTATAATTTCCACCTGTTGTCTATCCCATTTTCACAACAGCATGTGAAATTGATTGTCACTCAGTGTTGCTTCCTATGTGGACAGTTTGATTTCACAGAAGTGTGATTGACTTGGAGTTACATTGTGTTGTTTAAGTGTTCCCTTTATTTTTTTGAGCAGTGTATATATATATATATATATATATATATATATATTGTGAGACAGTGACAGGTCTCACACAGGTTGGAGGCAAGGAAGGGGTGGATAGTGCGGTCCGCGCCCCTATTCCACCACAGGTGAGACCAGCTGGAGGTACTCAGCCTGGCATAAAGCACCTCCCAGAGTGTCAGCAAGGGGGGAGTGTGTTACCTGTAGACAGAGGCCTGGAGGCTCTGTCTGTGTGGTCTCAGCTGGGCTAGGCTGAGGAACCACGAGGCTAAGTGACAGCCTGGAATTTGGGAAATGCAGTGACGCCTGCGGTACAAAGGGTCACAAGGTCAGAGTCGGGAGGATTGCTGGACCACAATCCCCCAAAGGGACTTGCGTTTGCTACAGCCTGGAGGCTGCTGGGCTAGCTGAGAAAGCCGCAGATTATGACCGTGTCTGAACAGCACTCTATAGGTGAGTCAGGGATTCTACCCTATGTTTAGTTAGAGCCCAGCCGGGCGGGTATTTGTTTTGTGTTATTGTTTGTTGTTGCTGGTGTTGCACAATAAATGCAAAGTTTGGACAGTATATCCGTGTCTGGTGAAGTAACCTGTGAGAAGGACCCCCGGAGAAGAGCTAACCCCCCACAATATATATATATATATATATATACACACTGCTCAAAAAAATAAAGGGAACACGAAAATAACACATCCTAGATCTGAATTAATTAAATATTCTTCTGAAATACTTTGTTCTTTACATAGTTGAATGTGCTGACAACAAAATCACACAAAAATTAAAAAATGGAAATCAAATTTTTCAACCCATGGAGGTCTGGATTTGGAGTCACACTCAAAATTAAAATGGAAAAACACACTACAGGCTGATCCAACTTTGATGTAATGTCCTTAAAACAAGTCAAAATGAGGCTCAGTAGTGTGTGTGGCCTCCACGTGCCTGTATGACCTCCCTACAACGCCTGTGCATGCTCCTGATGAGGTGGCGGACGGTCTCCTGAGGGATCTCCTCCCAGACCTGGACTAAAGCATCTGCCAACTCCTGGACAGTCTGTGGTGCAACTATCTGTTGGTGGATAGAGCGAGACATGATGTCCCAGTTGTGCTCAATTGGATTCTGGTCTGGGGAATGGGCGGGCCAGTCCATAGAATCAATGCTTTCGTCTTGCAGGAACTGCTGACACACTCCAGCCACAGGAGGTCTAGCATTGTCTTGCATTAGGAGGAACCCAGGGCCAACCGCACCAGCATATGGTCTCACAAGGGGTCTGAGGATCTCATCTTGGTACCTAATGGCAGTCAGGCTACCTCTGGCGAGCACATGGAGGGCTATTGCGGAGGAGGGAAGTAATATTATTTACATAAGACTGTATGGTGAAGGGGCTGAGGAATTATAATTTCTGAGAACAGTAAACAGAGGAATATAACTACAGGGGGCACTGCAGGGGGCATTATAAATACTGGGGGCGCTTCAAGGCGTGCATTATAACAGTAGGGGGCAATATAAATACTGGGGGCACTGTGGGGACAGTTTAAATCCATGGGGACATTAAGCATTCTTATTACTACTGGGGGCTCTATAGGAGGGACTTATAGATCCACATTATTTCTATTAAGAGCATTATGGGGGGCCTTATTACTATTGAGGGGCTCTGTAAGGACATAATTAATACTGGAAGGCTCTTTTACTAATGGAGGCACTCTTGGGAGCACTATCATTGTTGGAGGCACTGTAGGGGGCAGTATTACTAATGAGGGCATTCTAGAAGGGAATTACTATTGGTGGGACTATGAGGAGTACTATTACTATGGGGGGCACTCATTTTTCTTCAGGATAGTATTTAGGGGTAGAGAAAAGTGAGAAAGCTAAGATGTCTATGTGTCACACTCTGCAGAGACGAGGCGGCTGAGAGAAGTTGTCCGGAGTGAATGGAGAAGATGATGACAGAGAAGATCTACATCAGAGGAGACATCACCTGGGAGGCACTGGATGTAGAGGTATGTGCTGCTGTATAGCTGTTTAGCAAGTACAGTAAAATGTCTTCAGTGCTAGTGTTTTCTGGGGGAGGGGTTGGGGGGGGCAATTGATTGACTTGGGCAATATTCATTGGCGCTTGGGCCCCAGATCTTTTCAGTTATTCAACGAAGTCTCGCTCAACTTTGTGAATAAATAACTTTGGGTCATCGGAGCACATACATTCTAATACTGTACGAAGACAAATCTCCATACAGTATTTTTCCGAAGTTTTGGATGAAGCAACTTTGGATTAAGCATCTGAAGCTCGCTTCGCTCAACAATTCCTTTCCTTTCTCTCTTCTCCTGCTATCAGAGGTAAACTGGCCATTGATCCTATAGGGAAACTCCTCGGTGGACCGATGCCCAGGGGGTTGCCTGAGTCCTCCTCATGTCTGCCAGCCAGGTAAGTAATGATCTGACGCTTCTAGGGTTATTTAATACTGGGAACCTCAAGTACTCACGTACCTGTCTGGTGGCCACGTTGCCCTCCTGACTCTTGATTTCAACTGTATTGCCATCCTGGGACAAAGCGTGGCAGCTGGTGCTGGCCACCACAGGAGAATAGCTTCTCTGGAGGTATTTTGTACTGCACTGTGGTATTTGGCTCTGCTGGGGCGGTATTTCATGGTATTGGTGGCTCCACCTACTCGTGTGGCCCCACTTTCTGTCAGTCATTTTGGATCCATCTACAGCATGGGGCCACTTTTATTTTTATTTTTTCCAGGGCCACTTTAAATTCCCAGTCCGCCCCCTGCCTGCTATCACACTTTGTAAGCCTCTCCAATTGACCTGTGCTTGGAGGCAGAAATGGAGTCCCCACAGACTAGAGGACATATAAAATGAAATGACTCTTGTGCTTACTTATATTGTGAGAAATTTGATTCTCACAACAACTCAAAACTATTCCTGGCATACGAAATGTTGTCTTGACGGCAATTTTAGTATGGGAACGAAAAGTAGTTTTTAACCAGACCAATAATCATCCCCAAATTACGGTGTAGTGAAAACCATTTTCAATACGCTTCGCCATGCTCCACTGACTCTGCTGCCAAACATCTGCACGGTGGTAAGTGGTGCGGATCTGATTGTCATTGTTCTATGTGATGATATCATTTATCATGCAGCATTTACATCGGGTCACGTGAAGCAATGCAGCGCAAGCAAATACAATATTTCGGCAGTCCACAGCCAGGGATGGGGACACGTGCGTCACTTTGCTGAGGCACACTGTAATTAACCACAAAAAATTATTCAATTATAGATTTTCTATTCAACCATAGAAATTAGTTTTATGTTACTACAAGATTTTTTCGATCATTTGTTGCTGTGTATTGTAGTGGAAGCTGCTGGAGACGCCCTCGCTGCAGCCAGGAGCAGGCTGTATGATTCATTTTGACATCAATATCAATTATCAGGCAGTTTCTAGCGGTGGTAAATAATTCACTGTCATGTTAAAATCATTATAGGCTAACAAATTGGGAGTGGAGGTGACCTTATGTGAATTGCATTTATAAGAACGAAAACCGGGAAGTATGAAAGCAATGCTATGTATATATATTTTCTATGCAGATATGCTATGTAACGGGAAATTTTTAAGGAAATGTGCCGTCAGAAAATGATCTGCTGTTTAAAGGGCATGTGTCATCACTTACCTGTAGGTGAAACAGTCAGCCGTTGTAGATCGGTGCTTGTCTGCAGAGTCTGATGACATTTATTTATTTTATACATTTATATAGTGCTACTATATCCCACATCGCTTTACAGACTTTTACATTGGGCTGTCCCCAATGGGGCTCACAATCTAAGTTCCCCATCAGTATGGCCTGTTTCACACGAACGTGTGCGCTCCGTGGCCGTATTGCGGACCCGCCATACACTGGAGCCGTTCCTTGGGCATTCCGCATCACGGATGCGGACCCATTTACTTGAATAGGTACGCAAATCTGAAGATGCGGAATGGTGCGGAACGGAACCCTACAGAAACATGT
Organism: Bufo bufo; assembly: GCF_905171765.1. Classification (NCBI taxonomy): domain Eukaryota; kingdom Metazoa; phylum Chordata; class Amphibia; order Anura; family Bufonidae; genus Bufo; species Bufo bufo. Next base: position 495,207,853 of record NC_053393.1, on the reverse strand, counting down.
CCTATCTTTTTGCGGAACAGGCAGATCGCAGAGAGGCTCCGCTCCCTATCTCCTATGCCTCACGCCCACTGATGTGACAGACAGGCCAGGCAGTGAAAACATATTCACACCTGGCCCTGAAGTCTTAAGGGAGTGAAGTAAAGGGCGCAGATTGACCATCCACCCGGCGGTCCCCATCCCTTTACTGCACATGTGCTGAACATGGTCCCAGGAGACTTCAGGGCCAGGCGGGAATATGTTTTCACTGCCTGGCTCCGACAAGTCTCTGGAGGTAGAAAAGTGCACCTATAAGGGAATTCGCATATTATAAAAAAAAAAAATTCTATAGATTAGGGTTGATGAGGGGGAGGGTGAAAGAAAGGAGGCTTTGGAAAGTGAGGTAGCTAGCTGGGTAACAGTTATAAAGCGGGGTCGAGGGAAGAGTGCCAGGGAGGCTAGCCCTGATCTAACACACCCCAACAAGTTTGCACATTTGGCAGATGAGGGGGATGTCAGTCCAGGGACGGCACTGCTGCAGCCGGACACTTCCTCTGTCAGTCAGGGGAATGTCAGCTCCAGTAAGCAGGGAACCAGGAGAGCAGGGCAGGCCAGGTGCTGGTAGTGGGAGATTCCATTATTAGGGGAACAGATAGGGCAATCTGTCACAAAGACCTTGATCGCCGAACAGTGTGCTGTCTTCCTGGCGTTAGAGTTCGACATATCGCGGATCGGGTTGACAGATTACTGAGAGGGGCTGGAGAAGATCCAGCGGTCATGGTCCATATCGGTACCAATGACAAAGTTAGAGGTAGGTGGAGAGTCCTTAAAAATGATTTTAGGGATTTAGGTCAAAAGTTTAGGGCAAGGACCTCAAAGGTAGTATTTTCCGAAATACTACCTGTACCACGAGCCACACAAGAAAGGCGGCGGAAGATTAAGGAGATTAACAAGTGGCTCAAGAACTGGTGTAGGAAGGAGGGGTTTGGGTTCCTGGAGAACTCGGCTGAATTCTCTATCGGCTACAGGCTCTATCGTAGGGACGGGCTGCACCTCAATGGGGAAGGGGCAGCTGTGTTGGGGAGAAAGATGGCTAGAAGGTTGGAGGAGTGTTTAAACTAGGGACTGGGGGGAGGGTGATTATGTTATAGGATGGGAAGATAGTGCAGACAGAGACCGGGGGAAAGGTAGTGGGACTGGGGGAGGAATGGAAGGAGGGACTAGAACAGTTCAGAAGGAAAGGTGTAGGGTAAAAAATATACATAAACCTCTCAAATGTATGTATACTAATGCCAGAAGCCTGACTAATAAAACGGGGGAACTGGAATTAGTGATGTGTGAGGAGGACTATGACATAGTGGGAATAACTAAGACATGGCTGGATGATAGCTATGACTGGGCAGTGGGCAGTTAATGTTCAAGGTTAAAGTCTGTTTAGAAAGGATCATCAAAACCGGAGAGGGGGGGTATGCCTTTTTTGTAAAGTGCTGTCTAAAGCCCACACTCCGGGAAGATACAAGTGAGGGACATGAACAGGGGCGGGCTGGGCCGGGGGGCAGGGAGGCAATTGCCCCCCAGGCCGCCCGAAATAAACGGCCACTGGGCCGACCGTCTTTAAAAAAAAAAATTATTTTTTTTTTTTTTTTTTTTTTTTTTTTCAGGGCCGCACCGCCGATCATCACCACAGGCGGCGCGGCCCTGGATGTCATTGCGGCCGTGCTGTGTGCTGTGGGGCAGGGGAGGGAGAGGCGTGTCCCTCCCCTGTTCTTCTGATAGGCCGCAGGCACTAATGCCTGCAGCCTATCAGAGGCCGGCTCAGGCAGAGCAATGACGTCATTATCATTGCGACGCCTGAGCCAGCACACAGCAGGGACACAGGCCAGAAGAGGCTGCATCGCTGCTGATGGAGGTAAGTATTAGTGTTGTTTTTTTTTTCTTCTTTGCAGGGGGCTGGCACTATTGGGGGGGATCTGGCACTATAAGGGGGGCTGGCACTATGGGGGGGATCTGGCACTATGGGGGGGGATCTGGCACTTTGGGGGAGCTAGCACTATGGGGGGCACTATAGGGGGAGCTGGCACTATGGGGGAGCTGGCACTATGGGGGGGGCTGGCACTATGGGGGAGCTGGCACTATGGGGGGGGCTGGCACTATGGGGGGCTGGCACTATAGGGGGAGCTGGCACTATGGGGGGCTGACACTATGGGGGGCTGTCACTATAAGGGGGCTGGCACTATGGGGGAGGAGCTGGCACTATGGGGGGGCTGGCACTATAAGGGGGCTGGCACTATGGGGGGGGATCTGGCACTATGGGGGGGATTTGGCACTATGGGGGATTTGGCACTAAGGTGGGGAATCTGGCACTTTGGGGGAGCTAGCACTATGGGGGGGGCACTATAGGGCTGGAACTATGGGGCAGCTGGCACTATGGGGCGGCTGGCACTATGGGGGGCTGGAACTATGGGGGGGGCTGACACTATGGGGGGGGCTGACACTATGGGGGACTGGCACTATAAGGGGGCTGGCACTATGGGGGGGGCTGGCACTATGGGGTAGGAGCTGGCACTATGGGGGGGCTTGCACTATAGGGGAGCTGGCACTATGGGGGGGCTGGCACCACGGGGGGGGCTGGCACTATGGGGGAGCTGGCACTATAAGGGGGCTGGCACTATGGGTGAAGTGGCACTATGGGGGGGCTGACACTATAAAGGGGCTGGCACTATAAGGGGGCTGGCACTATGGGGGGGGCTGGCACTATGGGGTAGGAGCTGGCACTATGGGGGGGCTGGCACTATGGGGGAGCTGGCACTATAAGGGGGCTGGCACTATGGGTGAAGTGGCACTATGGGGGGACTGACACTATAAAGGGGCTGGCACTATAAGGGGGCTGGCACTATAAGGGGGCTGGCACTATGGGGGGGGTGGCACTATGGGGTAGGAGCTGGCACTATGGGGGGGCTGGCACTACGGGGGGGCTGGCACTATGGGGGAGCTGGCACTATGGGGGGGCTGCCACTATGGGGGGCCTGGCACTATGGGGGGCTTGTACTATGGGGGGGGGGAGCTGGTACTATGGGGGCATTTCTTGCTGGCACATTATGGGGGGGCACCATGGGGGAGAGGAGCACTATGGGGGTATCTGGGGGCTCTAAAGGGGCTTTTTTTTTAATTATTGGCACATTCTGGGGGGCACTATAGGGGAGAGCAGCACTATGGGGCATCTGGGGTTACTATAGGGGCATTATTTGGGGGCACTATGGGGAAGTGGGGGCTCTAAAGGGGCCTTTTGTATTGGAACATTATGGGGGGCACTATGGCATTTGGTAGCACTAAGGGGGCATTTTTTACTGGCACATTATGGCAGGCACTATAGGGGAGAGCGGCACTATGGGGCATTATTTGGGGGCACTATGGGGGAGTGGAGCACTATTGGGGCATATGGTGGCACTAAGAAGGGAAATTTTTTTACTGGCACATTGTGGGGGAGAGGAGCACTATAGGGGCATCTGCTGGGGGTACTAAGGGGCATTTTTTTACTGGCATATTATGGGGGACACTATGGGGAAGGGGGAGAGGAGCAGTATGAGTGCATTTACTGGGGCACTATATAGGGGTATTTTATACTGGCATACATTATGGGGACATTAGCTCAACTGCGGGCACTAAGCGGGGGTATTTCATGTACTGTCATATTATAGGGAAAATTAGTACTACTAGGGGGTATTATGGGGAGCTTTACTACTACTGGGGGGCTATGAGGAACATGATTACTAGGGCACTATTGGGGCATTATTACTACTAAGTGTGCTCTGGCAGATAATTATTTCTATTGGTGGGATTTTGGGGGGCACTGTTACTTTGGGGGCACCCTAGCACAGTATCAGCTTAGCACAATTATTTTTGGGGGACATTATCTTTATACTATTAGTGTCTGGGCGCAGTTATTTTTTAGAGCACTGTGTGCCAATAATTGTTTAAGGGGGCACTATCTGTGTGGTAGTAGTATTCCCAGGGGTACTGTTTCTGCAGTATAGTATTGGGGGTGGCAGGAAACTAATGTCTGTTTCTCAATCTCTGCAGAGACGGGAGATGGCTGAAAAATCATCATGGCGGTCTGGTCTGAATGGAGAAGATGAGGAAAAAGAACGTCTACAACAAAGGTGACATTGGATGTAAGAGGTATGTGGCGCTATGTAGGAGAGGAGATGCTCCGGCTCCTCCCCCTGCCATTTGCAGAAGGAGGATTCAGAGCTGGGTGAGGACGACGAAAGGGGGCAGCAGGCCACGGGCGGGTGGCAGATGGTGGGGGGGAACCACAAGCCTTAAGCAGGATCTGGGGAGGGAGGAGAACGGAGGAGCTTCCTGGCTGTAGCTTGTTGTATAAGCAGGCAGTGCAGCCAGGACAGACCTCCCCTCTCCGTATGATGTGTAGACAGGCCGCAACTATAGAATGTCAGCTGTACAGTGTGTGTTGGGAGTGGCCTATTAAATGTAGGAGGGGCTTTTAATAATGGGCGGGGCTAAAAATGGGCCACTTGACTGGATTTGCCCCCCAGGACTAAGGCTGCCAGCCCTCCCCTGGACATGAATATGTGGAGTCACTGTGGGTAGAGATACATGGAGCTAAAAACAATAATAAATTACTAATAGGAGTTTACTATAAACCACCTAATATACCAGAGTCCACAGAAAATCTACTACTAAAAAAGAGATAAACAAGGCGGCAAATCATAATGAGGTGGTTATTATGGGGGACTTCAACTACCCAGATATAGACTGGGAAACTGAAACTTGTATATATCATAAAGGAAACAGGTTCTTGGCAATAACCAAAGAATTACCTCTCCCAACTGGTTCAGGACCCGACTAAAGGGACGGCCATATTAGACTTAGTATTAACTAATAGACCGGACAGAACAACAGACGTGCAGGTTGGGGGACACCTGGGAAATAGTGACCATAAAGTAATAACCTTCCAATTATCATTTAAAAGAGCGTTTCTACAGGGAGGAACAAAAATACCAAACTTCAAAAAAGCTAAATTTTGCCAACTAAGAGAAGCCATAGGCCTAACTAACTGGGACAAAGTCCTCAAAAATAAAAATACAGCCACAAAATGGTATATCTTTAAAAGCATCCTAAAATCTCATTGTGAGAGCTACATACCATATGGGAATAAAAGGTTAAGGAACAAAAAGAAACCAATGTGGATAAATAGAACTGTAAAGAAAGCAATAAATGACAAAAAGAAAGCATATAAATCACTAAAACAGGAGGGTAGCACGGAAGCACTGAAAAACTATAAGGAAAAAAATAGAACATGTAAAAAAAACAAATAAAAGCGGCCAAACTAGAGACCGAGAGATTAATTTGCAAAGAGAGTAAAACTAACCCTAAAATGTTCTTCAATTGTATAAATGTTAAAAAATATAAATCTGAAGGTGTCGGCCCTTTAAAGAGTAATGAGGGGGGAGTCGCAGAGAGCGACGAGGAGAAAGCAAAGCTGTTAAATATTTTTCTCTCCAATGTATTCACTGAGGAAAATAAACTGTCAGATGAAATGCTGAATGTAAAAATAAATTCCCCATTAAAAGGGTCCTCTCTGACCCAGGAAGAAGTACAACAGCGACTTAAAAAGATTAAAATAGACAAATCGCCAGGACCGGATGGCATACACCCCCGTATCCTAAGGGAATTAAGTAATGTCATAGCCAGACCCTTATTTCTGATATTTGCAGACTCTATACTGACAGGGAATGCCCCATAGGATTGGCGCTTAGCAAATGTGGTGCCAATATTCAAAAAGGGTCCAAAAACAGAGCCTGGAAACTATAGGCCGGTAAGTTTAAAATCTGTTGTGGGTAAACTGTTTGAAGGTTTTCTAAGAGATGCTATCTTGGAGCATCTCAATGGAAATAAGCAAATAACGCCATATCAGCATGGCTTCATGAGGGATTGGTCATGCCAAACTAATTTAATCAGTTTCTATGAGAAGGTAAGTTCTAGACTTGACAGCGGCGAATCAATGGATGTCATATATCTGGACTTCTCCAAAGCATTTGACACTGTACCGCATAAAAGGTTAGTATATAAAATGAGAATGCTCGGACTGGGAGAAAATGTCTGTGTGTGGGTAAGTAACTGGCTGAGTGATAGAAAACAGAGGGTGGTTATTAACGGTACACACTCAGATTGGGTCACTGTCACTAATGGGGTACCTCAGGGGTCAGTATTGGTTCCTATACTCTTCAATATATTTATGAATGATCTTGTAGAAGGCTTGCATATTAACACTTAACTGTGTAAAGTAATTAACAGTGAAAAGGACAGTATACTACTACAGAGGGATCTGGATAGATTGGAGGCTTAGGCAGCTAAGTCGCAGATGAGGTTTAACACTGACAAATGTAAAGTTATGCACATGGGAAGGAATAATGCAAGTCACCCGTACATACTAAATGGTAAAACTTTCAGTAACACTGAAAAGGATCTAGGAATTTTAATAAACAGCAAACTAAGCTGAAAAAAAACTGTGTCAGGCAGCTGCTGCCAAGGCCAATAAGATAATGGGTTGCATCAAAAGGGGCATAGATGCCTGTGATAAGAACATAGTCCTACCACTTTACAAATCGCTAGTCAGACCACACATGGAGTACTGTGTACAGTTCTTGGCTTCTCTGAAAAAGGCAGACATAGCAGAGCTGGAGAGGGTCCAGAGGAGGGCAACTAAAGTAATAACTGGAATGGGGCAACTACAGTACCCTGAAAGATTATCAAAATTAGGGTTATTCACTTTAGAAAAAAGATGAGGGGAGATCTAATTACTATGTATAAATATATCAGGGGTCAGTACAGAGATCTATCCCATCATCTATTTATCCCCAAAACATCCTCTGCGTCTGGAGGAAAGAAGGTTTGTACACAAACATAGAAGAGGATTCTTTGCGATAAGAGCAGTGAGACTATGGAACTCTCTGCCTGAGGAGGTGGTGATGGTGAGTACAATAAAGAAATTCAAGAGGGGAAGGGCTGGATGTATTTCTGGAGTGTAATAATATTACAGGCTATAGCTACTAGAGAGGGGTCGTTGATCCAGGGAGTTATTCTGATTGCCTGATTGGAGTCGGGAAGGAATTTTTTATTCCCCTAAAGTGGGGAAAATTGTATTATGTTACTATGTTACTATGTATTGTTGGCACATATGGAGATACCAGAGATATCATCAGACTCTGCAGACAAGCATCCATCTACAGCGGCTGACCGTTTCTTTTCTGGTAAGTGATGACAGTGCTTATTAACCCCTTCAGGGCCCTGCCATTTTTCACCTTATGGATGAGGCAGTTTTTTGGAAATATGACTTGTCAATTTATATGGTAATAACTTTGGAACGCTAATACTTATCCAAGCCATTCTGAGATAGTTTTTTATTGACACATTGTACTTCATTATAGTGGTAAATTTCAGTCAATATTTTTCATTTTTATTTTTTTTAAATAATTTTTTTACATTTAAAAAAAAAAAAAAAGGGAAACTTTCCAAATTTTAATTTCTCTGCCTTTAAAACAGATAGTAATACCTCACATAATAGTTATTACTTTACATTTCCCATATGTCTACTTTATGTTTGGATCATTTTGTGAATGCCATTTTATTTTTTGGGGACGTTAAGGCTTAGAAGTTTAGAAGCAAATATTGAAATTTTTTAGAAAATTTCCAAAACCCACTTTTTTTTTACCTAATTGAAACCACCCAAAAATGACCCCATTTTAGAAACTACACCCCTCAAGGTATTCAAAAATGATTTTACAAACTTTGTTAACCCTTTAGGTGTTCCAAAAGAATTAAAGTTAAAATGTCGATGAAATTTTAGCAGATTTTAAATTTTAATCCATTTTTTTCCAGTAACAAAGCAAGGGTTAACAGCCAAATAAAACTCAATATTTATTGTCCTGATTCTTTAGTTTACATAAACACCCCATATGTGGTTGTAAGCTGCTGTACGGGTACACAGCAGGGCGCAGAAGGAAAGGAACGCCATATGGTTTTTAGAGGGCAGATTGCACTGGGATAATTTTAAGTTGCCATGTCACATTTCAAGGCCCCCTGATGCACCCCTAGAGTAGAAACTCCCAAAAAGTGACCCCATTTTAAAAAATACACCCCTCAAGGTATACAAAACAGATGTTACAAACTTTGGTAACCCTTTAGGTGTTCCACAAGAATTAAAGGAAAATGTAGATGATATTTCAGAATTTCCCATTTTGGCAGATTTTCCATTTTAATCCATTTTTCCAGTAACAAAGCAAGGGTTAACAGCCAAACAAAACTCAATATTTATGGCCCTGATTTTGTAGTTTACAGAAACACCCCATATGTGGTCGTAAACTGCTGTACGGGCACATGGCATGGCGCAGAAGGAAAGGAAGGCCATCTGTTTTTTGGAGGGCAGAGTTTGCTGGACTGTTTTTTTTTACACAGTGTCCCATTTTAAGCCCCCCTGATGCACCCCTAGAGTAGAAACTCCAAAAAAGTGACCCCATTTTAGAAACTATAGGATAGGGTGGAAGTTTTGTTTGTACTAGTTTAGGGTACATATGATTTTTGGTTGCTCTATATTACACTTTTTGTGAGGCAAGGTAACAAGAAATAGCTGTTTTGGCACCGTTTTTTTTTGTTGTTATTTACAACATTCATCTGACAGGTTAGATCATGTGGTATTTTTATAGAGCAGGTTGTCACGGACGCGGCGACACCTAATAAGTATACATTTTTTTTTTATTTATGTAAGTTTTACACAATGATTTCATTTTTGAAACAAAAAAATCATGTTTTAGTGTCTCCATAGTCTGAGAACCATAATTTTTTCAGTTTCTGGGTGATTATCTTAGGTAGGGTCAAATTTTTTGCGGGATGAGATGACGGTTTGATTGGTACTATTTTGGGGTGCATACGCCTTTTTGATCGCTTGATGTTGAACTTTTTGTGACGGTAAGGTGACAAAAAAATTGTTTATTTAGCACAGTTTTTATTTTGTATTTTTTACGGCGTTCATCTGAGGGGTTAGGTCATGTGATATTTTTATAGAGCCGGTCGATACGCACGCGGTGATACCTAATATGTCTTTTTTTTTCTTTCTATTTTTTACCAATATTTTTTTTACTTTATTTGGGGAAAATGAGGTTTTTGTTTATTTTTACTTGAAACTTTAAATTTTTGGGGGGGAAAAATTTATTTTTCCAACTTTTTTTTTCACTTTATTATTTGTCCCACTTTGATGAAAGTTTGATTGGCACTGTTTTGGGGGTGCATATGACATTTTGATCGCTTGCTATTACACTTTTTTGTGATGTAAAGTGACAAAAAATTGCTTTTTTTACACCGTTTTTATATTTATTTTTTTACGGTGTTCACCTAAGTAGAGTTGAGCGGACACCTGGATGTTCGGGTTCGACGGGTTCGGCCGAACTTGAGAAATATGTTCGAGTTCGGGACCCGAACTTGACCCCGAAACTGAACCCCATTGAAGTCAATGGGGACCCGAACTTTTGAGCACTAAAATGGCTGTCAAAATGTCATGTAAACACAGGGTACCACCTGTCATAAAACGTAGCCAAGGGCTAGAGGGCTGCAAATGGCATCAAAATGTGGTTAAGAGCATCGCAATTGCTCTGCAAACAAATGTGGATAGGGAAATGACTTTAAATAACATAAGGTAAAAATAAAAAGTAATAATCTTGATCTAGGAGGACGAGGTCCATATGGAGTAGGAGGTTGAGGAGGCGGTGGATGTGGCAGTGTAGGTGGAAGCGGCGGTGGAGGAAGAGGAGGTAGCCTACACTGCTTTTTGGTTTTAAATTTTATTTTTAAAATTAGGTACACCCCAAAACATTGGGAAATATAACCTGTGATAACCCCCTCCAGTCATGCTAAACACATGTTCAGACAATACACTGGCTGCAGAGCAGGCCAGCACCTCCAAGGGGTAAAGGGCAAGCTCAGGCCATGTGCCCAATTTGGAGACCCAGAAGTTGCAGGGGCTGACCCCTGTGTGTCAGTTTGTGTAGGCGTGTGCACACTTACTGCCCCACCATGTCGCACGTCCCCGTGATGTTCATGATCTAATTTGATATCTGCTCTATCAACTTTCGATGTTCTTTTATGCGCCTACCATGGTGATCACGGGTGGCGGGGAATCAGGGTTCCAGGCCAGAGAGGGAGCGTGAGAAAGAGAGACCACATCCAAGAGAGGATTCATTTTTTCAAATTTAAAATATAGAGTTGAAATATGGGAGAAATTATTAAAGCATAAAAGTGTGACAACTTTTCAAAGTTTAAGCATTGAATGAAAGGATGTGGCGCGCATTAATTACTGAATAATATATAACATTTTATTCCCTGTCACATATGCATAGCAGGTGTTTATTCATGTCTAAAATTGTATAATGTCAACCCAAGAATGTAACAGAATTTTTTTTGAAATTTATTAAGCTGTCATCTAGGTAGAGGAGGGGTATATTAATTGTGAATTTCACCAAAAAATGTAACTGACAATATATGTTTTTAAACCTGTCTACTAGGTATAGCAGTGGTACATCACACCCAAAAATTGGTGCATTTCACTGGAAAATGTAACTGACTATTTATTCATTTTTTTAACCTGTCTACTAGGTATAGGAGTGGTACATCACACCCAAAAATTGGTGATTTCACCAGAATATATAACTGACAATTTAAAAAAATTTTTTTTACCGGTCTACTAGATATAGCAGTGGTACTATACACACCAAAATTGGTGAATTTCACCCTAAAATGTAAATGACAATTATTATTTTTTTAACCGGCCTACTAGGTATAGCAGTGGTACTATACACCCAAAAATTTGTGAATTTCACCCGAAAATGTAAATGACAAAGTAGTGAAATGATATAAAATAAAATTCGTACAAATAAAAAAATAAAATTCGTACAAATAAAAAAAAAAAATTTGATTTGGTGGAGTTCCATATGGAGTAGGAGTTTGAGGAGGCGGTGGACGTAACGGTGTAGGTGGAAGCGGCGGTGGAGGAGGACGAGGTAGCCAACACAGGTTTTTGGTTTTCATTTTATTTTTTAAAATTAGGGTACACTCTAAAAGAGTGTGAAATATCCAAAATACAAGAATGAGCAATTGCGCTGCAGTATAACAATGGCTGGTGAGTGCCGGTATACATGTCTATTCTGCACAAGGTACGGACAAGTCCTGAGGGATCCATGCCTGGTTCATTTTAATGAACGTGAGCTTGTCCACATTGACTGTGGACAGGCGGCTGCACTTGTTTGTGATGACGCCCCATGCCGTGCTAAACACACGTTCAGATAATACACTGGCTGCAGGGCAGGCCAGCACCTCCAAGGCGTAAAGCAAGCATGTCAAACTCAAAGGCTAACATGGGCCAAAAAAAAAATAATTTAAGTTTATGTGGGCCGCATCAAAAAAAAATATATTTTTTTACAATATAATGCAGACGGATCCGTTCTGAACGGATCCACCGTCTGCATTATATGAGCGGATCCGTCTGAGACGGATCCGCTCTGAACGCAAGTGTGAAAGTAGCCTTAGGGGCGAGAACCTGGGATCTTTCATCCCTTGTCCTATTCAGCTCTATTAGGGTGAATAGGACTTCACACTGTCCCTGCTGCTCTGTGCCTTGTGCACACAGCATCAGGGATGTTACCATGGCAACCAGGGCTTCTGTAGCGTCCTGGCTGCCATGGTAACTGATCGGAGCCCCAGGCTTACACAGCTGGGGCTCCGATCAGAAGCTGCCACTGCACCACCAATGAGGGGGAGGGGAGAGGTCCCTGTGGCCACTGCCACCAATGATTTTAATACTGGGGGGGTTGAGAGGGGCTGGCGCACTGTGCCACCAATGATTTTAATGGGATGGGGGGTTGAGGGGGGCACACTGCACCACCAATGATAAATTTCCCCTTTATACAGGAGGCTGGTACTGGCAGATCAGCAGTTAACCCCTCAGGTGCGGCACCTAAGGGGTTAACTGCCTCTGATCGCAGCTCCCTGTCAGCGGCAGGGTGCCGGCAATGCGATTCTGCTGCCGGCACCCGCCTCCTGTATTGTGTTAAAGACTGACTCTTACTATCAGGCCACACAGAGCGGCGCCCAGCGATGTCTCAGCACTCACCATTAGTTCTGTTCGCCGCTCCGTTCGCCTGCAGTGCTCCATTACTGTCTCCTCTCCTGCTCCACATGCTGCTGATTACTATCGGAGCGATGGGAGGAGACATCAGCTTCACTAGTGGGCGTTCCTTCTTCCTGGCTGTAGCGCTGTCCAATCGCAGAGCAGGGAGAAGGAACGCCCACTAGTGAAGCTGATGTCTCCTCCCATCGCTCCGATAGTAATCAGCAGCATGTGGAGCAGGAAAGGAGACAGTAATGGGGCACTGCGGGCGAACGGAGCGGCGCCCAGGACTAATGGTGAGTGCTGAGACATCGCTGGGCGCCGCTCTGTGTGGGAAATGGGAATAGTCCTATCATTGGTGGCTCAGTGCGCCCGCCCCTCTCTCCTCATTGGTGGCGCAGTGCGCCCGCCCCTCCTCCGCCCCTCTCTCCTCATTGGTGGCGCAGTGCGCCCGCCCCTCCTCCCCCCCTCTCTTCTCATTGGTGGCAGCGGCAGCAGCACAGGGGGGAGGGAGGACAGCTTCCTTCTCCCCGTGCTGCTGAGAGAACATGAGCGCGCCGATAGCAGCGCTGATGTTCAGAGATACTAGACTGCCGGGCCGCAAAGATATTCATTGCGGGCCGCATGCGGCCCGCGGGCCGCATGTTTGACACCCATGGCGTAAAGGGTAAGCTCAGGCCATGTGCCCAATTTGGAAACCCAGAAGTTTAAGTACGTGTAGGCATGTGCACACATACTGCTCCACCATGTTGGTGAAATGCTGCCTCCTGCTAAGACGTTCCATATCAGCTGGTGGTGCTGGTTGTTGTGGTGTGCTAACAAAGCTTTTCCACCTTTCGGCCATGCTAACCCTGCCTTCTGAGGTGCTGGCGGTGCCCCAGCTGCGTTGGCGATCTCTTCCTCATCCTCGCCTTGTGCTTCCACTGTGCCCCCGCTGTCAGGTGGGAATGCCACTAGCAGCGCGTCTACCAGCGTGCACTTGTACTCACGCATCTTACGATCACGCTCCAGTGAGGGAATTAAGGACGGTAATTTGTCCTTGTAACGGGGATCCAGCAGCGTGGCTACCCAGTAATCAGTACAAGTTAGAATGTGGGCAACTCGGCGGTCGTTGTGGAGACACTGCAGCATGTAATCGCTCATGTGTGCCAGGCTGCCCAGAGGCAACGAAAAGCTGTCCTCTGTGGGAGGTGTATCGTCTGTGTCCTCTGTATTCCCCCATCCACGCACCAGTGATGGTCATGAGCTGGTCTGGAAGCTACCCTGCTGTGAACATGGTTCCTCCTCCATCTCCTCCTCCTCATCCTCCACCTCCTCATCCTCCAGAACTGTGCCCTGGCTGGACAATTGTGTACCTTGGGTTTGTGGGTGCAGGAACCCACCCTCGAAGCCACTTGGGAATGACTGGCCGGAAACCTTACGAAATGATCCCTCTTCCTCCTCCTCCTCCTGTTCCACATCCTCTTCCATCATCGCAAGGAGCGGGTGAGTTAATTATGCTCACCTGTTTAGGTTGCACCAGTTTTGGATGCAACTCCAATGAAAGTCAGCTGGAGAAATTACAGGTTACTGGTTGGTGCTGCCGATTCCATCCGAAGACTCCTTTGGAGGGGCCAGACCGCCGACCGGATAATCAATTGTACTAAAGCTCCACTGGACCGTGAAAGTCAAGTGAGCGTGTGGACACAAGGTGCAAGGTCACAACCAGGTGTTGACTATATAGTTAAGGTTTATTGGGAGACAATGCGTTTCGGGGTACTAAGGACCCATTCATCAAGTCTCCTGCTCCGTGAAAGTGGATGAGCAGAAGACTTGATAAAGGGGTCCGTAGTACCCCGAAATGCGTTGTCTCCTAATAAACTGTCATGGTCTTACCTTCTTGCTGTTCTCCTTCGTTTGACATGTGCTGGCGGCCATCTTGGTTTCTGGGTTTCTTGTAGCCTTCCACCCTGCGGCTCCTCCTTCCCACTGGGAGGAGCTGGATGCCTAGCTCATATATATAGGAGGTCTGTGGCTTCAGTTCCTTGCTTGGTCCTCTTGTGTTCACATGCTTCTAAGACTGCTGCTGCTTCTGGTTCCTGATCCTGGCTTCGTCTGACTACCCTTCTGGTTCCTGACCTCTGGCTTCGCAAAGACTCTGCTCGGTTTCACCATCCGTTTGGACTTTTGCTTTACAGCTTTATTTTCAATAAAGCCTTCTCATTTTCACTATCTCTTGTTGTACGTCTGGTTCATGGTTCCGTGACATTAGGACCAAGCCATGAATTCTGACGGTACAGGGCCATCCTCGCTACCCACGCTGGTTGCCAGACTTGATCAGCAGGATCACCTGTTGGGTCGGTTCGCTGTGGCGTTGCAAACCCTGCTTGAACGCACGGCTCATTTCGCTCCCGTTGCCGATGGGTCGGTTGTCGCTCCTGGGCTCGCTCCTACTGCCGCTCCGGTTGTTGCGCCAGAGTCTACCCCGACACCTGTTGTTGCGCCTGCGGTGTTTCGGGGTATGACCGGTTCTGCCCCTCTTCCACAGCGCTTTGGGGGAGAGCCAACTCAGTGCCGAGGTTTCCTTAACCAGGTGGGCATTTATTTCGAGTTGCTGCCACATGCCTTTCCCACTGAGAGATCAAAGGTGGGCTTCTTGATCTCGCTGCTCTCGGACAAGGCCTTGGCCTGGGCCAGCCCTTTATGGGAGAACAACAATCCGGTGGTTGCCGAGTTTTCCGGTTTTGTTGCTTCTCTTCGGAAGGTATTCGATGTGCCGGCTCGTGCTGCCTCTGCTGCGAAGCTCCTTATGTCCATCAGACAGGGTTCACGATCCGTAGCTGAATACGCCATTGAGTTTCGTACCCTGGCAGCAGAGGTGGGCTGGAATAATGAGGCTCTGGTCGCTGCTTTCTCTCATGGTCTCTCGGATGCCTTGAAGGATGAGGTTGTAGCTAAGGACCTACCAGTTGAGCTCGAGTCTCTTATTTCTTTCCTGATTTTGATTGACACCAGACTCAGGGATAGACCTTCCTTTAAGGAGAACCTGCGGAGGTCTTCTAACAGATTGGTGCCTACGTTTGCTGTCCCACCCGTGCCTCCCTCTCCTCCCACGCCTCCTGGGGATGACTTGTCTGGGGGTGAACCCATGCAGCTGGGGTTTGCTCGCCTGTCCGAGGGGGAGAGGGCACTCCGGAGACGCGAGGGCCGATGCTTGTACTGTGGTCTCGGTGGGCATTTTCGGTTGGCATGTCCGAACCGTCCGGGAAAACGCTCGTACCTGAGATCCTGTCGGGGGCAGATCTTGGGTGGAGTCTCCTCGTCCCCGGTTTCCCGTGTTGACAAACCACTGATCACTGTTGTCCTCTCCTGGGTCGGGGGCTCGGTGACGACCCAGGCGTTGGTGGACTCTGGTGCTGGTGGTTTGTTCATTGATAGTGTGTTCGCTGCCGCCAATTCCATTCCTCTGCAGGCTCGAGGTTCCCCACTGGCTCTTGAGGCGATAGACGGCAGACCCCTTCTGCCGCCACACGTGACTCATGAGACCCTTCCAGTGGGGATAGCCATTGGTGCCGTTCACAGAGAGTCGGTCTGCCTCCAGGTTATTTCGTCTCCACACTACTCGGTGGTCTTGGGGTACCCCTGGCTCCAGAAGCATAATCCGACTTTCGATTGGAGATCGGTCGAGATCCTCTCGTGGTCACCGCAGTGTGGGGCTAGTTGCATCCATGGGTCTGTCAAGTTGCTGTGTACTTCCTCGGACTCTCTGTTGCCTCCTGAATACGAGGAGTACCGGGATGTATTCGATAAGGTGCGCGCGGTTGCCCTACCTCCGCACCGCCCATACGATTGTGCCATAGAGTTACAATCTGGTGCCGTTCCTCCTCGTGGCAAAGTCTATCCACTGTCGGTAGCGGAGAATGAGGCCATGGAGGAGTACGTGAGGGAGGCGCTTTCACGCGGACACATTCGCAAATCTTCGTCCCCGGCAGGGGCTGGATTTTTCTTTGTGAAAAAGAAGGGCGGTGAGTTGAGGCCTTGCATCGATTACAGGGGTCTCAATCGCATCACGATCAAGAACGCTTACCCGATACCCTTGATTTCCGAGCTGTTCGATCGCCTTAAAGGGGCCACGGTCTTTACCAAACTCGACCTGAGGGCGGCATATAACCTGGTAAGGATCAAGGCGGGCGATGAGTGGAAGACCGCGTTTAACACCAGGACCGGTCATTACGAATCCTTGTTATGCCCTTTGGGTTGTGCAATGCGCCCGCAGTCTTTCAGGAATTCATCAACGATGTTTTCCGTGACCTGTTGCAGCAGTGTGTGGTGGTCTATTTGGATGACATCTTGGTATATTCTGAATCCATGGAGGCCCACATTCTGGATGTCAGACGAGTGTTGCAACGGTTACGAGAGAACAAGCTGTTCGGTAAGCTTGAGAAATGCGAATTTCACCGATCCCAGGTAACCTTCTTAGGTTACATCATTTCCGCTGAGGGGTTCTCCATGGATCCTGAGAAGGTTTCGGCTGTCTTACAGTGGCCCCAGCCCAGTGGTCTTCGTTCCCTGCAGCGCTTTTTGGGCTTCGCCAATTATTATCGGAAGTTCATCAGGGACTTTTCCATGCTGGCCAAGCCTCTCACGGACCTGACCAGGAAGGGCAGTAATTCCCAGGTCTGGCCGCTCGAGGCCATCCGAGCTTTTGAGGCCCTAAAGTCCGCCTTTGTGTCGGCTCCGATTCTGTCGCATCCCAACCCTGGGTTGCCCTTTGTCCTCGAGGTGGACGCGTCTGAGACGGGAGTAGGCGCCCTTCTGTCTCAGCGTAGAACACCAGAGGGTCCTCTGCTTCCTTGTGGGTTTTACTCCCGGAAACTGTCTTCCGCGGAGTGCAACTATCAGATTGGTGACAGGGAGTTATTGGCCATCGTGCAGGCCCTTAAAGAATGGAGGCACTTGCTCGAGGGTTCGGTGGTTCCGGTTCTCATCCTGACGGACCACAAGAATCTGACCTACCTTTCTGAGGCCAAGAGATTGACACCACGTCAGGCCAGATGGGCTCTGTTCTTGTCACGTTTTAATTACGTGGTCTCCTACCTACCCGGTTCCAAGAACATCAGGGCGGATGCCTTATCACGGCAGTACTCCGAGCTGTCCAGGGAGGAGTCGATTCCGACTTCGGTCATACCTCCGAATCAGATCCTGGCCGCCATTCGCACCAGCCTGACCTCTCCCCTGGGTGAGCAGATTTTGGCGGCTCAATCTGGTGCTCCCTCTGGGAGACCCAACGGCAGATGTTTTGTGCCTGAGGAGTTGCGCACTCGGTTGTTGCGAACCTACCATAACTCCAAGACTGCGGGGCATCCTGGAAAGAATCAGCTGTCCTGGGCTGTTTCACGTCTGTTCTGGTGGCCTTCCCTACGTTCCGACATCGCCGCATATGTAGCGGCATGCTCCGTTTGTGCCCAGAGTAAGTCCCCTCGGCACCTTCCGTTGGGCCTTCTGCAACCCATAGCCACCGGGGAGCGCCCATGGTCACACCTGGGGATGGATTTCATTGTGGACCTCCCTGCATCCCGAGGCCATACGGTCATTCTCATGATTGTGGATCGGTTTTCCAAAATGTGCCACTGTGTTCCTCTCAAGAAGTTACCCTCTGCACAAGAGTTGGCCACGATTTTTGCCAGGGAGGTCTTCCGGTTGCACGGTTTGCCCAAGGAGATTGTGTCGGATCGGGGGAGTCAGTTTGTGTCCAGGTTCTGGCGCGCCTTTTGCTCCCAGTTGGGGATTCATCTCTCCTTCTCCTCGGCCTACCACCCTCAGTCCAATGGGGCCGCAGAACGATCCAATCAGGCCTTGGAGCAATTCCTTCGTTGCTATGTCTCCGATCACCAAGACAATTGGGTTGACCTCCTGCCTTGGGCTGAGTTTGCCAGGAACACGGCGGTGAACTCTTCCTCTGGGACGTCTCCCTTCATGGCCAATTATGGGTTCCAACCTGCCGTGTTACCGGAGGTATTCTCTCCCCAGGATATTCCGGCTGTGGAGGATCACCTTTCCGTCCTACGTGCTTCCTGGGTACAGATCCAGAAGTCCCTTGAGGTCTCTGCGCAGCGCCAGAGACTCCAGGCTGATCGCAGACGAGCGCCTGCTCCTTCCTACCAGGTCGGAGACCGTGTATGGTTGTCCACCCGCAACCTCAACCTTCGAGTGCCCACTCCCAAGCTGGCGCCTCGCTTTGTTGGTCCCTTCCGAGTGCTTCGCAGGGTAAACCCGGTAGCCTATGCCCTTGCGCTTCCTCCTGGCATGCGGATCTCCAACGTGTTTCATGTCTCCCTGTTGAAGCCACTGGTGTGTAATCGTTTCACTTCCTCGGTTCCTCGGCCTCGTCCGGTCCAAGTGGGCAATCGTGAGGAATATGAGGTGAGCAATATCCTGGACTCACGCCTGGTCCGCGGTCGGTTGCAGTTTTTGGTCCATTGGCGTGGTTATGGTCCAGAGGAGCGTTCCTGGGTTCCCTCCGCAGATGTCCATGCTCCTGCCTTGCTCCGAGCCTTCCACGCACGCTTCCCTCAGAAACCGTTTTGTGCTCCGCGGAGGAGGGGCCCTTGAGGGGGAGGTACTGTCATGGTCTTACCTTCTTGCTGTTCTCCTTCGTTTGACATGTGCTGGCGGCCATCTTGGTTTCTGGGTTTCTTGTAGCCTTCCACCCTGCGGCTCCTCCTTCCCACTGGGAGGAGCTGGATGCCTAGCTCATATATATAGGAGGTCTGTGGCTTCAGTTCCTTGCTTGGTCCTCTTGTGTTCACATGCTTCTAAGACTGCTGCTGCTTCTGGTTCCTGATCCTGGCTTCGTCTGACTACCCTTCTGGTTCCTGACCTCTGGCTTCGCAAAGACTCTGCTCGGTTTCACCATCCGTTTGGACTTTTGCTTTACAGCTTTATTTTCAATAAAGCCTTCTCATTTTCACTATCTCTTGTTGTACGTCTGGTTCATGGTTCCGTGACATAAACCTTATCTATATATTCAACACCTGGTTGTGACCTTGCTCCTTGTGTGCACACGCTCACTTGACTTTCACGGTCTAGTGGAGCTCCAGTACAATTTCTAAAACAGCTGATAAGTGGGTGTGTCACGGCCTGTGGTGTACGCTGTAACACTGTTGCCACACTTGCTGTTGTTGTTGCTGCTGTGAGAGCATGTGGTGGCAGTGTCTCGGCCTTCTGGGTGATTGCCGTGACATCTTTGCCACGCATGTTGTTCCCTGCGGCAACGTGTAGCTTCATTTGGTTTTTGGAAGAGCTGGAGTGTGGTTTGTGGTGAAGTCCTGTTCGTCCATCATCCATCAGCCTCAGAAGTTAAGTGTTTCGCTTGTTGTGTTTTGTATTCCCCCCACCTTTGTTGTTTACTAGGCCTCAGCGAGACGCTGGTTCCTTCACCAGGGAAGGAACGGGTTGTCTCTGCCCGTTCATTACTATTAGGGCAACTGAGGGACACCAGGGTTTTCTAGGTTCCTGTGTATGGGCATCTCTACCATCGAGAGGTGCCCATACGGATAGGAGTTAGGGCCAGGAGCAGGGTTTTATAGGTGGTGACCCTTTTCTTTCCCTAGCGGTGAGGCCTAGTGTCTTTTCCCTTCCTTCTTGTTGTCCTTTGGTGTTCTCCCCTGCAACATCCGTGACATTATCCAGAGCCACATGTTACCACCAGCAACAGCATGCGTGGCAACCATGTCCCGGCAATCCCCCAGAAGGCCAAGACACTGCCACCGCATGCTACACTGCCACCGCATGCTCTCACAGCAACATGTTGCCGCGGGCAACCGCAAGTGTGGCAACAGTGTCACAGCGCAAACCGAAGGCCGTCACAGGGTGTCCCAGATGTCAGACCCTGACCGATCAGTATTAAAGTCTCAGAAAACCACTTTAACATTAAACTAGGATTTAAACAATGGGTCATTTTTTGATGACAAAACCCCTTAAGTAAGTGGTGATGATTAGTGTTGATGGAGCACAAAAGTGCTTGGGTGCTCTGGCCAAACACATCGGTATGCTTGTGTGCTCTACCAAGAATCCGAGCACAATGGAAGTCTATGGGAGAACCCCAGACACCCCCAGCTCGGAAGAGAAGAGAGTGTCTGGTTCACAAAAAAAGGTTAGAAATTGATGGAAAACCCATCAAAATGGTTTGGAAACAGCATTAAGAGGATAGCTGGATGCGTGTTGGACTCCTATTGTCTACGACATACAATAGACAACCACAAAAAGGCTATATGCCAAAAGCCAGGTATGTGCAAGCAATCAATCTATACATGAGACAGATAACAGGCTTAGTCAGCATACCTTACAATGGCAGCCTTGTGCACTATGAGACATTCCAAACCAGCTCTCATCGGACTAAGAGCCAGTAAGCCTCAAAGTTGCTTCACATCTGTTGGATGGCTTGGGTGGACCTGCGCACCTAGTTCAATATCATTAGGGTGACAAAGTTTTCTGATTGTCCTAACATAATATTCAATAACCTTTCTATACAGTTTTGTCATGTAAAAACTAGTTTGCATAAACGTGGACATATGGGAAAGACATGAGCAGAATCTGCCTTGTTTTTCAGCTGAAAAACCATTTGCATGGAAAATTTGCGATCTACACTTCTCAAGAACAGCGCCATCTATTGGTTTCATAGTCTTATGAAAAGACTATTAGTGTAGCCTTTTGCATGGAAAATTTGCGAGAAAAATTTGCGATTAGGATATTTGCTATCTACAATAATAATTGCCGTTAGCATAAACGTGAATATATTGGAGCACTTGACTCTATCTGCATATAAAGCTATTCTAATGTTCTGCTGTGCCAACGATTTTCTCCAGTCTCAGGAAACTTATACCAGCTTGAAAAATGTAGCCAAAGTGACCCACGCCTGTATTTCGCGTTAAGAATTCGCAATATGCGATTTTTACATTGCCGATTAATCTCATTCAGTAAAATAATCTCGAATTCTCAAAATTTGCTAATATATGACGAATATTCTACAAAATGTTCGTGAAATATTGTGAATTCGAATATAGCCCCTGCCGCTCATCACTATTCAACTCATGAACAGCGCCATCTATTGGATTAATAGTCTTATGGCAAGACTACTAGTCTTGTCATAAGACAATGAAACCAATAGATGGCACTGTTCATGAGTAGAGTTGAGCGAACACCTGGATGTTCGGGTTCGAGAAGTTCGGCACACTTGATTTTATCGGATACTTGGTTGTGCAGGGAAGGCACGGCTCTCTTGGAGAAGTAGTGGCGGCTGGGAACAACATACTGTGGGACAGCAAGCGACATGAGCTGTTTGAAGCTGTCTGTGTCCACCAGCCTGAATGACAGCATTTCATAGGCCAGTAGTTTAGAAATGCTGGCATTCAGGGCCAGGGATCGAGGGTGGCTAGGTGGGAATTTACGCTTTCTCTCAAATGTTTGTGAGATGGAGAGCTGAACGCTGCCGTGTGACATGGTTGAGATGCTTGGTGGTGGCCAGTAGCATGCGGACTCTCTTGGCGGCGGGTGTTCTGCTTTTGCCCACTGCTCCCTCTTTTGCTACGCTGTTGGCTCGGTCTCACCACTGCCTCTTCCCCCGAACTCTGAAAGTCAGTGGCACGACCTTCATTCCATGTGGGGTCTAGGACCTCATCATCCCCTGCATCGTCTTCCACCCAGTCTTCCTCCCTGACCTCCTGTTCAGTCTGCACACTGCAGAAAGACGCAGCAGTTGGCACCTGTGTTTTATCATCAGAGACGTGCTGAGGTGGTGGATGACTTCTATACGTTTACGGAGAGAATTAGACTTGGAGATGCACGGTAGCGTTTGAAGTTATTGAGAATGACCCTATCCGCACCTTCAATTTAATATACCCTTTTATGGATAAATTTAAACTTGGCCTGATACAGCAGAAACCACTGATTTATGGAATTGCTAAGTTGGGAATTGTATTTCAACCCAGAACAAAAATATATCCTTTGCCAGACAGCAGACAGTATTACAATTGGCTAGCCACAGCTGAAACACCAGATTTAGGGTACTGCTATTTTGGCAATTGTATTTCACCCCTCAATAAAATAGCAAGCACAGCCAAGCCCCTGATGTAGGATATAGCAAAAAAAAACAAAACATACTATTGATGGTTAAATGTACTTGGTGGCAGCTTGTGCTGGCGCACCACAAGACACAAAATGGCCGCCGATCACCCTAGAAAAAAGTGACTGAAAAACGCTCTGGGCAGCCTTAAAACAGTGAGCAATTAAATAGCAGAGGTTGAATGATACACAGCTGTACATCGGTCACTTCAGTAAGTAAATCACTGCCTAATCTGGCCCTAACAGCAGCAGCTGCATCCTATCTCTACACTGATCAGAGCAGAGTGACGTGCGGCGCTACGTGACTCCAGCTTAAATAGAGGCTGGGTCACATGCTGCACTGGCCAATCACAGCCATGCCAATAGTAGGCATGGCTGTGATGGCCTCCTGGGGCAAGTAGTATGACGCTTGTCGATTTCAAAAAGCGCCAAGAAAGCGCCGAACACCGAACCCAGACTTTTACGAAAATGTTCGGGTTCGGGTCCGTGTCCCGAACCCCCCAAAATTCGGTACAAACCCGAACTATACAGTTCGGGTTCGCTCATCCCTATTCATGAGTAGTGTAGATCGCGAATTTTCCATGCAAATGCATGTCTTTCCCATATGCCCATGTTTATGCAAATTAGTTTTTACATGACAAAACTGTATAGAAAGGTTATTGAATATTATGTTAGGACAATCAGAAAACTTTTTGTCACCCTAATGATATTGATCTAGGTGCGCAGGTCCATCCAACAGATCTGAAGTAACTTTGAGGCTTACTGGCTCTCAGTCAGATAAGAGCTGGTTTTTAATGTCTCATAGTGCACAAGGCTGCCATTGTAAGGTATGCTATCTCAGCCTGTCATCTGTCTCATGAATAGATTGATGGCTTGCATATACCTGACTTTTGGCATATAGCCTTTGTGTGGTTGTCTATTGTATGTTGCAAACCATTTTGATGGGGTTTCCATCAATTTCTAACCTTTTTTGTGAACCAGACACCCTCTCTTTTTCAGAGCAGGGTTGCCTGGTTTGATGCTCGGGTCTCCCATTGACTTTCATTGTATTAAATTGTATTCGAGCACCCGCAGTATTCGGCTGTGCACTCCGATGTGCCGAGCATAGCGATGCACAAGCCGAACAGAAGTACGGCCGAGCATGCTCATTCAACACCAGTGATGATACATGATAGCAGTAAGAGTTAGAATACACAGGCCAGTGGATGTAGTTATCTTGATTCCAATGTCAGACATACAAAAGGTCCACTCTCGAGCTATACTACATGTCTACTTTTGAGTTCATTAGACCTTTAGTAGGTTATTTGTGCATCAACCTATAAGAACTAGACACTGATGACAAGTGACTGGGTCCAAATCAGCTCCAATGGGTTTGCCTACTTTTAGTTTTGGTATGATGTCAGAGTCTGGCCCAACCGAAGGAGCCTCTGACAATCTAGTAGGCCATTACAGTCCTGTTCAATTTCAATTAGGTCACTAATTCCAAGATGCTGTATGGGTGTCCCATTATTACATTATATTACACTTGTTTCTTCAGTCATTTTAAAGGGATTGTGGAGGCCTACTCTCCAATTTGATCTTACATCAAGAGACACTGCTGCACCCCAAGCAGGAAAGTTGCTGAGGTAATCATCTGGTGCCAAGTTAAGCATCATGCATTATGATACTTCCTGGGCATCAAACAGTGGCGTAACTAGAAATGAATGGGCCCCACAGCAAATTTTTGAATGGGGTCTCCCACAGCAACTTCTTCACAACCCTCTCCTCCTGTGCAACCCCCACTCCTGTGGCTTGTCAAGATCACTTTCTTAGGCGAGGCCCGGCAGCCGCTCTATCCGTTTCCTACAGTGTCTCTGTATATAATGTCATTATATAATACTGTTGAGGGGGCCCAGGCAATAAAATATTTTAGTCCTCCTCCTGGGTGGGCCCCTTCTGAGTTTGGGCCACAAATGGTTACATTACCAAATGGTTACATTAAAATCTCTCCCACCTGTTGTGAACAGCAGTGCCTTTCTATGCTGATGTCAGATTAGGCTAGAACAGGCATCCTCAAACAATGCCCTGCTGTAGGCTGATACCTGTAGGCTGTTCGGGCATGCTGGGAGTTGTGGTTTTACAACAGCTGGATGACCGCAGTTTGAGGATGCCTGGGCTAGAGGGAGGGACATGGAATTCTCTACCCATTGTTTTAATAAAGCTAATTGTTACAGTGGTGGCTTCCCTTGCACTTACCAAGGCGGGCTGTTCTTCCCTGAGAGGTCCTAACCGCCGGGTATGCTGTGTTCCCTTTCGCAGCTTGCTTGCCAGCTAGGCCTTGCACTCCCTCTGGCTCCTAAATGGTTAGCACACACGCCAATAGCTGGCCACCCTGAGGAATTTAAGGCACCTTCCCCAGTGGGAGGGTCCATGAGCAATAGATCTCTTAGCTTGCTAAGTTTCCATTAGGTGTTCTGTTTCTTGCTGTCTGCCGGTGTACTGACCTTTGCCTTTTTACTAGGGTTGAGCGAACCCGAATTGTAAAGTTCGGGTTCGTACCAAACTTTAGGATTTTTGGACCCCGGACCCGAACCCGAACTTTTCAGTAAAAGTTCAGGTTCGGTGTTCAGCGATTTAACGGCGCTTTTTGAAAGACTTCAGAGCAGCCAATCAACAAGCGTTTATTTTGTGTGCCCTTAGAAGCCATCACAGCTATGCCTACTAATGGCATGGTTGTGATTGGCCAGTGCAGCATGTGACCCAGCCTCTATATAAGCTGGAGTCATGTAGCGCTGCACATCACTCTGCTCTTATTAGTGTAGGGATAGGATGCTGCTGCTGTGAGGGAGAGAATAGGAAAGAATCTTTAATCTGAAGTGCTTGTTAACTCAGTGATCTACCATAGTTTTGTGGGTGCAGTGCACAATCTTTTTACCCTGCCCTGATCCCAGTGAGACAGAAAAATAACTTTTATCCGTCTGTTAGTTAGGTGGGCGGGCGTGGCCATTTTATGCAAGTTCAGTGCACCAGCACAGCATATATGCATTTGTGACAGTCAAATAGAATCTTGAAATACTGCAATTATATTCTGGGTTTTAAAAAAATCACCCATTTTTGGCAAGACCCTACATCTGTCGCCTTTGCAGCATTTGTCATTGTTAAATACAAGCTTGAAATACTGCAATAATTTTCTGGGTTTAAAAAAGCACCCATTTTTGGCAATACCCTCCATCTGGGGCCTCTGCAGCATTTGTCTGTGTGAAATTTAAGCTTAAAATACTGCAATAATTTTCTGGGTTTTAAAAAACCCTTTTTGGGCAAAATACAAAATTTTACAGCCCTTACTGCATCTGTCAGTGTGAAATACAAGCGTTAGATATTAGGTTATTAAAAAAAACACCCATTTTGGGCAAAATACTAAATTTGCGGCGTTTGCTGTATCTGTCATTGTTAAATATAAGCTTGAAATACTGCAATAATTTTTTGGGTTTAAAAAAGCACCCATTTTTGGCAATACCCTACATCTGGTGCCTATACTGCATTTGTCAGTGTGAAATTTAAGCTTGAAATACTGCAATAATTTTCTGGGTTTTAAAAAACATCCATTTTGGGAAAAATACAAAATTTGCAGCCTTTGCTGCATCTGTCAGTGTGAAATACAAGCGTTAGATACTACTGTCAGATTCTGTTATTAAAGAAACACCCATTTTGGGCAAAATACTAAATTTGCGGCGTTTGCTGCATCTGTCAGTGTAAAATACAAGTGTTAGATACTTCTGTTATATTCTGTTATTAAAAAACACCCATTTTGGACAAAATATTACATTTGCGGCCTTTGCTGCATCTGTCAGTGAGAAATACACGCGTTAGAAACTGCTGTTATATTCTGTTATTAAAAAAACACCCATTTTGGGCAAGATCCTAAATTTGCGGATAATGAGGAGAGCGTCGAATAAGGGACCTGGACACGGTCGTGGTGCTGCTGGTGGAGCTCCTGTTGCAGGGAGAGGACGTGGTCAATCTGTGCCAGCTACACGCACAAGTGAAACACCTTCCTCAGGTGCGAGTAGGCGACAGAACCTTCAGCGTTATTTGGTCGGGCCTAATGCGGCTCTACGAATGGAGAGGCCAGAACAAGTACAGGCGATAGTAGATTGGGTTAATGACAGTGCCTCCAGTTCCTTCACTTTGTCTCCCACCCAGTCTCCTGCTGCCGATGTCCATCAGCCTTTCACCTCACCTCCTTGCAAATCAGCCAAGCAGTCTGAGCAAAGTCATGCAGCAGTCTCTTCTGCTTTTTGATGACTCTGCTAGCAGGCTTTCCCAGGGCCATCCACATAGCCCTGCCCCAGAAGTGGAAGAGATTGAGTGCACCGATGTCCAACCACTTATGTTTCAAGATGAGTACATGGGAGGACCACCGCAGCACGTCTCGGATGATGACGGAACATAGGTGCCAACTGCTGTGGCTTTCTGCAGTGTGTAGACCAACAAGGAGGACAGGGGTGAAGACTGGGTGGAAGATGTGGAGGACGATAAAGTCCTCGACCCCACATGGAATCAAAGTCATGCAAGTAACCTGTGTAGTTCGGAGGAAGAAGCGGTGGTCGCACAGAGCCACCAACACAGCAGAAGAGGGATCAGGGTGCAAAAGCGGAGCGGCCGTCCCCTAGACAGTACACCTGCTACTGCCCAGTGCCCAACGCAGCAAGGGACCGAGCACACCAAAGCCAGCTCCAAGGAGTTCCCTAGTGTGGCAGTTCTTCAGACAATGTGCTGACGACAAGACACGAGTGGTTTGCACACTGTGCAATCAGAGCCTGAAGCGAGGCATAAACATTCTCAACCTGCATGACCAGGCATCTAAGTGCAAATCATGAGCTGCAGTGGAGTAGACAACTCAAAAACAAAGAAAGGTCTCTGGCTCCTCCTGCTTCCTCTTCTGCTGCAGTCTCGGCCTCTTCATCCACCTCTGGAGTGACAGTGCCACCTGCCACCCCGCAAACAGAGGATCTGCCAGAAACACCACCACCTGGGTCACTAAGCATCTCCACAATGTCCCACAGAAGCGTTCAGCTCTCCATCTCCCAAAAACTGGAGTGGAAGAGGAAGTACCCCCCTACCCACCCGCGATCCCTGGCCCTGAATGCCAGCATTTCAAAACTCCTAGCCTCTAAAATGCTGTCATTCCGTCTGGTGGAGACAGAGAGTTTTAAAAGCCTTATGGTGGTGGTTGTCCCACAGTACGTCATGCCCAGCCGCCACTACTTTTCCAGGCGAGCCATCCCTTCCCTGCACAACCAAGTAGGGGACAAAATCAGGTGTGCACTGCGCAATGCCATCTGTGGCAAGGTCCACCTAACTATGGATACGTGGACCAGTAAGCACGGTCAGGGACGTTATATCTCCATAACAGCACACGGGGTAAATGCAGTGGCGGCTGGGCCTGAGGCGGATAGCAGTTTGGAGCATGTCCTTCCACCACCGGGGATTGCAGGGCACTTCAGTTTGCCTCCTGTTGCTTCCTCCTCCTACTCCGCTTTCTTATCCTCTACCAGCTTCTCATCTGGTCAGCGTGACACCTTCACCACCAATGTCAGCACAGCCAGGGGTAAACGACAGCAGGCAGTTTTAAAACTTATCTGTTTAGGGGACAAACCCCACACCGTGCAGGAGCTGTGGACGGGCATGGAACAACAGACCGATGAGTGGTTGGTGCCAGTGAGCCTCAAGCCCGGCCTGGTGATGTGCGATAATGGGCAAAATCTCGTAGCAGCTCTGGGACTATCCGTTTTGACGCACATCCCTTGCCTGGCGCATGTGCTGAATTTGGTTGTGCAGAGGTTTCTTAAAAATTACCCCGATATGTCAGAGCTGCTGCAGAAAGTGCGGGCCGTCTGTGCGCGCTTTCGGCGTTCTCACCCTGCTGCTGTTCACCTGTCAGCGCTGCAGCGTAACTTTGGCCTTCCCGCTCACCGCCTCATATGTGACATGCCCACAAGGTGGAACTATGTAGTGTACGGGAACTGTAATGCCCGTCACTACAGAAGGGTCACTTGTTGTGCTGTCGTTTCCCCTTATTTATGGGGAGGTTGGTATGAGTCATCTTCATAATGTAATGCTATGTACTTCCCTGTTACTGTGAAATTTGCATGTGCAGGCCTGCTAGGGGTGTTATTCCAGCTCTTAGTCACAAGAGGGAGCTAGGGAGCCCTAGTTTATATAAGGCCCAGTCAGGGAAGGGAAAGGCAGTCTAAGGTTGATAGTCTAGTCTAACCAGAGATTAGACAATGTCAGAGTCAAGTCCAGGCCTGAAGCCTGCAGACTAGGAGAGGGTTAATGCAGTCCCTGTAACCGGGTTCCAGATCCAAGGAGAAGGTTCCCCTCCTGAATTCATATACGCAGAAGCAGGAACACTACAGTTAATGAGCCTGAGGAAACTGAGAGAGAGACAGAGGCAAGTCAAGAAAAGCAAGAGGTACTCAAGACAACAGAGGAGGTACTTGATAGAGATAAAACCAAGGATATACGCCAGAGCTAGGGAATTGGACCTTGGAGAAGAGTTTCTATGTTCCAGGATCAGTCAGGAATAGAGTGCAAGCTGCCTGTACTGCAAGTCCTGTGTTTAACACTCTAAAGTCACCTTGCTATATATATATATATTGCCTGCATCAACTGTATTGAAAATCAACTGTCTTCAAAGGAACTGCGCTTCCGTCAATGTCCCTAAATGATGACTACTAAAGTTTGAATTCTGTTTTAACATCACGTGGTTCCTCAGTTATTCCTGCTATCAGCCAACGGCGTGCCACCGTTTAATTGGCATTGGCGTCACGAACATTTCTCATCATCACCTGCCCTTGCAGAGAGTCAGCCGTCTCAGGTTAGTGTCTATTGCACTACAACACCCAGGAACATTTCTAAACCTAACTTGAGTACGCTGCACCTCTCTTTTGGCGTCACGAACAGGATACGCACGCTTTCTAGTGCAAGAAGCGTGAACTTTGTGCCTTATACAGTTGCCCTGTGACCAAAGTGACAAATTGCCTGTTTTATTAAAGTGGACTTTGTGGACTGAAAAACATACCCAAAGTGTGCCTAAAACCTCCAAAAAGCGCTGTGCAGTGTTGTGCTATCAAGAGGAAAAAAGTCGCCACACCGGAGTGTGGTTTTATGGACTTTTTATCATCCTGCTTGCTGTCAGTGAATAGACAGCGGATTTTGCTAAAGATGGCCGCTGAGCTTGCTGAATTTACTGCTGCGTCATCTTCATCCCGAAATTGCGGGAAAAGTTGGCGCCTTTTTGATGAAAAAGCGGGAAAGGGTTCAAGGTCAGGCGCCATAGCCTGTCTGGACATTTGCATGTCTGCCAGCATGGACTCCGCCTTCCGTATACTGGAATACTTGGGGGGCGGCCTCCCAGTGCAATGGGAGGATCTGGCTGATCTTATTGGCGCCACCCTGCCGCTCTCCAGAGAAGGATCGAGCATGTTGGAGAGTGAGGACTGCTCTGCTACTATGTCTGCGCCTGAGCTATTGAAGACGGATGTCGTTGGTGTCGAGCCAGAGGAGGCTCCACCGGCCTACTCTCCGGGACCGGAGAGACCCGCCTGCCCGCCACTGGGGAAAGAACCGGAGCTCCATTATGGCTCTTGGAGAGACTTCTTTCAACCCTCTTTCAAGTGGTCCTCATTGATGGCAGAAATCCGGGAGGCCGCTATAAAGAGGAACACAAAAACTAAAATTTACTATGAGGAATTAACCAAGACTATTCACGAGCGCCACACCAGTACCCAACCCCGCCTGGAAAGGAGAAAGGGGTTGGTGGTGTCCTTTGACAAAACCCGTGGCTACGGGTTCATACAAGACTACCTAACTGGCAGAGACTTATACGTCAACAGGAGATCTGTTAAGAGAGACTACCTCCCTTCGTATCAGCATAGCCTCCGCGAGGGAGAGGAGGTGGAGTTCACCCCTGCCGAGAGCCTGAGAGGCCCATATGCGACTGCTGTGACCCGTCCCAAGCGAGAACCTGAGGACTGGGAGGCAGAAGAAGACTACTCTGGCTGCGAGCGGGAACCTGAACGCTCTCCAGAACAGGCCCACCACGCCTTCCAGGAGCGAGGCTCCTTCATTGGGCCTAATGTCTTCTGGCAGCCAACCGTGTTGGAAAAATGGGTGAGCCCCTATCCTTCCCCCGAGCTGCCTCGTCGGGAGAAGACAATCCAGGACTTGGAAAATCTCAAGGGACTCCGTGTTACCCTGGAGAATATCCTTAAGGGAAAGAGACCCGATGAGCCACCGGAGCCTGACGCGGCCGCGTCCGACGCATCGTTGACTGTACCTGCGCCGGCGACGCCAGCAGAGGACAACGATTCCGACACGGAAAGCATCGGTGACCAGATTGTCCGGCTGGAGGAAAAGTTGCGGGAGCTGCGCAAGATTGCCATCGCCAGGATCCAGACGCCGCCTAAGAAGGACGAGGTAAGGGTGCCTGTCACCACCCGTAAACCACCTTCTACTAATGTTGCTCCGTCCAGGTCCCAAAGAAGACCCCCTATTGCTGTGAATTGCTGCAAAGAGCCCACCGGACCGCTTGCGGCGGCGGTACCAAGTCCACTACAGCCTACAGTAGTTATGCCGGGACCGGTACGGTCCACAAGAGTCTTTACCCCTAGGTCTATGGGGCCAATACCTATTAGGGGTCCCTTCACTTTGCAGCTGCCCCCTGACACTGTAATGTGGGCACATCCACCTGTGGAGAACTACTACAGTCCTTATTTGCCAGCAGAGCCAGGTGATTATGACATGCCACTGTGAATCAGCCTGCTAGGCCTTTGATTTATTTTGCTAAAGAATGATGTTGAAAGCTTAACCCTTCCAGGACAGGAGTCCTATGTTTCTTGGTCGTTTGTTGCTGCTGCCAGTTTATCCACGGCTCAGTGGTAGGTGTTAACCACTGAAGTATTAAAGTCAACGAAGCCAAGTTTGTTTCCAGGACCTCCTGCCTGCTTTTGCTATCCCACGCCAAGTTGTGCCTGTTCCTTTGTTGCACCTCTTACCCTTAACCCCCTTTTCAGGTTGATCAGGGGTATTACAGCACTTGTTTTATATTGTGCAACTTGATATTAAGGAACTGTGCCCGGAGATAGACTCAAAAGAACCTGAGCCTCTGAGATTCTTACTCTTTTTTAAAGGAAATGTGCCCAGAGATGGACTCCACCGCATGAGAGCCTCTGTGATTTATAGGAAAGTAACCTGGGTACGGACTCATATTTGTTCTTTGAGCCTCCAAGAACTTTTATACTGTTTTACCGTTTCTTGCTGTTCTATTAAGGACAATTTGCACATATGGACTATCCTGGTATTAATGTCACGCTGTGCCAGGTCAGCGCCCCAGTTCCATTCACTATCCTGAGAGAAGAGAACGACGCCCCTTGTCACCACCCTTCACCTTTGCCAATTGGACCTGATATGAATGTAAATGCAGATGAATTACATATATGTATGCCTGCATGTCTCTTTTTCTATTTCAGGTGAAAATTCCAGTTGGGCGGGCCCTGATGGAGTACGAGGTCGTACTCAGCTTAAAGCAGCGGGGTATGTAGTGTACGGGAACTGTAATGCCCGTCACTACAGAAGGGTCACTTGTTGTGCTGTCGTTTCCCCTTATTTATGGGGAGGTTGGTATGAGTCATCTTCATAATGTAATGCTATGTACTTCCCTGTTACTGTGAAATTTGCATGTGCAGGCCTGCTAGGGGTGTTATTCCAGCTCTTAGTCACAAGAGGGAGCTAGGGAGCCCTAGTTTATATAAGGCCCAGTCAGGGAAGGGAAAGGCAGTCTAAGGTTGATAGTCTAGTCTAACCAGAGATTAGACAATGTCAGAGTCAAGTCCAGGCCTGAAGCCTGCAGACTAGGAGAGGGTAATGCAGTCCCTGTAACCGGGTTCCAGATCCAAGGAGAAGGTTCCCCTCCTGAATTCATATACGCAGAAGCAGGAACACTACAGTTAATGAGTCTGAGGAAACTGAGAGAGAGACAGAGGCAAGTCAAGAAAAGCAAGAGGTACTCAAGACAACAGAGGAGGTACTTGATAGAGATAAAACCAAGGATATACGCCAGAGCTAGGGCATTGGACCTTGGAGAAGAGTTTCTATGTTCCAGGATCAGTCAGGAATAGAGTGCAAGCTGCCTGTACTGCAAGTCCTGTGTTTAACACTCTAAAGTCACCTTGCTATATATATATATATTGCCTGCATCAACTGTATTGAAAATCAACTGTCTTCAAAGGAACTGCGCTTCCGTCAATGTCCCTAAATGATGACTACTAAAGTTTGAATTCTGTTTTAACATCACGTGGTTCCTCAGTTATTCCTGCTATCAGCCAACGGCGTGCCACCGTTTAATTGGCACTGGCGTCACGAACATTTCTCATCATCACCTGCCCTTGCAGAGAGTCAGCCGTCTCAGGTTAGTGTCTATTGCACTACAACACCCAGGAACATTTCTAAACCTAACTTGAGTACTCTGCAACTCCACCTTGCACATGCTGGCCAGACTGTGCGAGCAGCAGCAGACGATAGTGGAGTTTCAGCTGCAGCACGCACGGGTGAGTCGCTCGGCGGAACAGCACCACTTCACCACCAATGACTGGGCCTCCATGCGAGACCTGTGTGCCTTGTTTGCTGTTTCGAGTACTCCACCAACATAGCCAGTGCCGATAACGCCGTTCTCAGCGTTACTATCCCACTTCTATGCCTCCTTGAAAAAACGCTTCTAGCGATGATGGAAGAGGATGTGGCACAGGAGAAGAAGGAGGAAGAGGGATCATTTCATAGGGTTTCTGGCCAGTCATTCACAAGTGGCTCCGAGGGTGGGTTCCTGCACCCACAAACCCAAGGTACACAATTGTCCAGGGCACAGTTCTGGAGGATGACGAGGTGGAGAATGAGGAGGAGGAGATGGAGGAGGAGGAATTGTGCTCACAGCACCAAAACCAGCTCATGGCCATCACTGGTGCATAGCTGGGGGAATACAGAGGACACAGACGATACACCTCCCACAGAGGACAGCTTTTCGTTGCCTCTGGGCAGCCTGGCACACATGAGCGTTTACATGCTGCAGCGTCTCCGAAACGACCGCCGAGTTGCCCACATTCTAACTTGTGCTGATTACTGGGTGGCCACGCTGCTGGATCCCCGTTACAAGGACAACGTACCGTCCTTAATTCTGTCACTGGAGCGTGATCGTAAGATGCGCGAGTACAATCGCACGATGGTAGACGCGCTGCTGGTGGCATTCCCACCTGACAGTGGGGGCACAAGGCAGAGGAGAAGGAAGAGGTCGCCAATGCAGCTGGGGCACCACCAGCACCTCAGAAGGCAGGGTTAGCATGGCCGAAATGTGGAAAAGCTTTGTCAGCACGCCACAACAACCAGCACCACCAGCTGATATGAAACGTCTTAGCAGGAGGCAGCATTTCAGCAACATGGTGGAGCAGTATGTGTGCACACGCCTACACGTACTGAAAGATGGGTCTGCCCCCTTCAACTTCTGGGTCTCCAAACTGGGCACATGGCCTGAGCTTGCCCTTTATGCCTTGGAGGTGCTGGCCTGCCCTGCAGCCAGTGTATTGTCTGAACGTGTATTTAGCACTGCAGGGGGTGTCATCACAGACAAGCGCAGCCGCCTGTCCACAGCCAATGTGGACAAGCTCACGTTCATTAAAATGAACCAGGCATGGATCCCACAGAACTTTTCCATACCTTGTGCAGAATGGACATGTATACCGGCCTTACGCAGCCATTGTTATACTACAGCGCAATTGCTCATTGTTGTATTTTTGATATTTCCCACTCTTTTGGGGGGTACCCTAATTAAAAAAAAAAAAAAAAAACAGTGTTGGCTACCTCGTCCTCCTCCACCACCGCTTCCACCTACACTGCTACGTCCACCGCCTCCTCAACTTCCTACATCAAGATTTTTTATTTTATTTTTGTACATATTTTATTTTATGTTATTTCACTAATTTGTCTGTTACATTTTCGGGTGAAATTCACCAATTTTTCTGTGATATACCCCTGCTCTACCTAGTAGAAAGGTTAATAAATTTCACTAATTTTTCTGTTACATTGTCGGGTGACATTTTACCATTTTTGCCGTGAATAAACCCCTGCTCTGCATAGGTGACAGGGACCCGAATTTTTTTTAAATCATCTGTTCAATTGGTGGGTGACATTAACCCATTTCTAGCGATGAAAAACCTCTGCTCTGCATAGGTGACAGGGAATTAAATTTGTAAAATTTGCATTTACTTGGCCCTTTCATTTGATCCTTCCATTTTAATAACTTGTCCCACATTTCAGCTCGATCACATTGCAGCCATTGACCTCCCTTGCATGTGCTCCCCCTTTCTCACACTCCCTCTCTAGCGTGGAACCCTGATTCGACGCTAACCGTGATCAACATGGTAGGCACAGAAAAGAACATAGAAAGTTGATCGAGAAGATATCCAATTGGATCGTGGATGGGGACGTGCGATCAGGCATAAGTTATCTAGAGTTAACAAAGCGGCAGCAGGGCCTCTCCTGTCTAACGTTTCCAAATCCAAAATACCCCAGTGACATTCCCTATAATTTTTTAATAATCATTCCAATAACAGGGCATCTTAAGAGTCTTGTATTGTTATTTATCGTCACTACCTCCCCGAGTCAGGAGTGGGTAATTGCCGCGCGCCCCCTCCTTTACTTGGAAGCTTCAGCTCCAATAATTTGTCCCACATTTCAGCTTGATCACATTGCAGCCATTGACCTCCCTTGGATGTGGTCTCCCTTTCTCACGCGCTCTCTCCGGTGTGGAACCCTGATTCGCCGCTAACCGTGATCAACATGGTAGGCGCTGAAAAGAACATCGAAAGTTGATAGAGCAGATATCCATGCTGGATCGTGGACATCACGGGGACGTGCGACATGGTGGAGCAGTATGTGTGCACACGTCTACACGTACTGACTGATGGGTCTGCCCCCTGCAACTTCTGGGTCTCCAAATTGGGCATATGGTCTGAGTTTGCCCTTTACGCCTTGGAAGTGCTGGTCTGCCCTGCAACCAGTGTATTGTCTCAACATTTGTTTAGCACGGCTGGAGAGGGTTATAACAAGTTATATTTCCCAATGTTTTGGGGTGTACCCTAATTTAAGCAAAAATAAATAAAATATAAAACCAAAAAGCAGTGTAGGATACCTCCTCATCCTCCACCGCCGCTTCCACCTACACCACCACATCCACCGCCTCCTCAACCTCCTACTCCATATGGACCTCGTCCTCCAAGATCAAGATTACAATTTTTTATTTTTGCGTATTGTATGTGATTTTAAGTCATTTCCCTATCCACATTTGTTTGCAGAGCACTTGCCATGCTCTTAACCACATTTTCCTGCCATTTGCAGCCCTCTAGCCCTTCCCATGACTTTTTTTACAGCCATTTTAGTGCTCAACAGTTCGGGTCCCCATTGACTTCAATGGGGTTCGGGTCCGGGGTCAAGTTCGGGTCCCTAACTCAAACTTTTTTGTGAAGTTTGGCCGAACCCGTCAAACCCGAACATCCGGGTGTCCGCTCAACTCTAATGTTTACCTATATTTGACCCTTTGCTGCCTGCATCCAGAATCATTGGCAATACTGGTACATAATGAGATTTTGATCCAGCATACGCTCCACAAGAACATAGATATTTTATTCTAAGTACAGCTGTCGTGCAATGAGTAGATGAAAAAGTTCAAGGCAGAAACATGTGGCTTATCTTTCATTTCCAGATGACTGATAGCAAACAAAACTTTGCACAATAATATGAATAAAATGCATTTGTTCTTGAATGTGACCGCTGTGATTTCATTTTCCCACGAAATCTATTTATATTGTTAAATGCACATTTTATTGAAAAGTACAAAAGTTCTTTTCACAGTACAAAGCATTCTACGTTAAAGTCATACACGGCCTTCTAATCTGTGAGTTTTATTGTTACAGTACATTTTTAGCATTAGTTTCAGCACATGTAGAGGAAAATAAGTTATTGCTATTGCTATCACTAAAGATGAGTGAATGATTTATTGAAATTCATTTCAGGTCCGATTCTAACAAAATGGGAGATTGATCCGATTCAGGTACGAATAAGTTGGACCCAAATAAAAAGTGCTCAGATTAACCTGAAAAGTTGTGTATGAGGCAGGGGGCCTGGAAAAAAAATAAAAGTGGCCCCATGTTGTAGGCAGGTCCAAGTTGACAGAAGGCGAGGCATCACAAGTAGGCAGGGGCAAAAGATTTAGGCGGAGCCAGAAATATCTTAGTGCAGCACAAAATACTGCAATGCAGAACCAAGTACTACAGGGCAGCACAAAATACTGCCACGGAAAACCAAATACCACAGTGCAGTACAAAATACTGCTGCCACCAATGCAGTATTCAACTGTATCATAGTTCTGAGGATGGCTATGGCAGAGTTGAATTCAGGAGGACACCTGTCGCCAAGGCCAGATACTTAAGTACCTGATGCTCTTAGCATTAATTAATGCTGAGATTATCAGATATACCCTGTCGGCGGCCATAAGGTGGCCCCCTGGGCATTGGCCCACTGGGAAATTTCCATGTAGGGTCTATGGCCAGTCCACCGCTGCTCTGAGGTCTCTTAGGAGTGTATGGCACCCCAACCCTTTAATTCCAGGACAGCATCAGTAATGTCAAAATAACAGTGACATACATGGCTATTAGAGATGAGTGAATTGAAGCTGACGAAGTGGAATTCAATCCAAATTTCAGGAATTATTTGATTTGCACCAAATCCTAATTTCCTAATTTCCTCATGCTTTGTGGTAACTAGAGATGAGCAAATTTTTCAAAAATTTGATTCGCTGGTTTGCCAAATTTTTCGGGAAAAATTAAGTTCGATCCGAATATATTTGCTGTGAATTACGTTAAAAAAACTTCTATTTCCTGGCTGCTGAGAGCCTTTATAGTGGTGTAGAACACTGTGCCTTGTAGTAACACGCATAGAGAGTCTGCTGTGGTAGTGAAATAATACTGTGAGTCCGTATGACATGTAGATGACAAGCGTCGCACTTAGAATCACTTCACACTTCACTTATTAGGGCAGTCAAGGGGCCAAAACTGACCAAATAACTCAAGTATGAACTCAGCCTTACAGGTCGATGTTAGCGCTATGAAGAAACACACTACTTTTACACTGTCACCAGCTGATTCCACATAGATGTCTACAGCGCCTGTTCTATTAAATGCTTATACAAGTAGAGCCCCATGACAGAGTGGAGGTGTCAGCAGTAAGTTTGTGTTGACGTCATTGATTAATTTGCCCTTCCTCTGATCTGTCAGAACAATAACCCACAAAAAACGGATCCTGTCTGTGGAGCATACGCTTTCACTCGGTCAGGATTTGCTCAATAATCCATCAGTATTGCTAATGCCAAAAAAAAAAAAAAAAGAGTGGATCTAAAACAGAGATGACATGTAAATGGAATATTTGCATGTCTTCTGTGTTTTTTACCCACTCCTGCTTTTGGCTACAAAATCCTAAGCCAATTCTGATGGGACCATACAGGCCTTACAGCTGCTACATAGACAGCATCTGTTGTGGGTCTCATTTTTCCTTCCTTCTGACAGATAAGAAGAAAGGCCAAATAAAGCATGATGTCAACCAGGCCAAAAGGCAAAATAGTGGCCCAGTCATTAAGTGGGGAGGGTGGGAACAGCATGAGAAGTCCACAGAGTGGACCTATGACATAGTGGTGAGGTGGAAGCAGCATGAGAAGACCATAGAATGGCCCAAGATTGTGGAGGTGGCAGAAGCATGAGGAGGCAATAGAATAGCACAGCGACGAGAGATTCTGAAGGTGGCGGAAGCATCAGGGGGCCACAAAGTGGCACAGTGACAGAGTCTGGAGTTGGCAGCAGTATGATGAGGCCACTGAGTGGCACAATGACCGAGTCTGGAGTTGGCAAACTTGACAGCAGTATAAGGAGGCTACCGAGTGGTACAATGACCAAGTCTGGAGTTAGCAGCAGTATGAGGAGGTTACCGAGTGGCACAATGACAGAGTCTGTAGTTTGCAGCAGCATGAGGAGACCACAGAGTAGCCCAATGACAGAGTCTGGAGGTGGTGGCTGCAGCAGCAGTATGAGGAGGCCACTAAGTGGCACAATGACAGAGTCTGGAGTTGCCAGCAGCATGAGGAGACCACAGAGTGGCACAATGACCAAGTCTGGAGTTGGAAGCAGTATGAGGAGGCCACAGAATTGCCCAACGACAAAGTCTGAAGGTGGCGGCAGCAGCAGCATCAGGAGGAGGCCACCGAGTGGCACAATGAC
This sequence comes from Bufo bufo, assembly GCF_905171765.1. Lineage (NCBI taxonomy): Eukaryota > Metazoa > Chordata > Amphibia > Anura > Bufonidae > Bufo > Bufo bufo. The sequence goes on along the minus strand of NC_053393.1, from coordinate 495,169,243 downwards.
CGAGTCTGAATGTGGCAGCAGTATGTGGAGGCCACAGAGTGGCCCAATGACCGAGTTTGGAGGTGGCGGCTGCATCAGGAGGCCACAGAGGGGCACGAAGACAAAGTGTGGAGGTGACAGCAGCATGAGGAGACCAGAGTAGCACGACGACGAGAGATTGTGAGGGTGGCAGCAGCATGAGGAGACCACAGATGGTGATGGCCTTGCGGTTCGCCGGGCAGTCGTTCGCGGTGAACTTTGTGCGCTCGCGATCCGCCGAACATGCGAACATATGGCGATGTCCGCGTGCGCCATGTTCTTTTGCATTGCGCCAAACTTTGACCAATGATTAGGGTTGAGCGAACCCGAACTGTAAAGTTCGGGTTCGTACTGAACTTTAGGATTTTTGGGCCCCGGACCCGAACATTTCAGTAAAAGTTCGGGTTCGGTGTTCGGCGCTTTCTTGCGGTTACCTGTCTGACCTTAGAAGCCATCACAGCCATGCCTACTAATGGCATGGCTGTGATTGGACAGAGCAGCATGTGACCCAGGCTCTATATAAGCTTGAGTCACATAGCGCTGCACGTCACTCTGCTGTTGCAAGTGTAGGGAGAAGATGCTGCTGGACTTGTGATTTCAGGGAGAGAATAGGAGAGAATCTAACTCAGCAATCTACATAGAAATAGTTGTGTGGGTGCAGGGCACAATCGTTTTACCCTGCCCTGAGCCCATTGGCCAAAATAGAAAAACTTTTACAATTCTGTTAGTTAGGTGGGCGGCGGCGGACATTTTATGCAAGCTCAGTGCACCAGCACTGCATCTGAGCTTTTGGGACATTAAAAAAAATCACCATTTTGTGGCAATATACAACATCTGGATTAGTCAGTGTGCAATTTAAGCTAGAAATACATCCATCATTTTCTGGGGTTTTAAAAACACACTTTTTTGACAAAAAACACTATTTTCAGGCCTTGCAGCATCAGCACGTGTGAAATTACCGGCTTATATACTGCTTTGAAATTCAGTTGTTAAACAAACACTCGTTTGGGCAAAAAAAATTTAGTTGGCAGCCTTTGATGCAGATGTCATTGTGAGATAAACCCTTAATACATTTGGGTTACATTCAGAGATTTGAAATACCGCCATTTGGTGCAACAATATTGAATTCAAGCCTACACTGGTTCAGACCGTGTGAGATACACCCTCTACATACAGGGGTTTGATTCAGGCAATTGAAATACAGCCATTTGAAATACAGCCCTTTTGGGCAAAGAAATATTTAATTTAGGCCTACACTGGTTCAGACCATGTGAGATACACCCTCTACATACAGGGGTTTGATTCAGGCATTTGAAATACAGCCATTTGAAATACAGCCATTTTGGGCAAAGAAATATTTAATTCAGGCCTACACTGGTTCAGGCCGTGTGAGATACACCCTCTACATACAGGGGTTTGATTCAGGCATTTGAAATACCGCCATTTGGTGCACCAATATTTAATTCAGGCCTACACTGGTTCAGGCCGTGTGAGATACACCCTCTACATACAGGGGTTTGATTCAGGCATTTGAAATACAGACATTTTGGGCAAAAAAATCTTTAATTGAGGCCTAGTCTGGCTCAGGCTGTGTGAGATACACACTTTACATACTGTCGTTCTATTCTACTATTAATTAAACACCCATTTAGGGCAAGATCCTAAATTCGAAAAATATGAGGAGAGCTTCAAATAAGGGATGTGGCCCAGGTCGTGGTGCTGCTGGTGGAGCTCCTGTTGCAGGGAGAGGATGTGGTCGATCTGTGCCAGCTACACGCACAAGTGAAACCCCTTCCTCAGGTGCGAGTAGGCGACAAAACCTGCAGTGGTATTTGGTCGGGCCTAATGCTGCTCTACGAATGGTGAGGCCTGAACAATATAGGCAATAGTAGTTGGGTTGCTGACAGTGGATCCAGTTCCTTCACGTTGTCTCCCACCCAGTCTCCTGCTGAAAGACCACAGTTGGCACCTGCGGCCGATGTCTGTCTTTCACCTCACCCCCCTGCAAATCAGCCAAGCAGTCTGAGCCCCAACTCATGCAGCAGTCTGTTCTGCTTTTTGATGACTCTGTTAGCAGGGTTTCCCAGGGCCATCTACCTAGCCCTGCCCCAGAAGTGGAAGAGATTGAGTGCACCGATGCTTAACCACTTATCTTTCAAGATGAGTACATGGGAGGACCATCACAGCACGTTTCGGATGATGACAAAACTGCCAACTGCTGGGGCTTTCGAAAGTGTGCAGACCGACAAGGAAGGCAGGGGTGAAGACTGGGTGGAAGATGATGTGGAGGACGATGAGGTCCTTGACCCCACATGTAATCATGTAGTTCGGAGGAAGAGGCGGTGGTCACACAGAGCCACCAGCACAGCAGGGTGCAAAAGCGGAGCGGCTGTCCTCTAGACAGTACGCCTGCTACTGCCCACCGCAGCAAGGAACCGAGCACACCAAAGCCAGCTCCAAGGAGTTCCCTGGTGTGGCAGTTCTTCAGACAATGTGCTGACGACAAGACACGAGTGGTTTTCACGCTGTGCAATCAGAGCCTGAAGCGAGGCATAAATGCTCTCAACCTGAGCACAACCTGCATGACCAGGCATTTAAGTGCAAAGCATGAGCTGCAGTGGAGTAGACACCTCAAAAACCAAGAAAGGTCTCTGGCTGCTCTTGCTTCCTCTTCTGCTGCAGTCTCGGTCTCTTCATCCACTTCTGGAGTAACAGTGCCACCTGCCACCCCGCAAACAGAGGATCTGCCAGCAACACCAAAACCTGGGTCACCAAGCATCTCCACAATGTCCCACGGAAGCGTTCAGCTCTCCATCTCCCAAACGCTGGAGAGGAAGAGGAAGTACCCCCGTACCCACCCGCGATCCCTGGCCCTGAATGCCAGCATTTATAAATTACTGGCTTTTGAAAGGCTGTCAGTTTTAAAGGCTTTATGGCGGTGGCTGTCCCACAGTACGTCGTGCCCAGCCGCCACTACTTTTCCAGGCGAGCCATCCCTTCCCTGCACAACCAAGTAGGGGACAAAACCAGGTGTGCACTGCACAACGCCATCTGTGGCAAGGTGCACCTGACTACGGATGCGTGGACCAGTAAGCACGGTCAGGGCAGTTATATCTCCATAACAGCACACTGGGTAAATGCAGTGGCGGCTGGGCCTGAGGCGGATAGCAGTTTGGCGCATGTCCTTCCACCACCGAGGATTGCAGGGCGCTTCAGTTTGCCTCCTGTTGCTTCCTCCTCCCACTCTGCTTCCTCATCCTCTACCAGCTTCTCATCCGGTCAGCGTAACACCTTCACCACCAAATTCAGCACAGCCAGGGGTAAACGACAGCAGGCAGTTTTAAAACGTATCTGTTTGGCGGACAAACCCCACACAGAGCCAGAGCTGTGGACGGGCCTTGAACAACAGACCGATGAGTGGTTTGTGCCAGTCAGCCTCAAGCTCGGCCTGGTGGTGTGCGATAATGGGCGAAATCTCGTAGCAGCTCTGGGACTAGCCGGTTTGACGCACATCCCTTGCCTGGCGCATGTGCAGAATTTGGTTGTGGTGCAGAGATTCCATATAAATTACCCCGATATGTTAGAACTGCTGCATAAAGTGCGGGCAGTCTCCTCCTCTTCCACCGAAGTGGCGGTCACCCCTACCGCTGGCCCTTCGGACTTAGGTTCCCAGGGTTCTGGTCTCCTCCCTGAGCCAGGCCACTCTGCTAGGGTTACATCTGTCTCATGCGTATCAGTCACTCTCTGAAGAGGCCACAGTGCCGTGAAACCCGGGAAGTCTCTGACTACTATAAGTTCATAATAATGCATAATGTAGGTTGGTTGCGACAGCCACCTCGTGGATCCACCTGCTGGAAACCATAGACAGAGACACCATAGCAGTAGGATAGTCTTTTTAGTCCCCATGTATACATATGACTCCGACCTTACTGCCGGTGTACTCAGTAGAGCGTACCAGGAAGCCCTTATCAGGGTCACCAGACTTCCTGAGTCCAACAGAGCCTCCGCTGGAGTGTCTCCCACCTCAACCTGGCACAGGTGGTTCAGAGACTCCGGAGCACCCACTGCACACAGTTTCCTGGCATATAATGATTGACGGAAGCCATAGTTCGTGTCCATGGGTTCCCCCTGACGTGGACAGTCCGCTCGAACATGGCCAGGCTCCCAACACCGCCAGCAGATAATTGCAGTGGGTTTTTACAGGGGTTACATCCGGGGAGGGTTTGGTGGGCACCGGTTGCTGGGTCCGGGGTGGAGAGTTATGGGATTTGACTGCCCTCCTCCCAACAGAACCCCACTGTAAGTTCCCGGTAGCCTCATAGCGCTCTACCAGGTCGACCATCTCCAGCGCATTACCTGGAGAGACCTGGCCAATCCATTGCTGGAGAGAGGGTGGCAGAGCCCTCCAGAACCTGTCTGCTAACAACCGGTCCAACATAGCGGTGTGGCTCAGCACGTCAGGTTGTAGCCACTTTTGCGACAGGTTGAGCAGGTCATAATACTGAGGTCTCATGGGCTTCGCCGGGTTGAACACCCACTGATGCACCCGCTGGGCCCGGACCAGCACATTCACCCCCAGTCTTGCCAAAATCTCCCCCTTTACCTTTGGGTAGTCGGCCGCTTGATGGTCCGGCAAATCGAAAAACACCTGCTGGGACTCTGATGTCAGAAAAGGAGCGACGACCTCAGCCCACTGGTCTTGGGGCAGCTTTTCCCTAGTGGCCACTTTCTCATACATCACCAGGTAGGTCTCAACGTCGTCTGCGGGGGTCATTTTAGGGATGGCTGCACGGACTGCTTTCCGGGCATCGTGTACGCTTGGGGTTGCTCCTGCTGTCTGCAAAGCCATTACGTGTTGTAGCAGCAACTTGTTGATCTCCTGCTGCTGCTTATTAGCCTCACGTTGCTGCAGGTTAGCCTCCCTGAGGGCCGTTATAACAGCCTCCATTTCGTCACGCGGCACCAGTTTGAATCTAGCCGGTTTAATAAATGACATGCAACCATGTGCAAACCAAAAATATTTTGGCGTTCACGCCAGCCTCACTGCACTTGCCCGCTCCAAGCCACCAATTGTAGGGATTTGCTCTGGTAGGCAAGGTAAGCGGACGCAATACAGAGGCAAAAACACGGTTGAAAAGCAAAAGTCAGTGTTTATTCACACAAAAAGGCAGAAAAGAAACAATACTTGGCAGTGCCCTGGTGTCAATTCACACAGCAAAAGTCCACAGAACTCAAAAACACGTCACCTGGCAGTCCACAGCAGGCTTTAGGGCGCCTGGCTTCCAGCTGGCAGCTCTCATGCAGCTCTCAGCCTTGCAGTATGGCAGAACTCCTCAGCTCCCAAAACACAGAGCTCCACTATCACCTGGAGGTTCATTCCACACCCAGCTGAGCTGCTGGCTGGGCTTTTAAACCCCAACCCAAAACCTGGCCTGGACGTTTGGAACAGCCACCCACCCTACTCTTTGGCTGCTCCCAATTGGCTTTACAGCCACACTAAGTAAAACAGTGTCAGCGAGCACTAACTGCCGCTGACACACAAAATTACCGGTTCTTATCTCACTGAGGCCAGAAACCTCGGTGACACGTACCTTCCGTCAATGACTGACCCCTGCGCCTTCCTACAGCGTATATTAGTGGCAACAATAAAATATATTTGCTGTTGAGGAGCAGTTATATGTTCTAAAGCCTTTTGTGGCGTGTATTAGTGGCAAAAGTAAAATATATATTTGCCGTTCAGCGGTGCAGTTATATGTTCTAAAGCCCTTTTTGTTGTGTATTAGTGGCAAAAGAAAAATATATTTGCCGTTCAGCAGTGCAGTTATATGTTCTAAAGCCCTTTTTGTTGTGTATTAGTGGCAACAGTAAAATATATTTGCCGTTCAGCGGTGCAGTTATATGCTCTAAAGCCTTTTGTGGCATGTATTAGTGGCAAAAGAAAAATATATTTACCGTTCAGCAATGCAATAATGTTCTAAAGCCTTTTTTTGTGTGTATTAATGGGGGAAAAAAGGGCTAATTAGCCCTTGCGTGATGAAGTGAGAAAATTACAGACTTTTTCGTGGTGTTTTAATTTCCTGTCACGGATCAGCGGATGTGAACCCACTGTTCCACTGACTGGCTATGCTCTTGAGGGGCGTGTCTAAGCAACTACTTGGTATTCACCAGAGCCTCAGATGGTGAGGATGGACTTCAGCCGTTTGGGTAGTTGCCAGGGGCTACTCCAGAGCAACCACCTAGTCAGTGGCAGCTGGTCCAGGCGGACAAGGGATTACCTGAGCAGGTACCTGAAGTATAAGCAGAAACATAACCAGGACCAATGGTGCAGGACCAAAGGATGAGGAAGAGGCATCGTCAGACAGGCAGGAGGTCGGGGCAGGCGGCACAGGTACAGGTCAGTCAATCCGGGTCCGGCAACAGGTGAATCAAAGCAGGCAGGGATGAGACGACAAGCAGAGTCCAGGAATGAAGTACAAGATCAGAAGCACCAGTGGTTATCAGACTCTTTAGCAAAAGACAAGGACCTTAACACTGAGGCGTCTGCCAAAAGGGCTGAACCACTTAAATACCTGCAGGAGAGCCAGGGTTGGTCAACTAGGTCACCTGAACTAAACCCAGCCCGCCAAGGGAGCGATGCGTGCTGCCCCTAGAGCAGGGTAACATGACACAAGCCAAACTCAGGCTGTGTCCAGGGCTGAATAGAAGCTGTGGAGCAGAATCTTTAAAAGCAATATCACTTATACAAACAGAGTGTCCTGGACTGCAGCGGTAACCGGGGGAACAGGAGCGCACTGCAGCCGCTGTTACATTCCTTTTTATTTATTTATTTGATCTAACAGTATGTCAGACAGAGAAGTGCCAGGCCCTGCACAGGGGACAGGCAGAGGCCTAAATGTTTCTGGCGCAGGCAGAGGTCGCAGCAGAGTAAGGGGCCGTGGCAGCAGGAGTCACTTCAAGAGGCCTGAGCTCCCAGTGTCAGCTAGCGGTCGTGTCTTGACCAGCAACCCAGCGGTTCTTGAATGGTTGACTCGGTCGTCTCTATTTTGGATCCACTCCTGTTTTTTGGGCATTAGCAATACTGATGGATTATTTACCAAATGCTGACCGAGTGACGGCGGATGCTCTACAGACAGGATCTGTTTTTTGGGGGTTATTGTTCTGACGGATCAGAGGAAGGGCAAAATAATCAGTGACATCGACACAAACTTATTGCTGACACCCTCTCCACTCTGTCGAACCGAATTTTTTCAGAAAATTCGGTGAACCGGCCAAATATAATATATATTTTTAATTCGCTCATCTCTAATGGCTATGGGTAAACGGATGGTAACCGTTTGTAACAAACAGCCTGTATAATAAAAACACTGCACTGTCGGATTTATACTTTTAACTTAAAACATGGTCCACAAATTATCCCTTTGTAATAACAGATGTCTTCTTCTCTGTCTCTTGATCTGTAAAATGGTGGCCACCATTTTAATAGATTTGTTTGAATCAAAGTCGCAAAATGTTCAGATTTCTCTGGAATCTGAATTTTTCGGAAATTGAAGACGAATTTGATTCATTTAGAATTGATTCTCTCATCTCTATCCATCACCTATTAGTTCTAAGACACTATTATACTGTATATTGAATCAGAAGAAATACTAGATCTGATGACTGCTTTCAGATATATGGAGTGGTACTGTCAGGCTGATATTCGAGGTTCATTAGGAAAACTAAAACTTTGACACATTTCTTGGATCAGTGATGGATTGGGGAAGGCTTTGGACAGTATACGCGGAGAATCAGGGGTTACAGAAGCTTTCCTCTTCGGATCATCATTGATGGAGAGGTAAAAGAGATCTGAGGGGAATGATTTGTGCTATTTATGGGAATGAGATGGAGGAGACTGAAATACACCCTAAATGTATTCCCTGTAATTTTATGTTTTTCAAAGCGGTTTTATATCTTTTAATGGAGATCAAATACTCGCAGCTCTTGTGTACTGTGCAATGTAACCGATTAACTGCTTAATTTGTATTCTTCATAAACTCCAATAAAAATACATTTTCAAAAAAGACACTATAATATGCATTTCTTGATATAATTAATAAACGTTAACTGCAGAGAGATTTCTGGTTATTAAAATTAATTACCATCCTACATATGATCAGGATTGGATAGCTTTTAAAGGAGTAATCCTACAAATTTGAATACAAAGAGGGTCATTTAATATACTGAAATATGTTTATATTAGGCGTATATTAGGCAGATGTTAGCGCAACGGTTAGTTGGGCTGCTATCTGAAATTTTTCCCCGCTCACGCCAGGTCTAAAATCTTGGGCATGGTTAGGCTGAGGATGGGAACGGGCCGGCAGGCCCGTCTCATTCATCATTTTCTACGCCTGTTTCAGGGGTAGAAAAAGGTCTAAATGTAAGACAGCGAGGAAGCTGTCTTACATTTAGAACTAGCGGAGGATCCGCCGAAGTTATATAGAGGCCAGCACCTCTTCATAACTTTGGCAATCCACCGCCAGCTATAGGGTTTTATTAAGACCGGCGTCTAAAACGTCGGTCTTAATAAATGTGCCCCAAAGTTTTTTGGAGTAATGCTTACCATTATTTTAACTATAGCAATGCTTTCTAGTTTAATTTTCGCCTTTTTTCTATATAGCACTCCACTGTCTATAGAGAGATATAATTATATACTTTTATAAGTTTAGAAATAGGTCATCAGGATAGGTCATCAATATTAGATTGGCGGAGTTAGGAGTCCTGAGCTTGAAGAGGCAGCTATCTGCTCACAACTTGTCTAGCACAGCCGTTGCGTCAAATGGACGGCTCTGTGCTTGGTCTTGAATGGGACTGAGCTGTGCCTAGGCCATGTGACCGATAAATGCCATCACATCGACTTGTGTTGCCTGGAGACAGGTGCACAGATAAAATTATGTCCCATAACATTTTTGAGAAGTATTGATGCTTCGGAAGGGTCCTTAAAGAGACCAGGTGTATATTGAATGCTACATTGGAAAGAAAATATGCAGGGAAAGAGAACAATCTTGCGAGCGCCACCTTCTGGAAGTGGCTCCTTATGAATCAAAGTCAGACTTTTTAATGAGACTCCGAACATGACAAAGGAAAATTCTAGCGGCTGTAAAGCTGGCTGAATAAAGACAGTTATATTAAACACAGAACATCAGGTTCCCAAAAGTGCTACTTAGTACAAAGTTTTTCTGCTTGCGCTTGCAAGTAAAAAACTTGTTGACCCAGATTTTAACATAGATGATGACGGATGTCTAAAAGCCAGAGAAGTCTATTTACTCAGACACTTCAGGTTCTGTGATGTTGAAAAAATGTCAGAAGAACAATGCCGTGTTCAGCATTCAAGCACAGATACAGACGTTACATTAATTATCTGTCATGCTTTTTCTCGGCATGCTGTGTGAGTAATGCTTAAAGGTGTTATCCCATAATTAATGTAAAAAAGTGATCATAGATAATCTAGTAAATAATAACCTGGTGCAGAACAAAGCTAGAACCAGCCCTGAAACTCACATGGATCCAGGCATCTCCCCATTCATTGCTCCTTGTTCTGCTAGATTTATTTCAAGCTGTGAGCTCAGGGCGCATGTCCTTTCGCAGAGGGCATATTCTGTCTGCTGCAGTCAGTGGCAGTTGAAGGATGGAACTGTGCATGTGCTTCCACCTCAGTGAGGAGGACAGAGCAATTAGAAAAATAGCTGAATATATATAGAGAGAGAAATAAGCAAATTTGTAAAAAATTTGATTCGGACGATTCGCTGATTAAAAAAAAAAAATTTGAATCGCGCTAAACAACGGCTATTGCCTGGCTGCAGAGAGCCTTTATAGTGGTGTAGAACACTGTGCCTTGCAGTAACACGCATAGGGAGTCTGCTGGGTTAGTGAAATAATACTGTGAGTCAGTATGACATGTAAATGACAGGCGTCGCTCCTAGAATCACTGCACACTTCACTTAGGCCTCATGCACACGACCGTTTTTTTTTTTTGCAGTCCGCAAAAACGGGGTCCGTAGGTCCGTGATCCATGTCTGTTTTTTCTTCCGTGGGTCTTCCTTGATTTTTGGAGGATCCACGGACATGAAGGAAAAAGTCGTTTTGGTGTCCGCCTGGCCGTGCGGAGCCAAACTGATCTGTCCTGATTTACAATGCAAGTCAATGGGGACGGATCCGTTTGACGTTGACACAATATGGTGCAACTGCAAACGGATCCGTCCCCCATTGACTTTCAATGTAAAGTCAGGAGTCCCTATTATACCATCGGATCAGAGTTTTCTCCAATCCGATGGTATATTTTAACTTGAAGCGTCCCCATCACCATGGGAACGCCTCTATGTTAGAATATACCATCGGATTTGAGTTAGATCGTGAAAACTCATATCCGACAGTATATTCTAACACAGAGGCGTTCCCATAGTGATGGGGATGCTTCAAGTTAGAATATACTAAGAAATGTGTACATGACTGCCCCCTGCTACCTGGCAGCACCCGATCTCTTACAGGGGACTGTGATCCGCACAATTAACCCCTCAGGTGCCGCACCTGAGGGGATAATTGTGCGTATCATAGCCCCCTGTAAGAGATCAGGTGCTGCCAGGCAGGAGGTGGCACACCCTCCTCCCTCCCCAGTTTTAAATTCATTGGTGGCCAGTGCGGCCCCCCCCCCTGTATTACTGTACATTCATTGGTGGCCAGTGCGGCCCCCCCTCCCTCCCCTGTATTACTGTACATTCATTGGTGGCCAGTGGGCCCCCCCTCCCTCCCCTGTATTACTGTACATTCATTGGTGGCCAGTGCGGCCCCCCTCCCTCCCCCTCCTAATTAAAATCCCCCCCCTATCATTGGTGGCAGCGGAGAGTTCTGATCAGAGTCCCAGTTTAATCGCTGGGGCTCCGATCGGTAACCATGGCAACCAGGATGCTACTGGAGTCCTGGTTGCCATGGTTACTTAGCAATTTTAGAAGCATTATACTTACCTTCGCTGTCTGTGACCGGCAGGGTGCTCCTCCTAATGGTAAGTGAAAGGTCTGTGCGGCACATTGCTTATAGCACAGACCTTTCACTTACCAGTAGGAGGAGCGCCCGACCGGTCACAGACATCGCAGGTAAGTATAATGCTTCTAAAAATTGCTAAGTACCCATGGCAACCAGGACTGCAGTAGCGTCCTGGTTGCCATGGTTACCGATCGGAGCCCCAGCAATAAAACTGGGACTCCGATCGGAACTCTCCGCTGCCACCAATGATAGGGGGGGATTTAATTAGGAGGGGGAGGGAGGGGGGCCACACTGGCCACCAATGAATGTACAGTAATACAGGGGAGGGAGGGGGGCCCACTGGCCACCAATGAATGTTATACAGGGGAGGGAGGGAGGGGGGGCACACTGGCCACCAATGTATTTAAAACTGGGGAGGGAGGAGGGTGTGCCCCCTCTTGCCTGGCAGCACCTGATCTCTTACAGGGGGCTATGATATGCACAATTAACCCCTTAGGTGCGGCACCTGAGGAGTTAATTGTGCGGATTACAGCCCCCTGTAAGAGATCGGGTGCTGCCAGGCAGCAGGGGGCAGTCATGTACACAGTTCTTAGTATATTCTAACTTGATTCTATATTCTAACATCACTATGGAAACGCCTCTGTGTTAGACTATACTGTCGGATCTGAGTTTTCGCGAAGTGAAAACTCAGCTCTGAAAAATCTTTTATGCGGACGGATCTGCGATCCGTCTGTGTGAAAGTAGCCTACGGCCACGGATCACGGACGTGGATGCCAATCTTGTGTGCATCCGTATTTTTTCACGGACCCATTGACTTGAATGGGTCCGTGAACCGTTGTCCGTCAAAAAAATAGGACAGGTCGTATTTTTTTGACGGACAGGAAACACGGATCACGGCCGCGGATGAACAACGGTGCATTTTCCGAGTTTTCAACGGACCCATTGAAAGTCAATGGGTCCTCAGAAAATCACGGAAAACGGAACAACGGATGCACACAACAGTCGTGTGCATGAGGCCTTATTAGGGCAGTCATGGGGCCAAAACTGACCAAATAACTCAAGTATGAACTCAGCCTTACAGGTCAATGTTAGCGCTAAGAAGAAGCGCACTCCTTTTACACCGTCGTCAGCTGATTCCACATAGATGTCTACAGAACCTGTTCTATTAAACGCTTATACAAGTTTACCCCCCCCCGACAGAGTGGAGAGGGTGTCAGCAGTAAGTTTGTGTCGACGTCACTGATTATTTTGCCCTTCCTCAGATCTGTCAGAACAATAACCCCCAAAAAACGGATCCTGTCTGTTGAGCATCCGCCTTCACTCGGTCAGCATTTGGTCAGTAATCCATCAGTATTGCTAATGCCAAAAAAATCTAATAAGTAAATAAAAAGGAAATTAAAACACCCCAAAAAAATCTGTAATGTTCTCACTTCACACCAGCTAATAAGCCATTTTTTCCCCACTAATACATGCCAAGAAGGGCTGTAATTTTCTCACTTCACCACACAACAGCAAATACTTTTTTTGTGCCACTAATACATGCAAAAGAGGGCTTTACAACATATAACTGCACCGCTGAACGGAAAATATATTTTACTTTTGCCACTAATACACAACAAAAAGGGCTGCAATTTTAGCACTTTACCACAAGGCAGCTAATAAGCCCCTTTTCCCCATTAATACAAGCCAAAGAATTCTTTAGAACATATAACTGCACCGCACAAGGACAAATAAGACATGAAAATATTTCCTTGTAATAAACCCTGGTAATTAGGGATGAGCGAACCCGAACTGTATAGTTCGGGTTCGTACCGAATTTTTGGGTGTCCGTGACACGGACCCGAACCCGAACATTTTCGTAAAAGTCCGGGTTCGGGTTCGGTGTTCGGCGCTTTCTTGGCGCTTTTTGAAAGGCTGCAAAGCAGCCAATCAACAAGCGTCATACTACTTGCCCCAAGAGGCCATCACAGCCTTGCCTACTATTGGCATGGCTGTGATTGGCCAGTGCAGCATGTGACCCAGCCTCTCCAGCAGTAATACTAAATAGATGGATAGCGGTAAATGATTTTGTTACCCCAAACTCTCCGCCCAAGACTGAGAGAGACGCCTGGGGTACATACTGAGTAACCGCGAATCCCACAGCCAAGAACAAGGGCAGTGGGATAATAGTGCATGTCCATTGCTTCCGCAGTAATCTATCCCAAAAAGGATATCTTACATTGAAGGTGCTGATAGTGTCATTCAGAAAAACCTAAGACACACGCTACCGTGCAGATAGAAGTCTAATTCTGTGATTAAACCTATACCTGTCACATAGCGCAAAAAAAAAACAGGCCTGACATTTCTATTCAACCAAATCTGTAGTGTTTTAGCTGGTCAAGTTATTTGTAGTGACCGTAAAAGCAGACTTTTTGTTCTGGGTTGAAAAACTATTCCCAAATTTGCCATTCTCAAAATAACTAGTTTCTGGTATATGAGGCCTACTTGAAATCTATCCCAAAAAGGATATCTTACATTGAAGGTGCTGATAGTGTCATTCAGAAAAACCTAAGACACACGCTACCATGCAGATAGAAGTCTGATTCTGTGATTGAACCTATACCTGTCACATAGCGCAAAAAAAAAACAGGCCTGACATTTCTATCCAACCAAATCTGTAGTGTTTTAGCTGGTCAAGTTATTTGTAGTGACCGTAAAAGCAGACTTTTTGTTCTGGGTTAAAAAACTATTCCCAAATTTGCCATTCTCAAAATAACTAGTTTCTGGTATTTGAGGCCTACTTGAAATCTATCCCAAAAAGGATATCTTACATTGAAGGTGCTGATAGTGTCATTCAGAAAAACCTAAGACACACGCTACCGTGCAGATAGAAGTCTGATTCTGTGATTAAACCTATACCTGTCACATAGCGCAAAAAAAAAACAGGCCTGACATTTCTATTCAACCAAATCTGTACTGTTTTAGCTGGTCAAGTTATTTGTAGTGACCGTAAAAGCAGACTTTTTGTTCTGGGTTGAAAAACTATTCCCAAATTTGCCATTCTCAAAATTGTGGTGAAAGGGAACAATGAGGAATACATCTAATAAGGGACGCGGACCCGGACGTGGACATGGTCGTGGTGGTGTTAGTGGACCCTCTGGTGCTGGGAGAGGACGTGGCCGTTCTGCCACAGCCACACGTCCTAGTGAACCAACTACCTCAGGTCCCAGTAGCCAGCAGAATTTACAGCGATATTTGGTGGGGCCCAATGCCGTTCTAAGGATGGTAAGGCCTGAGCAGGTACAGGCATTAGTCAATTGGGTGGCCGACAGTGGATCCAGCACGTTCACATTATCTCCCACCCAGTCTTCTGCAGAAAGCGCACAGATGGCGCATGAAAACCAAGCCCATCGGTCTGTCACATCACCCCCATGCATATCAGGGAAACTGTCTGAGCCTCAAGTTATGCAGCAGTCTCTTATGCTGTTTGAAGACTCTGCTGCCAGGGTTTCCCAAGGGCATCCATCTAGCCCTTCCCCAGGGGTGGAAGAGATAGAATGCACTAACGCACAACCACTTATTTTTCCTGATGATGAGGACATGGGAATACCACCTCAGCACGTCTCTGATGATGACGAAACACAGGTGCCAACTGCTGCGTCTTTCTGCAGTGTGCAGACTGAACAGGAGGTCAGGGATCAAGACTGGGTGGAAGACGATGCAGGGGACGATGAGGTCCTAGACCCCACATGGAATGAAGGTCGTGCCACTGACTTTCACAGTTCGGAGGAAGAGGCAGTGGTGAGACCGAGCCAACAGCGTAGCAAAAGAGGGAGCAGTGGGCAAAATCAGAACACCCGCCGCCAAGAGACTCCGCCTGCTACTGACCGCCGCCATCTGGGACCGAGCACCCCAAAGGCAGCTTCAAGGAGTTCCCTGGCATGGCACTTCTTCAAACAATGTGCTGACGACAAGACCCGAGTGGTTTGCACGCTGTGCCATCAGAGCCTGAAGCGAGGCATTAACGTTCTGAACCTTAGCACAACCTGCATGACCAGGCACCTGCATGCAAAGCATGAACTGCAGTGGAGTAAACACCTTAAAAAGAGCCTCGGCCTCTTCTGCTGCTGCTGCCGCCGCCTCGGCCTCTTCCTCTGCCTCTGGAGAAACGTTGGCACCTGCCGCCCAGCAAGCATGGGATGTACCACCAACACCACCACCTGCGTCACCAAGCATCTCAACCATGTCACACGGCAGCGTTCAGCTCTCCATCTCACAAACATTTGAGAGAAAGCGTAAATTCCCACCTAGCCACCCTCGATCCCTGGCCCTGAATGCCAGCATTTCTAAACTACTGGCCTATGAAATGCTGTCATTTAGGCTGGTGGACACACACAGCTTCAAACAGCTCATGTCACTTGCTGTCCCACAGTATGTTGTTCCCAGCCGCCACTACTTCTCCAAGAGAGCCGTGCCTTCCCTGCACAAACAAGTGTCCGATAAAATCAAGTGTGCACTGCGCAACGCCATCTGTGGCAAGGTCCACCTAACCACAGATACGTGGACCAGTAAGCAGGGCCAGGGACGCTATATCTCCCTAACTGCACACTGGGTAAATGTAGTGGCGGCTGGGCCCCAGGCGGAGAGCTGTTTGGCGCACGTCCTTCCGCCGCCAAGGATCGCAGGGCAACATTCTTTGCCTCCTGTCTCCTCCTCCTCCTACTCAGCTTCCTCCTCCTCTTCTTCCACCTGCTCATCCAGTCAGCCGCACACCTTCATCACCAACTTCAGCACAGCACGGGGTAAACATCAGCAGGCCATTCTGAAACTCATATGTTTGGGGGACAGGCCCCACACCGCACAGGAGTTGTGGCGGGGTATAGAACAACAGACCGACGAGTGGTTGCTGCCGGTGAGCCTCAAGCCCGGCCTGGTGGTGTGCGATAATGGGCGAAATCTCGTTGCAGCTCTGGGACTAGCCGGTTTGACGCACATCCCTTGCCTGGCACATGTGCTGAATTTGGTGGTGCAGAAGTTCATTCGCAACTACTCCGACATGTCAGAGCTGCTGCATAAAGTGCGGGCCGTCTGTTCGCGCTTCCGGCGTTCACATTCTGCCGCTGCTCGCCTGTCTGCGCTACAGCGTAACTTCGGCCTTCCCGCTCACCGCCTCATATGCGACGTGCCCACCAGGTGGAACTCCACCTTGCATATGCTGGACAGACTGTGCGAGCAGCAGCAGGCCATAGTGGAGTTTCAGCTGCAGCACGCACGGGTCAGTCGCACTGCGGATCAGACACACTTCACCACCAATGACTGGGCCTCCATGCGAGACCTGTGTGCCCTGTTGCGTTGTTTCGAGTACTCCACCAACATGGCCAGTGGCGATGACGCCGTTATCAGCGTTACAATTCCACTTCTATGTCTCCTTGAGAAAACACTTAGGGCGATGATGGAAGAGGAGGTGGCCCAGGAGGAAGAGGAGGAAGAGGGGTCATTTTTAGCACTTTCAGGCCAGTCTCTTCGAAGTGACTAAGAGGGAGGTTTTTTGCAACACCAGAGGCCAGGTACAAATGTGGCCAGACAGGGCTCACTACTGGAGGATGAGGAGGATGAGGATGAGGAGGAGGTGGAGGAGGATGAGGATGAAGCATGTTCACAGCGGGGTGGCACCCAAAGCAGCTCGGGCCCATCACTGGTGCGTGGCTGGGGGGAAACTCAGGACGATGACGATACGCCTCCCACAGAGGACAGCTTGTCCTTACCTCTGGGCAGCCTGGCACACATGAGCGACTACATGCTGCAGTGCCTGCGCAACGACAGCAGAGTTGCCCACATTTTAAAGTGTGCGGACTACTGGGTTGCCACCCTGCTGGATCCCCGGTACAAAGACAATGTGCCCACCTTACTTCCTACACTGGAGCGTGATAGGAAGATGCGCGAGTACAAGCGCACGTTGGTAGACGCGCTACTGAGAGCATTCCCAAATGTCACAGGGGAACCAGTGGAAGCCCAAGGCGAAGGCAGAGGAGGAGCAAGAGGTCGCCAACGCAGCTGTGTCACGGCCAGCTCCTCTGAGGGCAGGGTTAGCATGGCAGAGATGTGGAAAAGTTTTGTCAACATGCCACAGCTAACTGCACCACCACCTGATACGGAACGTGTTAGCAGGAGGCAACATTTCACTAACATGGTGGAACAGTACCTGTGCACACCCCTCCACGTACTGACTGATGGTTCGGCCCCATTCAACTTCTGGGTCTCCAAATTGTCCACGTGGCCAGAGCTACCCTTTTATGCCTTGGAGGTGCTGGCCTGCCCGGCGGCCAGCGTTTTGTCTGAACGTGTATTTAGCACGACAGGGGGCGTCATTACAGACAAACGCAGCCGCCTGTCTACAGCCAATGTGGACAAGCTGACGTTCATAAAAATGAACCAGGCATGGATCCCACAGGACCTGTCCATCCCTTGTGCAGATTAGATATTAACTACCTCCCCTTAACAATATATTATTCTACTCCAGGGCACTTCCTCATTCAATACTATTTTTTATTTCATTTTACCATTATATTGCGGGGCAACCCAAAGTTGAATGAACCTCTCCTCTGTCTGGGTGCCGGGGCCTAAATGTGTGACAGTGGCCTGTTCCAGTGGTGGGTGACGTGAAGCCTGATTCTCTGCTATGACATGAAGACTTATTCTGTGCTGACATGAAGCCAGATTCTCTGTTACGCGACCTCTCTCCTCTGCCTGGGTGCCTGGGCCTAAATATGTGACAGTGGCCTGTTCCAGTGGTGGGTGACGTGAAGCCTGATTCTCTGCTATGAAATGAAGACAGATTCTGCGCTGACATAAGGCCAGATTCTCTGTTACGGGACCTCTCTCCTCTGCCTGGGTGCCTGGGCCTAAATGTGTGACAGTGGCCTGTTCCAGTGGTGGGTGACGTGAAGCCTGATTCTCTGCTATGACATGAAGACAGATTCTGTGCTGACATAAGGCCAGATTCTCTGTTACGGGACCTCTCTCCTCTGCCTGGGTGCCTGGGCCTAAATGTGTGACAGTGGCCTGTTCCAGTGGTGGGTGACGTGAAGCCTGATTCTCTGCTATGACATGAAGACAGATTCTGTGCTGACATAAGGTCAGATTCTCTGTTACGGGACCTCTCTCCTCTGCCTGGGTGCCTGGGCCTAAATGTGTGACAGTGGCCTGTTCCAGTGGTGGGTGACGTGAAGCCTGATTCTCTGCTATGACATGAAGACAGATTCTGTGCTGACATAAGGTCAGATTCTCTGTTACGGGACCTCTCTCCTCTGCCTGGGTGCCTGGGCCTAAATGTGTGACAGTGGCCTGTTCCAGTGGTGGGTGACATGAAGCCTGATTCTCTGCTATGACATGAAGACAGATTCTGCGCTGACATAAGGCCAGATTCTCTGTTACAGGACCGCTCTCCTCTGTCTGGGTGCCGGGGCCTAAATATGTGACAGTGGCCTCTTCCAGTGGTGGGTGACATGAAGCCAGATTCTCTGCTATGGCATGAAGAGACTGATTCTCTGCTGACATGAAGCCAGATTCTTTGCTATGGCATGAAGAGACTGATTCTCTGCTGACGTGAAGCCAGATTCTCTGCTATGGGACCTCTGTCCAATTGATATTGGGTCATTTTTATTTTTTTAATTTTAATTTTAATTCATTTCCCTATCCACATTTGTTTGCAGGGGATTTACCTACATGTTGCTGCCTTTTGCAGCCCTCTAGCTCTTTCCTGGGCTGTTTTACAGCCTTTTTAGTGCCCAAAAGTTCGGGTCCCCATTGACTTCAATGGGGTTCGGGACGAAGTTCGGTTCGGGTTCGGATCCCGAACCCGAACATTTCAGGGAAGTTCGGCCGAACTTCTCGAACCCGAACATCCAGGTGTTCGCTCAACTCTACTGGTAATGCCTGTATCAAACAACACTTGCACCCCAATAACAAGAGCAGTTTGCTGGAATTACAGAGCTGTATAATGGCAATTTGGATCCGCAGTCAGTGCAGCAAGTTATAATAGGATTGTTCCTATTACCCAGGCTGTAAACTCCCAGACTGAACCCTGTTCTACATAAGTGCTGTAGAGTAATTCCTCCCTATCCTTTCACTACACCTAGAATAATCTTTCCCTGCACTTGTAAATTATTTTTTTAGCACAATGAAGTTTTTTTCTACCACTGTCCCTAGCGCCTGCAGACGTCTCTCCCTGCACTGGAAAATGCCAGAATCCAAGATGGCTGAGGGTATTTATAGGGCTGTGACATCACAGGACTGGATGGCTGCTGATTGGCTGCATGTATGCCATTATGGGTGATCTCGCCTTTCCAGAGTTCCTTGCTTTATGTCCTCACACATGCAGCAGCCATTTTAGGAAAAAATGTGATTTGTTACCAAGAAGCGTGAAGAAATTCGGATTCGGTGCGAATCAAATTTTTCCTGACAGTCGGATCGAATTCCACTTCGTCAGTTTCGATTCGCTCATCTCTCTCTCTCTCTTTATATATACAGTATACAGTCTCTTTATATATACAGTTGCAAGAAAAGGTATGTGAATCCTTTGGAATGATATGGATTTCTGCACAAATTGGTCATAAAATGTGATCTGATATTCATCTAAGTCACAACAATAGACAATCACAGTCTGCTTAAACTAATAACACACAAGGAATTAAATGTTACCATGTTTTTATTGAACACACCATGTAAACATTCACAGTACAGGTGGAAAAAGTATGTGAACCCTTGGATTTAATAACTGGTTGAAGCTCCTTTGGCAGCAATAACTTCAACCAAACGTTTCCTGTAGTTGCAGATCAGACGTGCACAACGGTCAGGCGTAATTCTTGATCATTCTTCTTTACAGAACTGTTTCAGTTCAGCAATATTCTTGGGATCTCTAGTGACTCTAGTGCTTTTTTCCCACCGACATGTGCAGTAAAATGGCGTTGCGCGCGATTTACTGGATTTGGCCAAAAAAGATCT
The DNA here is from genome assembly GCF_905171765.1 of Bufo bufo. NCBI lineage: Eukaryota > Metazoa > Chordata > Amphibia > Anura > Bufonidae > Bufo > Bufo bufo. The sequence goes on along the minus strand of NC_053393.1, from coordinate 495,149,227 downwards.
GAAACGCTTTGGGTTTGTCTGCCAACCAAAATTTTGGGAGACATTATCCTTGCATTCTGATGCCCTGTTTATTAACACTGTGCTGTAACTCCCTGTGATATCACTATGTTTACTATGCGTGCCTTGTGGCATGTTGCCTGTCCTATGACATCAATGTGTTTACTATGTCAGCTTTGTGGTATGATGCCTATCCTGTGACATCACTGTATTTACTATGCCTGATTTTTGGCATACATTCTGCCCTGTGACATCACTATGTTTACCCTGCCTGACATTACTAGGTTTACTATGCTTGCCTTGTGGCATGATGCTTGCCCTGTGACATCACTGGATTTTCTATGCTTGTCTTGTGGCATGATGCCTGTCATGTGACATCAATGTGTTTACTATGCCTGCTTTGTGGCATTATGCCTACCCTGTGACATTGCTGTGTTTACTAATGCTGGTCTGTAGCACGATGCCTATCCTGTGACATCACTGTGTTTGCTATGCCTGGTCTGTAGCACGATGTCTATCCTGTGACATCACTCGGTTTACTATGCCTGCTTTGTGGCATGATGCCTATTCTGTGACATCACTGTGTTTGCTATGCCTGGTCTGTAGCACGATGTCTATCCTGTGACATCACTGTTTTACTATGCCTGCTCTGTGGCATTATGACTGTAGATTGATTTCACTATTGCAGCCAAAACAAAGTATCGCAATTACTACTCGGGTAAAAGGACGGAGGGACAGTCCTGTATTGAAGGGGGTCTCTGGAAGAGAGGGCAGTTTTTAAATTATTTTAACTGGCTCCCCAGCACTTTGCTTAAAAAAAAACCTCAGAAAACCTTTAAGCAGTTCCCCATAGAAACTCCTTGCTTTAAATGAAATAAGTGAAAATATTCTCTAAGAACGACCTAATCTCAGAAAGCATAGCAGAGCTACAACAAATACTGTGTTTCTAATTTATAAGCTTGTAAAAGTAAATTAGTGGAGTGTTGTGACATATTAATAGAAGTGTGAACCAATATTCTTAAAGTGTTACATTATGTTATCAGTTCAGATTCTCTAGAGCCATAAAATTTAGAAATTCATATTTTTGATAAGTGACAAACTTACATAATGACAGATTGATTTTTTTTCTACTTGTGTAATGTCTTTACTTGGAAATTAACAGTTCTGATTACAAAGATAAGTGATTTTTTTTTTTGCCATCCAAGTATAACATACTGCACCATCTCACTCATCATAGAAACATGGCATGATTTGGAAAGACTGGCTTCTAGTAGATATAAATGTAGTCCGTGCCTACTGACACCTCTCTCCTCTGGGTGAACTGCTGTTATGCTCACCTTGTTTTCCCAGGAGTTTGTCTACTCCACTCAGGCTGAAGCCTGCTATTTGCCTGCTCTGATTCTCTGGACCCGAATTAGGCTACTTTCACACTAGCATTAATATTTCCGTCATAGGGGCTCATTATATATCCGTCATAGGGGCTCAATACCGGAAAAAAATGCTTCAGTTTTGTCCCCATTCATTGTCAATGGGGACCAAATTGAACTGAACAGAACAGAATGCTCCAAAATGCATTCCGTTCCATTTAGTTGCGTTCCCATACTGGAGAGCAAACCGCAGCATGTTGTAGTTTGCGTTCCATCCTAGGATGCGGAGCAAGACGGATCCGTCATGGCCCACAATGCAAGTCAATAGGGACGGATCTGTTTTCTCTGACACAATCTGACACAATAGAAAATGGATCCGTCCTCCATTGACTTTCAATGGAGTTCATGACGTATCCGTCTTGGCTATGTTAAAGATAATACAACCCTGCTAGATCCAGCAAAAATGCCGGTGTGAAAGTAGCCTTACATGCTCATGCCTATTCTAGCTCTTAAAGGCCAGTGTCCATTCACACCAGTCTTCCTCTAAGGTATTTAAATCACCTCCCCACTATGCTACACCATTTTTTAGCTCTACCATGTTACCAGCTTTTACCAGTCTCTGGATTTGACTCTTTGCTGTCTAACCTGACCTCTGCTAGATTTTTGTACTGACCCTGAGCTGCCTGACCAGACCTTGGCCTGTCCCAGACAATGATTTTGCCTGACCCCTCAGTGTTTTGCACCAGTATTTCTTGACCCCCCATGGGTCAGCAGTCTACTGAACAGAGACTACTCTCAGAGGTAGCAGCCTAGTCATTCCCCTACAACAGAGTCCATATTAGGAGTCCACTTAGTTAATGCCTTTAGGTGTGACCCCAAGTCAAATGTTATTCAGTACTTCTATATGCGTATACAAGGGCATGCTATGAAAGAAGAATCTCCAGGCTATTAGGTACTAGATCAGTAGACATCACATTTTGGGTAATAGTAGTTTCCCTGGAATTAATAAGATAACTACAATGCTTGTTCCCACAGACAACGAACAAAAGAGTGCATGCGATAAAGATAAACCATTTAGCTTCTTTGGGGCCTTTGGAGACAGAAGACCTAGTCCTGGTTGATTCCCTTCGAAATTTAGTGGTAAAAATCTTAGCAAAACCCCCATCTCCATGGGCATTATATTGTTACATGGTCAGGGTCAGGCCAAAGAGTTAAAGTGTGTGGAAGGGGAAGAGAGTACCAAGCCCTTCTGTGTTGGATGGAGGCAAAGAGCACCATAATGAATTGCATTCTCTTCTATGTACCTGATGACCAAAAAAGGTCTATCATTGTAATCCTGCCTGTGACCATAATGACAAACATTTGTAATGTGCTTTCCTCACAGGGCCTCAAAGTGCAGAGATAGTTGTGTGGCTGGGGCAACTCCCTGGGAAGTCAGTGGCTGCCATATAGGCACCCAACCCCAACCCACACTAGGTCAGTTTCATAAGAAGACAATTTACCTAGTTGTATATAGTTAGAGTGTGAGAGGAAACCCACGCAAACATGGGGAATACATACAAACTCCTTGCAGATGTTGTCCCTGATTGGATTTGAAGCTAGGACCCCAGCGCTGCAACGCACCAGTGCTAACCACTGAGCCACCATATGCCTGCTGAAATGCACTCAGTACAGACCAAGAAGTGGTGCCGATGATTTGACTTCATGGCCAGTACAAAAACTGCAGTAATTTAGAATTTTGTGACATAGAAAATTAACAAAAATTCTTTAAAATATGTCTAACATAAAAACTTGATATAAATAAGTCAATTTTTGGTGAGGCATTCAAGTTAGATGAACGTCTGCCAAACCCGATAATTTCCAGTCAACCATACAATGTGTATGTATCCAACTCTCTCCTGCCTGGAGATGTTGAACAAGAAAAGCCTTGGTCATGTTGGATTTCAGATCTTTGTTCGCACAAGAAATAAGCTTTGTCTGACTGCAATTTATTCCTCACGAGTCGAGCTGAACATACCAAACATGTATGTGGGGGTGGGAGTCAGGAGGAATAGCTGTCGAGCGCTATCTAAAGTGTATAAGTTTACTCTGTGGTTACCGTTTCAGGGCAAGCTTGCACCACTTCTTTGAAGAAAGGAATTCACGTAAATTTTCAAATCATCCAGACAAATAAACTCCACTTACAGTAAATTAAGCATTAGTTAGATGTTAATCTGCTAGCTAGTCACCACATGGTTCATGTTTTATCACTTTTTAATGTCTGGCTGCGGAAAAAAAACAATGTTTAGAGATACCAAGTCCAGTAAAATTACTCTTCATCAATCATGCATGCTGGGCGTGGACAGCAAGCCTCAGAGTGTGAAAAGCGTTGCTACCACTTACTGATACTATTACCTAATTCTTGACATCAGCATTCACTTATAGGCTGGTGTGGGCCCAGAGAGATATGCTGATACTCCCAGTTGCAGTTGCTGAATCGTTAAGAATCCCTTGATGCGTCTGATTAAAGCAATTGATCAATACTAAACTCTGAGAAACATTGGTGTGGGTATGTTACAGACGACGTCCCATGAATAAATAACTGAGATAATAGCATTTGTTTTACTATAAAGCTCATTCATAATTTAGCACAAATATATTCCATTACAAAAGGGGGAGAAATGCAGGCAACACAAAGTGATTACTGACAAAATACAGAGTTGATTGGTGTCCAAGTTCTGGGAACTCACTGGAAATAACAAAAAGGATGGGAAAACACATTACTTATAGATGTGAAATACCTGTTATGTGTCTGCCTTGCTTTCTTGGAGTATTGCAACTGAGACATTAGGATATAACAGACTGATTTAGTCTCAGAGTTTCTGCCCTCATTAAACATTTATGGTTGTGATTATCTCATGATCTGAAAAGAAAGTTTATCATGTAAAGTCTTCAGACGGATGAAGTGAGACAAAAGTTTTCCCCTTCTCTTAATAAGAAAAATGTAGATGCATCCACTTCTGGGCTTTGTCGGCTGGGTTTCCTATGATCTTGCTCTCATCTTTGTTCTTTTGTTCTCTATGTTTCCATTTCAGAGTCCATCAGTTTTTGGCTTCTCGTCTTTATAAATATCACCAAGTCTCTATGGTACTTGTTCTCAAGCTTTGTAGTCAGACAGCAACATGCATTTGATGGTAGCAATTTATTTAGAGGCTATGGTTTGAGTTGACAAGTCTACAGTTGTATAGTCTGAGGAAAAGATTGGTCTAAAAGTTGAAAGAAGAGGTATCTGTCTTATGAATAACACTATACACAGCCATAGGCTTACAGATCAAGGGGGCTCATAAGTGCAAATTTGTGATGCATAAGGATGCAAAGGGACTTAAAGGCTATGTACAGCTTTGAGGGTAATTGGTTTAATTATTTCACTGTACTCATTTGGAGCTAAAAATAATTTATTAAAAATATGGCTTTTTTCTGTACAGAGATGAGATGCTCTAGAAGCGCCCTTTGGAATTTCTGTCTTTTCAGTCAACTGGGGAGCAGACGGACTCCTTATCTCTGCTTTCTGACCTCCTAAATACAAATTATAGTTCAATCCTTATCTTACTGATAAGAATGTTGCTTAAATAAGTATTTATGACCTCTCAGTAGTGATGGACGAACATCGGCCGGGAAGATCAAATGTTCGCGAACTGCACATTCCCGGCTGGCCCCATTCACTTTAATTGACAGGCGAACCTGAAAAACCTTCAGGTCATATTTGCAGCCACCAAATACTTACTAGAAGTGCACAAATAGTCCCACAACAGGGACAGTGACATACCAGGGGGGGGATCAATGGCAAAAATTCTCACAAAAAAATATGTATTTTAATCAGGGGCCATTTTTATGCATCCTAAAGGGAAACTCTCAAAAATGTGCCCTGCTGGAGCCTAGAAGAATTCTATTTTAGGCCACAGGAGTACAGGCCCCAGAAATTAGGCATTCATCTGACAGAAAAGAACAAGTGATTATGTAACTGGAGGTATATTAGACGGTCATTGGATAACAACTTTACTGTAGGCCAGTGGAGTACAGGCCCCAAAAATTATGCATTCACCTGACAGAAAAGAACAAGTGATTATGTGGCTGGAGGTATATTAGACGGTCAGTGCATAACAATTTTACTGTAGGCCAATGGAGTACAGGCCCCAAAAATTTGGCATTCACCTGAAAGAAAAGAATAAGTGATTATGTGGCTGGAGGTATATTAGGCGGTCAGTGGAGAACAATTTTACTGCAGGCCAGTGGAGTACAGGCCCCAAAAATTAGGCATTCACCTGACAGAAAAGAACAAGTGATTATGTGGCTGGAGGTATATTAGGCGGTCAGTGGATAACAATTTTACTGTAAGCCAGTCGAGTACAGGCCCCAAACATTAGGCATTCACCGGACAGAAAAGAACAAGTGATTATGTGGCTGGAGGTACATTAGGCGGTCACTAAATAACAATTTTACTGTAGGCCAGTACAGGCCCCAAACATTAGGCATTCACCGGACAGAAAAGATCAAGTGATTATGTGGCTGAAGATATATTAGACGGTCAGTGTAAAACAATTTTCCTGTAGGCCAGTACAGGCCTCAAAAATTAAGCATTCACCTGACAGAAAAGAACAAGTGATTATGTGGCTGGAGGTACATAAGGCGGTCACTAAATAACAATTTTACTGTAGGCCAGTACAGACCCCAAACATTAAGCATTCACCTGACAAAAAAGAACAAGTGAATTATGTGGCTGGAGATATGTTAGGCGGTCACTGAATAACAATTTTACTGTAGGCCAGTAGAGTACAGGCCCCAAAAATTAGGCATTCACCTGACAGAAAAGAACAAGTGATTATGTGTCTGGAGGAACATTAGGCTGTCACTAAATAACAATTTTACTGTAGGCCAGTACAGGCCCCCAAAATTAGGCATTCACCTGACAGAAAATAACTTTTATGCCACTGTATATACATAAGACAAGGATCATTCTTTGTTCTGGGTGGTGAGGGATATTTGTGGGCTGGCATGAGAAAATTCAATTACACGTGGTCGTCACAGGTGTTGAATTCCTCCGAGATCCATGCCTCATTCGTTTTTAGAAATGTGAGGTAGTCCACACTGTTGTGAGCTAGGTGAGTGGCTTATCGGTCACGATCCCCCCTGATATGCTGAACGTCCTTTCAGACAGGACACTCGACGAAAGGCAAGCCAAGAGTTCCAAGGCAAATTGTGCCAGCTCTGGCCACAAGTCAAGCCTTCTGTCACCACCAGATATCTGAGAAGCTCTGACAGACGTTCTTCAGAACCTCCCACTTGAGGTTTCTTTTGTTTTGCTTTAGTTTCCTCATCTCGTTAGCCTCTGTCATGTAGTTGCACTGATTGCATCCCTTTAAATCCCTTCCCATACTGCATCACTTTGCAGTTTATACAACTTCATGGAGTGTATGCATTCTGGATGCTACTACTGAGTCTTCTACAGATAAGTTTTGTTCATTCATTTGTATTTTCCTGTTTGCTGGATCCCAGGTGACCCTGACTCCCTCCGTATCAAGTGTAGGGAGCCGGTGGTCGTGTCCCCTTACTATTATAGGGTGTTCAGGGATTATACAGTCGAGGTACGAGGATATGCGATCTTCTACCATTGAGAATTTTGCATAGGCTGAGCAGTTAGGGAGAGAGCCAGGTCTGTTGCAGGGCTATCCCTTTGGTTCCTTAGTTTCGGATCCAGTCAGTCGGATCTTCCTTTTGTGTCTTATAGTTTGCTGTACACCTTCCGTGACACCTTCACATCCAATAGTCCAGGGGTTCCTTGCTTCTCAGAGCGTCCACAGCGGCCATTAACCCGATGTAGTCGGACACCTGTTAGTCTAGGCGTTCCCTGAGGCTGGATCCGGAGGACGGCTGTCGATGGGTTGCTTGCAAGAATGATCTCATATGCGAAGTGACCAACACATCTTCAAACCGCCCTCTTCTTCCATGCGCTGTTGGATTGGTACCCGCAACTGTTTCTCTGTGAGTGGAAATTCCTCTGCCAGCGCTCGCAAAAGCAGAATGCAGCATCTCTCGCAGCAAGGCCTGGAAATGCTGCATTCTGACAGCCCTCTGTGATGCTGGTAACATGTCTGCCATTTTGTGTTTCTACCGGAGGTCTAAGTACGTTGCCTCCCAGTACTGGTCCTTGCCCTTTATGCTTTTTATACGGGTGTCCCTCTTCAAACACTGGAGCATGAAGGCCTCCATTTGCACCAAATTGGAAGCGGTGGAGTGCCCTGGCTCCTGTTCATCGCCCAGAAGAATGTCGTCTTTTGTCTCCTCCCCCAACCACAGACAACACCAGGGATTCCAGAAAATGCTAAAGTCCCCCTCAAAGCCTGCTCTTCTTGCTCCTCCTCCTCCCCCCAGCCACCATACTCTTGTGACTCCTCTTCAGACTTGTCTCAGATGGAGTAGCCTGCTTCGGGAATTCATTCAGCATTGCGACTTCCTCATCTTCCATCTTCTGCTCCTCGACGACTTGATCAATGACATGATGAAATGCACTGATGGTGCCCTGGCTGCGACTGACCAGTTTGGTGATATCATCAAATGGCCGCAGAAGTCTGCATGCGTCTTGCATGAGCAGCCATTGGCCCGGTGAAAGGAAACCAAGCTCCCCAGAACCTGTCCTGCTGCAGAGTTCATACAGGTAATCATTAACGGCATGTTGCTGCTGGACAAGCCTATCAAGCATATACAAGGTGGAGTTCCAGCGCGTCGGGATGTCACAAATCAGACGTCTGAAGGGCAGGTGGTGTCACTGCTGAACGTCAACAAGGCAAGCCATGGCCGTGTAAGATCTTCTAAAATGGGCAGAGATTTTCTAGGCCTGCCGCAAGACGTCCTGGACCCTGGGGTATTTAGCAATGAACCGCTGCACGACTAAGTTCAGGACGTGTGCCATGCACGGCACATTTGTCATTTTGCCCTGTTTCAGCGCGCTCAGCAGATTGGCACCGTTGTCGCACACCACTTTACCAACTGTCAAATTGAGCGGGGTTAGCCACTGATCGACCTGTGACCGCAGAGCTGAAAGCAGTGCAGGACCGGTGTGGCTCTTGGCTTCCAGGCATAACAGCCGCAGCACAGCATGGTAACATCTCACCTGGCACGTTGAATAGGTTATGGGGAGCTTGAAGGGTGCAGCAGAAGAGGCGGTAGCAGTGGAAAAGGAGGAGTTAGCCAAGGAGGAGACGGGGGATGGAGTCGGAGGAGGAGAAGAAGAGGCAGGCCTGCATGCAATCCGTGGTGGTAACACCAAATCCACACGGGTGCCACGGGTTACATGCTTGACGACAATCAGAAGGTTCACCCAGTGGGCAGTAAAAGTTATGTACCTTCCCTGCCCGTGTTTGCTAGACCACGTGTCTGTGGTCAGATGTATCTTGGCACCGACACTGTGTGCCAGAGATATATTCAATTGCCACTGAATGTGGCCATATAGCTCTGGGATGCCCTTTTGGGAGAAATATTACCTTAAGGGGACCTTCCATTGTGGTGTGCCAATGGCCACAAATTTTCTAAAGGCCTCCGAGTCCACAAGTTCATATGGCAGTAGTTGGCGGGCTAGCAGTTCCGACAAGCCAGCGGTCAGCTGTTGGGCAAGAGGGTTATCTGGCGTCATCAACTTTTTACGCTCGAACATATGGGCAACGGAAGCCTGCGACGACGGCATCGTGGAAAGTGGAGTGGAGGACTAATGGGAGGAGAGAGGAGAAGAGGAAGGACGTGGAGCGCTGGGAGTGTGGCTTTGTGGGTTCTGATGGCATTGCTCCCACTGAGCTCGGTGATGGGAGGCCAGGTGCCTTGTTAAGGCAGTCGTCCCTATGTGAGTGTTGGGCTTACCGCGACTTATGCGTTGACAGCACAGGCTGCAGATGACAACACTATTGTCAGCAGCTGGCATGTTAAAAAAGCCCACACTGCGAAGCCATGTGCTGCAGTCCTGGAAGCGCAAGATGAGACCGTGCATGGTGGATGGCTCGCTCCAAATATATTTGCAGTCTGCTTTTTGCTTCTTGTGCATTGCGAGTTCTGCCTGCTTCTCCACCTTCTTCTCCCTATTTGCTGCTCCGTCTCTCCCTCTGAACTCCCCTCCTCTTCCTCTGTTGTGGGCACCCACGTGACGTCCATCGTCACGTCATCATCATCACCTTCACCACCACTGACATTAGAGATCTCGGAGTAGGCAGCAACAGCGGGGACCACCCTCTTTGGACTGATCTGTGTACCGTCAGACCGCTGGGTGGCGGCCGTTGCTACCTACTCTTCTTAATCCGAGAATGGCTGCGCATCGGTAAGGTCTGGGAATGGATGGGAAAATAATTACTCTGACTTCAGTGGAGGGGCTATGGTGGTGGTGGTGTCTTTGGGGGTGCACACAGCAGAGAGTGAGGAGGGTGCAGATACAGAGGATGAGGAGGGTGCAGAAGCGTAAAGTTGAGTGAGCCACTCAACCAACTCTGGTGCTTCCTTTGATGTAATCGCATGCACCTTCTCCAACTTCCCACTTCGGCAAGGTGCACTCATCTCTACCACCTCTGCGGAACGGCCTGCCTCTTCCTCTGCCTGTCATTTTTAAAATGACCCTGTGCCAAAGTCCCTAGAGAAGAGCAGTAGAAGCAGTGGAAGCAGGTATATTGCAGGCTTCAATCAGTATTTGGTGGTATCTGGTATATCGCACCCCTTAATCAGTATTTTGTGGAAGCAGATATATAGAACCCCTCAATTAGTATTTTGTAGAAGCAGGTATATCGCACCCCTCAATCAGTAATTAGTGGAAGCAGGTATATCAAACCCCTCAATCTGTATTTTGTGGAAGCAGGTATATCAAACCCCTCAATCAGTATTTTGTGGAAGTAGGTATATAGAACACCTGAATAAATATTTGGTGGAAGCAGGTATATTGCACCCCTCAATCAGTATTTTGTGGAAGCTGGTGTATTGTAGGCCTTAATCAATATTTGGTGGAAGCAGGTATATCGTACACCCCTTAATCAGTATTTTGTTGAAGCAGGTATATCGCGCCCCTCAATCAGTATTTTGTGGAAGCTGGTGTATTGCAGGCCTTAATCAATATTTGGTGGAAGCAGGTATATCACACTCCTCAATCAATCAGTTTCTTTTTGGGCATCACACCACAAATAGTTGTTCCAATAGTGTTTGTCCCTCTTTATACCTGCTGTATCGCAGCAGAACTGCACACAACTGCTGCACAATAGAGATGTCGCGAACATTTGCACAAGGTTGGATACCAAGCTAGCCATGTCCCGTTCCTTGTCCTCACTGATGTTATTGAAGGTCTCTTCCTCCACCCAGCCACGTACAACACCAAGGGTCCCCGAAAGGTGACAACAAGCCCCCTGGGACGCCTGCTGTGGTTGGTCTTCCACCTCCTCAAAGCCACGTTCCTCTTCTGACTCCTCTTCTTCAGACTCCTCTCTCTGCATTGCCTCTCTCTGCGTTATTATAAGGTGTGTTAAGTAGTACTATTCCTATCAGTTTAATCCCTGTTACGTCCCCTATCAGGGGAAGTGTATATGGCATCGATTTTAGGAACAGGGATATGGAAAAAGATGCTTGGTCGGTCCTCCTACTTCAAATTTGGGCACTGCGCGTGCAATCTAATGTGCCACCAGATAGTTGTGGTGTGTTATGTTGTTCTATTCTTATCAGTTTAATCCCTGTTACGTCCCCTATCAGGGGACGTGTCTATGGCATCGATTTTAGGAACAGGGAGATGGAAAAAGATGCTTGGTCGGTCCTCCTACTTCAAATTTGGGGCACTGCACGTGCAATCTAATGTGCCACCAGATAGTTGTGGTGTGTTATGTTGTTCTATTCTTATCAGTTTAATCCCTGTTAATGTGTGCCAGACATGCCATTACTTCCTTTTGCACAATCGAGAACAGGTTGGGGATTGCAAAGAAATTTCGGTCGGGTACCTTCCACTGCGGTGTCCCAATAGCTACAAATTTTTGGAACGCCTCAGACTCCACCAGCTTGTATGGTAAAAGCTGGTGGGCTAAGAGTTCAGACAAGCCAGCTGTCAGACGCCGGGCAAGAGGGTGACTTTGTGACATTGGCTTCTTACGCTCAAACATGTCCTTGACTGACACCTGACTGTGGGCAGATGAGCAGGAACTGCTCAAGGCGAGAGACGGAGTGGCGGATGGTTGAGAGGGGGCAAGGAGGACAGCAGTGGTTGACGTGGCTGAAGATGTTGGACCAGGCGGAGGATGGCGGCTTTGAGTTTGTGTGCTGCTTGTACTCATGTGTTGATCCCATAGGCGTTTGTGATGTGCAATCATGTGCCTTCGCAAAGCAGTTGTACCTAAGTGGGTGTTTGCCTTCCCACGACTCAGTTTCTTTTGGCACAGGTTGCAAATGGCATCGCTGTTGTCAGAGGCAGACACACAAAAAAAATGCCACACTGCTGAGCTCTGCAACGACGGCATTCTGGTGGTGGCAACAGCATGCATTGATCGGCGTGCTGTCTGACTGACCCCGGGTGCCGATGCATGCTGTCTGACTGTGCCACTAGCTCCTTGCGACGACCTCCCCCTGCTTCCAACTCGTCTCCTCCTCCTCTCTGTCTCCCCATCTGAACTTTCCCCCTGTTCTTCTTCTCTTCTAGCGGGCACCCACGTGACATCCACGGACACATCGTCATCATCAACCGCTTCACTTGTATCTGACAACTCAGCAAAGGAAGCAGCAGCGGGTACAACATCATCATCATCACACCGTACGTCCATGTGTGTAATGCTGCCTGACTGAGACATATCCCTGTTATCTACATCCTCTGGCAATAATGGTTGCACATCACTCATTTCTTCCAACTGATGTGTAAATAACTCCTCTGACAGATCAAGTGAAGCGGCTGTGGTGCTAGTGTTGGTGGTGGCGGCAGGCGGGCGAGTGGTAACTTGAGAGGTGCCCAAAGCTAAGCTGGAGAAGGATGGTGCGTCAAGGTTCCGAGCGGAAGCTGTAGAAGATTGGGTGTCCTGTGTTAGCCAGTCAACTATGTCCTCAGAACTTTTCGAGTTCATGGTACGTGGCCTCTGAACACTGGGCATTATTCTAGGGCCAAAGGGAATCACAGCACCACGACCACGACGGCCCCTGCGGGATGGCCTGCCTCTGCCTGTCATTTTTTTTTAGATTAGTTAAGTTGTACTATGCGTGCAAGCTACTGTGACACCAGATATAAGTGGCACTGTGCACTGGCAGAAGTTGGCAGAGTAGACGCTGTAGGCCTGACACACACGCTTGCAGACAACTAACTGCTATTCAATCTATTACAGTCAAAATTGCATTTTTTTTTTAAATGTGCACTACTGTTACACCAGATATGAGTTGCACTGGTGTGACACTGTTCCCTGGCAGGCCCTGAAACGCACAGGTGTGAAGGAAAATGACTGCTATTATTTCACAGTCCAAAAAGTGTTTTTTTTTTTTAAATGTGCACCACTGTTACACCAGATATGAGTTGCACTGGAGTGACACTGTGCCCTGGCAGGCCCTGAAACGCACACGTGTGAAGGAAAATGACTGCTATTATTTCACAGTCCAAAAAGTTTTTTTTTTTTTTAAATGCAAGCTATTGTGACACCAGATATGAGTGGTGGCACTGGGCAAGTGGGCACAGTATACGCTGTGAGACTGACATACACGCTGGCAGGCAGGCAACTGCAATTAGATTACACAGGAAAAGAAAAAAAGCAGACTGATTATTACAGTCAAAAAAGTTTTTGTTTTCTTTAAATGCAAGCTATTGTGACACCAGATATGAGTGGTGGCACTGGGCAAGTGGGCACAGTATACGCTGTGAGCCTGACACACATGCTGGCAGGCAGGCAACTGCAATTAGATTACACAGGGAAAAAAAAGCAGACTGATGTTCTAGCCCTAAAAAGGGCTTTTTGGGGTGCTGTCCTTACAGCAGAGATCAGATGAGTCCTTCAGGACTGTAGTGGACACTGAATACACTTGCCTAGCTATCGATTTCCCTATTAAATCAGCAGCAGCTACACTGTCCCTCTTCTCACTAAGAATGCAGCTTCCAAATGAATCTAAAATGGATGCTGTCCAGGAGGTGGGAGGGTCTGGGAGGGAGGGTCTGCTGCTGATTGGCTGGAATGTGTCTGCTGACTGTAAGGTACAGGGTCAAAGTTTACTCAATGATGACGAATAGGGGGCGGACCGAACATTGCATATGTTCGCCCGCCGCGGCGAACAAGCTATGTTCGCTGGGAACTATTCACCGGCGAACTATTCGGGACATCTCTACTGCACAATACAAATGCACTATAATATACTTTCTATGTTAGTAAGTATATTTTAGGTACAGTACAGACCAAAAGTTTGGACACACCTTCTCATTCAAAGAGTTTTCTTTATTTTCATGACTATGAAAATTGTAGATTCACACTGAAGGCATCAAAACTATGAATTAACACATGTGGAATTATATACATAACAAACAAGTGTGAAACAACTGAAAATATGTCATATTCTAGGTTCTTCAAAGTAGCCACCTTTTGCTTTGATTACTGCTTTGCACACTCTTGGCATTCTCTTGATGAGCTTCAAGAGGTAGTCCCCTGAAATGGTTTTCACTTCACAGGTGTGCCCTGTCAGGTTTAATAAGTGGGATTTCTTGCCTTATAAATGGGGTTGGGAAAATCAGTTGCATTGAGGAGAAGTCAGGTGGATACATAGCTGATAGTCCTACTGAATAGACTGTTAGAATTTGTATTATGGCAAGAAAAAAACAGCTAAGTAAAGAAAAACGAGTGGCCATCATTACTTTAAGAAATGAAGGTCAGTCAGTCAGCCGAAAAATTGGGAAAACTTTGAAAGTAAGGGCTATTTGACCATGAAGGAGAGTGATGGGGTGCTGCGCCAGATGACCTGGCCTCCACAGTCACCGGACCTGAACCCAATCGAGATGGTTTGGGGTGAGCTGGACCGCAGAGTGAAGGCAAAAGGGCCAACAAGTGCTAAGCATCTCTGGGAACTCCTTCAAGACTGTTGGAAGACCATTTCAGGGGACTACCTCTTGAAGCTCATCAAGAGAATGCCAAGAGTGTGCAAAGCAATAATCAAAGCAAAAGGTGGCTACTTTGAAGAACCTAGAATATGACATATTTTCAGTTGTTTCACACTTGTTTGTTATGTATATAATTCCACATGTGTTAATTCATAGTTTTGATGCCTTCATAGTCATGAAAATAAAGAAAACTCTTTGAATGAGAAGGCGTGTCCAAACTTTTGGTCTGTACTGTATATCACACTCCTCAATCATTTTTTTTGGGAGCAACAGGTATATCACACCAGTTGAAATTATTTATTTCAATGGCGTTTGTCCCTCTATATAGCTGCAGAATCGCAGCAGAACCGCACACAACTGATGCACAATGCAAATGCAATATAATATACTTTCTATGTTAGAAAGTATATTATAAGTATATCACACTCCTCAGTATATCACACCTATCGATAGTACACCTATGCCAGTCCTTAAAAGGACTTTTGTTGCCTTATTAGCTAGCATTTGGTGTCCCTAACAGCCTGTCCCTGCTCCACAAAGCAACCTCTCAGTACACTGGCAAAACACAGAATGTAAAATGGCTGCCAGATCGGGTTCTGTTATGTGGGGATGTGTCCATGTGTCAGTAGTTTACAAATAAGGGTTATTAGATGACTGACACAATGTGAAAGTACCAGTCACACAGTTAGAAAAACTGTTAAGCCTTTGTGACAGAACAGCTCAATATTTTTAATAAAGGCCACATGAAAAAATATTTTTTTGCAAAAAATGAGTAAAATGCAATCATTAAAAAAATTGCCCCCAAAGGTGGACATAGCCTTTAAAGAGGTATTCCCCTCATCCTATGTGAAGGCATATCCTTAGGGTATTCATTATGAGTTCAATATTAGAATAAACAGGAGTCTGACTCTTGGCTCCCTAGTGGATCAAATCCTAGGTTACTGCAGCACTGGTCCCATTCAAGTAAACAGGTGCAGTGTTGTAGTAACTAGGCATGGCCACTACACAGTGCATAAAACTGTGACATTCCGGTTCCCAGTTCCAGCACACAGCGTCTCATGCTGGGAGTCAGACCCCACTGATCTGACATTGATGACTATTTCCTATGGAAAGGTAATCAACATCAAAATACCTGTAAACCCCTTTAACTATATGATTGTGAAGGTCTCACCTCTGGATTTCCCCCTCAATAAAGATTATCAGTGCACAGTGGTGCTACTGACCAAGTAAATTGCACTGTGCCCCAGTTCCCCGTGTTGCTGTGCAGAGAAAAACTGTAAAGGCACCAAGCACATCAAGAAGTGATTCTTAAGAAACTATGCCCTAAACAACCATCCAACAAACCTATCAAACAATGGTCCATCAAAAATGCCCTGCCACCCAACCACCCAATCTATGAATCTGTGAGTGACCTACAGATCATTTAGTTCTGCTTCTGAAATGCTATTAGGAAACCTTTACAAACTGTTCTCCATTTATTAGCGAGAATGTTCAGATAAGGAAATACAACAGGTTTTGAAGTTTCAGTGCTAATCAGCAAATATAAGATTTTTTTTAATGAATTTTAAAGTCAGATTTGCTTTCCCCCAACATCTAGTATAAAAGTTTAGAAAGTTGGAACCAAAATTTGTGAAGAAGAAAATATTGTACTTTAAAGGTCCCATCAGAATGTGGCCACCACAGTGATCAGCATTCCCCCAAAAGAAGCAAATTTTGCCTTGGCAGACTACAACAAGATAGGCACTTCCACTTCAAGGGAAATGTATTATTACATGGCAGTCATCAATGTGATTGGTCACCTATGTAATGCAAGAATCTCTTAAGTCCACCAGAAGGAAGCCACTGTTATAGAGTGGCTCATCATTATGGATCATAGAAGTGTTCCCAAGCGAGAAACCCACCATATGAACCTATGTAATACTCCTTGGTACCAACCTCTGTAAGCAGAGTTTCTTGTAGTTCTCATCTCATTATGGTGTATTGCTCCACCCGAATCTTGCTGGCAGCTCTTCAGGAATGCAGGATAGTCTTTGTCTTCTGCCAGGATTCAACTCAGGAAACTCTCGCCTAAGCTCAGTTCACACTCAATAGAGATAGGGATAAGAGGGCTAAGCAGAAGGAATACACTTACAGATCAAGTGCAGCTTGATCACAGGTACACTCTGGAGTAAATCACACGCCTAGTGGTAGAAAATGGAGTATATACTGTATATGCCAAGCCTGGTTAGGCTAACAATATAACATTAGCAAGCTTGACAAAAAAGGCCTACCATGCACCTGCTGTTAAGCACATATACAGTAACTGTAAAACACTGTTGATGATCATATACACTTAGGAGGTCGGGCAGAGACACACAGCATTATAAATCATTATAATGTCATGCAGTCCAGTTAAGGAAGCAGAGTTCTCTACGGGAATTCATGGACCCACAAGGAGTATTTAGGGTATGGCCACACAGTCAGGTTTCTGCATACGGTTTTGGAAGCTAAAACCGGGAGTGAATTCAAGAAAGAGGAGAAATCATATTTGTACTTTATATTTCCTCTTCTTTTAACCACCTCCGGACCGCCTAACGCAGGATCGCGTTCCGGAGGTGGCAGCGCTGCGCACAGTCACGCATATATGCGTCATCTCGCGAGACGCGAGACTTCCTGTGAACGCGCGCACACAGGCGCGCGCGCTCACAGGAACGGAAGGTAAGAGAGTTGATCTCCAGCCTGCCAGCGGCGATCGTTCGCTGGCAGTCTGGAGATGTGTTTTTTTTAACCCCTAACAGGTATATTAGACGCTGTTTTGATAACAGCGTCTAATATACCTGCTACCTGGTCCTCTGGTGGTCCCCTTTGTTTGGATCGACCACCAGAGGACATAGGTAGCTCAGTAAAGTAGCACCAAGCACCACTACACTACACTACACCCCCCCCCCCCGTCACTTATTAACCCCTTATTAGCCCCTGATCACCCCTGATCACCCCATATAGACTCCCTGATCACCCCCCTGTCATTGATTACCCCCCTGTCATTGATCACCCCCCTGTAAAGCTCCATTCAGATGTCCGCATGATTTTTACGGATGCACTGATAGATGGATCGGATCCGCAAAACGCATACGGACGTCTGAATGAAGCCTTACAGGGGCATGATCAATGACTGTGGTTATCACCCCATATAGACTCCCTGATCACCCCCCTGTCATTGATTACCCCCCTGTAAAGCTCCATTCAGATGTCCGCATGATTTTTACGGATGCACTGATAGATGGATCGGATCCGCAAAACGCATCCGGACGTCTGAATGAAGCCTTACAGGGGCATGATCAATGACTGTGGTGATCACCCCATATAGACTCCCTGATAACCCCCCGGTCATTGATTACCCCCCTGTCATTGATCACCCCCCTGTAAAGCTCCATTCAGATGTTTGCATGATTTTTACGGATCCACTGATAGATGGATCGGATCCGCAAAACGCATACGGACGTCTGAATGAAGCCTTCCAGGGGGGGTGATCAATGACTGTGGTGATCACCCCATATAGACTCCCTGATCACCCCCCCTGTCATTGATCACCCCCCTGTCATTGATCACCCCCCTGTCATTGATCACTTTCCCTGTCATTGATCACCCTCTGTAAGGCTCCATTCAGACATTTTTTTGGCCCAAGTTAGCGGAATTATTTTTTTTTTTTCTTACAAAGTCTCATATTCCACTAACTTGTGTCAAAAAATAAAATCTCACATGAACTCACCATACCCCTCACGGAATCCAAATGCGTAAAATTTTTTAGACATTTATATTCCAGACTTCTTCTCACGCTTTAGGGCCCCTAGAATGCCAGGGCAGTATAAATACCCCACATGTGACCCCATTTCGGAAAGAAGACACCCCCAGGTATTCCGTGAGGGGCATATTGAGTCCATGAAAGATTGAAATTTTTGTCCCAAGTTAGCGGAACGGGAGACTTTGTGAGAAAAAAATTAAAAATATCAATTTCCGCTAACTTGTGCCAAAAAAAAAAAAATTCTATGAACTCGCCATGCCCCTCATTGAATACCTTGGGGTGTCTTCTTTCCAAAATGGGGTCACATGTGGGGTATTTATACTGCCCTGGCATTCTAGGGGCCCCAAAGCGTGAGAAGAAGTCTGGTATCCAAATGTCTAAAAATGCCCTCCTAAAAGGAATTTGGGCACCTTTGCGCATCTAGGCTGCAAAAAAGTGTCACACATCTGGTATCGCTGTACTCAGGAGAAGTTGGGGAATGTGTTTTGGGGTGTCATTTTACATATACCCATGCTGGGTGAGATAAATATCTTGGTCAAATGCCAACTTTGTATAAAAAAATGGGAAAAGTTGTCTTTTGCCAAGATATTTCTCTCACCCAGCAAGGGTATATGTAAAATGACACCCCAAAACACATTCCCCAACTTCTCCTGAATACGGCGATACCACATGTGTGACACTTTTTTGCAGCCTAGGTGGGCAAAGGGGCCCATATTCCAAAGAGCACCTTTAGGATTTCACAGGTCATTTACCTACTTACCACACATTAGGGCCCCTGAAAAAAGCCAGGGCAGTATAACTACCCCACAAGTGACCCCATTTTGGAAAGAAGAGACCCCAAGGTATTTCGTGATGGGCATAGTGAGTTCATAGAAGTTTTTATTTTTTGTCACAAGTTAGTGGAATATGAGACTTTGTAAGAAAAATAAAAAAATAAAAAAATCATCATTTTCCGCTAACTTGTGACAAAAAATAAAAAGTTCTATGAACTTACTATGCCCATCAGCGAATACCTTAGGGTGTGTACTTTCCGAAATGGGGTCATTTGTGGGGTGTTTGTACTGTCTGGGCATTGTAGAACCTCAGGAAACATGACAGGTGCTCAGAAAGTCAGAGCTGCTTCAAAAAGCGGAAATTCACATTTTTGTACCATAGTTTGTAAACGCTATAACTTTTACCCAAAGCATTTTTTTTTTACCCAAACATTTTTTTTTTATCAAAGACATGTAGAACAATAAATTTAGAGCAAAATTTATATATGGATCTCGTTTTTTTTTGCAAAATTTTACAACTGAAAGTGAAAAATGTCATTTTTTTGCAAAAAAATCGTTAAATTTCGATTAATAACAAAAAAAGTAAAAATGTCAGCAGCAATGAAATACCACCAAATGAAAGCTCTATTAGTGAGAAGAAAAGGAGGTAAAATTCATTTGGGTGGTAAGTTGCATGACCGAGCAATAAACGGTGAAAGTAGTGTAGGTCAGAAGTGTAAAAAGTGGTCTGGTCTTTCAGGGTGTTTAAGCACTGGGGGCTGAGGTGGTTAAGATCCTCTCCTGATTATGGTTTTCCAAAACTGCATGCAGAAACCTGACCCTGTGATTGTACCCTTATATTGCAAATAACATTGCGCCTTCTAGCTAACTTATAGTAATGTGCAGCGAGCCCCTCAGGAGCGGGTGCAGAGGATGGGAGTGGTAGTGGCCCTGATTGGATGTTGCTGTGTCACAGTGTCCTACCTTAGGCTGTCGCTCCATGAGGTTCGGTACAGTGAATAAGTAATGTGAAGGAACCAGGCAGAGATTATTGAACAAAGAACATGGCAGCACTTCCAGCAACAGCTCCTTCAAAGCGCAATTTCTCCTCCCAGATAATGGAGTACGATGGCTGGTGATGTGGCAGAAGTTTCCTAGCTGACAATGTCTCTCTCCTGATGGTCTTCCCTACAGCTTTAATCTGGCACTTGTGGCTGTAGATGTCCGGTGTACAGGGCCAGTGCAAGGATTTGTGCCACCCTAAGCAAAGACCCATTTTGCCGCCCCCTCATGTCACTGACTCACTGACAGACACAGATACACTCACTGACAGACACACTCACTCACTGACAGACATACACACACTGACAGACAGACACGCACTCAGACACTCACTGAATGACGTACAGAGAAACTCACTGACAGACATACTCACTGACAGAAACATACACTTACTGACAGTCACTCACAGACAGACAGACATACACTCACTGACAGACAGACATACACTCACTGACAGACAGACACGCACTCAGACACTCATTGAATGACATACACAGAAACTCACTGACAGAAACATACACTTACTGACAGACACTCACTGACAGACATACACCTACCCACTGAAACACACACACAGAAACTCACTGGCAGACAAACATACACATATACTCACTGACAAACATACAGACACTTACTGACCGACAGACATCCACACTCACTGACATACACTCACTCACTGACATACACACACAGACACTCAATGACAGACACACATACATTTACTGACAGAAAGACAGACATACATACACTCACTCACTGACATAAATACACAGGCAGACACTCACTCAGTCAAACACTTAAACACTCACCTCCCTGGGGTCCAGTGTGGTGCAGCTCCTCAGTCCTCCAGCGCGCCGTTTAGTATGCCGGGGCCGGAATGACGTCATATTCCAGCATCACAGAGGGCGCACGAGGGAGGAGTGGGGAGCTGCTAGAACAGCCTCCCTTGCCGCCCGCCTCCTCTCCTCCGGTAATTTACTGGCAGAGCAGGCACCCGCCATCAGGGTAAGCAGATGCCTGCTCTGCCATATTTAGAAACAAAGGAAAAGGAGCTCATGATACCAAAAAAGTACATTTTATTGAAACATGGTTAAAAAATGACATGGATAGAAGCAATAAATAAATATGATGCCATAAACATGATGAAATAGGAGCGGAGGACAGAAAAAGAAAAACGCCACCCTGGGAGAAAAAGCACACGGATCAAAAAATCATGGTACAGTGTATGTATATAACATGGGAATCAATGCTGAATAAAAAATCTAACCCATGTACAAAATACTGGAACAATGAGGTACCAGGTGAGACGCCCGTCAACGCATGTCACCTCTATGAGTAGTGATTGGTATGCAGACAAAAAGTAAAGATGGAAATATACTGCAGACCAATAAAATACAGAAAATGAATAAACAGAGGAGAGCAGCAGGAGACAGGGGCTCACCAAAACAAGAACCGTGTGCAAGAAAAACCCAGGGTAGCGCTACCCCAACGCGCGTTTCGGCGTACCTTCGGCGTCCTCCCGCCCTTCCCTGGGACACCCTGGGTCAATTTTTTGTTTTCGTTGACATATTTAAGAAGGACCTCCACCTCCTGGCCCCCCTGTAATGGCGCTGGGGGCGGCTCAAGAGCCGCTCGCCCAGGGCTGCAGCCCCAGTCAGGGGGAGCCCACCAGGGCGCCCCCAGCAGGCCAGGCGCCCTAGGTGAAAGCCTAGTTCGCCTATATGGTTGCACCGGCCCTGCCGGTGTATGATGTAGGCTTCTAGTTATGCCTGTCCTAAACTACGGTGATGGTGTCTTAAAGGATTATTCCCATCTAACACATTGGAGGCATATTGCTAGGATATGCCCCCAATGTCTGATAGCTGCTAGGGGGCATATCCTAGCGATATGCCCTCAATGTCTGATAAGGGAATAATGTTTTATCCACCACCTTGAAGCTGTCTTGATGGCTTGATCACTTTCCTGACACAAATACACCGTAGTTTGCAAATCTTCTGTAGCCTAGGACCCTTCAGGCTCTCTGGGGCAGTTATCCGCCTAGATGAGCAGCCTCTGCAGTCCACATGGCCTGGAGGAGCGGGAGTTGGATTGTGTGCTCCCTCACTCCTCACTATCCTCTCTACAATTTAACTAGCTCTGCCCCTCCTTTGGCAGGAAGGTAGACCAGCCCACTCCTTCCAAAAGGGCAGGAATGGGATGGTAAGTCCTATTCCTGTTGCCAAACACTGCCAATCATACTCCATTTGCTGGTGAACAAGGTGAATAGGATGACATTACATTACATCGCATTAAAGTTAAAATAGTAGTACCCCCAGGTCTGGGGTACTCCAAAATGCACAATCTACCATAACTTCAGCAATGCTATAAACAAACCATTGGGACCCAGTTGCTGTGGACATTGACAATCTTAATTTTATGAACCCAGTCCTCTAAGCAACAGTTCTGTCCTTAAAGGGGTTGTGCCACTAATATAAATGTGTCCCACCCAGCAGATATCTCTGTTATATCACTTTCTCCAGATAACACAATGTATCAAAAGTGACTTATCCTCAAGGAGCCCATCATTGCACCCTGTGGCAAATCTGTGTTGATATTCACCTGCTATAAGTTATATACCCATAGAAAACCATCTGGGGGAAGATTTGCACTGTCCATTGTTGGAAACATGCTCTGAGACTGTTGGAAGTACTACAACCCTCAGTATAGAGAGGTGTGTATTCTGTTAAATCCAGCCTAGTTACTGACTCCTACATCATATGCCGGCCATTGCACATCTTACATGTCCTGCCTTGCACCCATACAAACATTAACACCTAGGGTACCCTAAACTACCATCAGACAGGAGCAACCAGGGAGTGCGGAGAGGGAAGAAAATGTGTGTCCTACTTTCACTGCACCGGCCCTAGGGAGCAACAATGTGAGGAAAGCTACTGTGATAGACTTTCTGCAGCCAGAGCCACTACTACTCCCATCCTCTTCTACGTCCACTCAGGGTATTCTTCCTAGGAGAAGTATGCAGACTTTGGGTGCCCTTCCCTATTTACCAAGGCATCTTACCCTTTCAATGAATAAAGATGTCCGTAGGCGCAAGGATTTGTCTAATTATGGTCAATATTGGAACAATCTTTTAATTCAATTTCTATTCTAAGAATAATTTTTGTACTTCCATCAGACTATACTAATAGAACATTGCCTTGGAAAGACAACCTCATTTGGGCTTATGGAAGTCCTAAAGAAGAGCCTCTTGTTTTGCTCCCCCACCATTAGCCCAGGTGGAGAGATGCTGTAAATACAATAGTACTCAGCATGAACGTGCATTAGAGTAGAACTGATATGAAAAGTCACTCCCAAACCATAGGACCTAACATGAACTTGTAGATTGTAAGCCCTTGTGGGCAGGGCCCTCTCTCCTTGTGTACCAGTTTGTACCTTGTCTTGTTCATGCTTAGTGCAATTGTCTGTTTTATGTTTGTATACCCCTTATCATATGTACAGTGCTAAGGAATGAATGGCGCTTTAATAATAAATATTAATAATAATGAATGTGTAATACATGGTTGACTATCCATGGCTAGTATGTAATACTACATCACACCTGCAGCAGTCGGCAGATGATCGCCGAGGTCAAAAAACTCAGAACCACATGAGATAACTCTGGAATGCTAATTTTTGGTCATCTCAGCAAAATTCTCTTAGTTTTTTTTTTAATCTAAATGCTTTGTATTGTATGTCAAATCTTTGTTATCAGATTGGACCCATCACTTCCCCTGATTTGTATATAATTGTCAGTAATTGTATTCCCCATAATATAACAATTCTGGGGCATCTTTTCACATAAGGGCTCATGCACACAAACATATTTTTTGTCCGTGTCATTTTTTTTTTTTTTTTTTGCGACCTGTATGCGAAACCATTCATTTCAATGGGGGCCGCAAAAAAAACGGAAATTACTCAGTGTGCATTCCATATCCATATGTCTGCAAGGACAGACATTGTTACAATGGATCCACAAAAAAATAACTATGTAACACGGACGTCACAGGGATGTCTTTCATTTTTTTTTTTTTGCGTATCCATGTTTTGTAGACCACAAAACACATAAATTCATGCACATGAGCCCTAATTGTGTGCTGTGCCATTGCTGAAGTATTACTCCTAGAAATGTATGAATAAATTGACAACTGGATGTTAACATTTGGGGACATGTGCATACACTGTCACTGTCCAGTCAGAGCTTACAGTGTAAGGACATAACCCTTTTAAAAGAAGAAGAAGAATAACAGCCAGTAGGATGAATAGAAGAAGACTGACACAACAAGAGTTATAGGAAAAGATGAGCCAGAATTGTTATTTCATGGGGAATGTAGGAAATGACTAGAACCGCGCAGTCAGGAGAGCTGACCGATCCTTTTTAACTTCAATCGTCAATACTGTTCACAATGGCTTTTAGTTCTGTATGTGGCCTTATAGACACGGGGGTCTTCTCTCGTTCCCCTGCCCCCATTAACCACCTACTTGTTTTTTTGTTCCTGAGAAAGGTCGACAATGCATCTACATATTCAATCTGCAATCAGATGCTCCTGCTTTGTGGCCTACCACTGTGAGCCATCGCTGATATAAAAAAATAAAAGAAATCAGCGCTCATATCAACCCTGCAATTTTCAGCATACTTAAGATAATTCTGCTTTAGACCCCTACTGAAAGGAGCCACACTAATAACTGAAATTACATTTTATGTTCTTCATGTATAAAGAAATCCACTGTTTGATCTGTTCAAAAAAGTAAAAAATTTGGTTTAAAGAGGTGCATTGACTAAAGAGCAGATCCTAGACAATGGAACTACAAAGGAGTCATTTAAAAGCAACTCTATGGATTTCAGTTTTATAACGTGGAACCATTTATCTACCATTCGGGCAAATAATTCTATTGTTTATTTTCAGACCCTTTTTGTTAGTTGTTTTTTGTAGTCTATACTACAATTAACTTAGTCTCCATCTGTACCCCTTTAGAAAGGCAGTCCATACTCTGTCCTACTCTTTCATATCATAATGCCCAGATCTGGGGGAACATCAGGGTATACAGAGGTACTGAACCCACATGGGCCCTAAAACCTGAGGGTGCTCAAAGACCTGTCACCCACATGAGAAGTCACCAATATCATGAATGGAACAGTATAGAAGGGAAGCCCTGTTAGATAGATAGATAAACATAGATAGGAGATAGATAGATAGATAGATAGATAGATAGATAGATAGATAGATAGATAGATAGATAGATAGATAGATAGATAAATCTATTTATCTATCTAGCTATCTATGTAGTATCTATCTATCTATTTATCTATCTGCAGTATACCTAACAGGTAGCTAGAAAAAGAGTGAAACTACAGGGCAAGGCCACTGTAGGGAAAGTTAACAAAATATATAAGCAACTGAATCAATAGTATCTTACAAAATCTATTAATCCCCTTTACCATCCAGTCCTTCAACAGTTCCATTCTCCGTCTCCCAAACCTCCCCAGAGCAAATAAAAAAATTGACATAGCAAATCCATAGTAGTAAATATCTGAAATATAATAGAAATACATTTAAACAACCAACCAAATGATATGATTGCTTCCGGTGCACCATATTTCAAGTGTAAAGGTGGCCATACACTTAATGACAAACATTTGTGATGTGATTTTCTGACTTGGACTCTGGGTGCAGGGATAGTTGTGTGGCTGGGGCGACTCTCTAGGAAGTCAATGGCTGCTATATAGACATTCAACCCAAACACACACTAGGGTCAATTTTGGAGGAAGCCTGTTTGTATATTTTTGGGAGTGTGGGAGGAAATCCACACAAACATGGAGAGAACATGCAAACTCCATGCTGATGTTGTCCCCGATGCCAGACACCTGTGGTCGTGTCTTATCTACTTTGAGAACAAAAATGTTAAAATCCAGCTCAGTTTACACCCACCCCCCCCCCCCCCCCAACATCTGTCATCATGGAAAGTCAGGACACCTATTAGATAGTCAGCTGTTACTATTGTATTTGGCCATAAGCCTACTTGGACCTTCCACACCTATCTACTACCAGTGACCATTTGATGGGTATCAGAGATATTACAGAGAATAGTAATTCCTATGCCTACATGAATTTAAGTCAAGCCTATTTCGGCCTTCTAATTTCTCTTTGTATCGGATTCCCTCAGTACATTACAAGTTATTAGCATAAATGCCATAAATACAAACAAAGGTCAATGATATAAGGCCCCGATGTAAACCATAGCCCCTCTTCCCAAAGACATGTCATGAAAATATTTAGCCTTGGCACGCTTAATTAGCATAACTTAATATACGTAAAACTCTCCATTTGAATTCATAATGAGATATAAATTCTTGGGAGTAAACAGACATAATTACAAGGAATAATATATAATCTGGTTATACAGAGAGTTTTGTTTGCATCAGAGGCTTTGCTTATATGCTTATCATCTGCTGGAAATTCAACATTTTCCACAGTTCCCCAGACATAATATCACTGAAGATGAAACAAGGGTCTTTACTAATCTGTTTTACATATATACGTCTTGCCGGAGAAAGGATCGAAGAAAAAGATGCTTGCAACAAAGTCACATCAAGAAGACTTCTTGTGATGAACTGGTGGAAAGTTACATGGAAGTCAATTTGGATTAGTTTGTGGTATTGTAACTTTGTGGAGGGCATAAGGCAGAATGACAGAAACCGCACGTTCTACATAGACAGACCAGGGCCAGTATGGAGGAATATTAGTAATGGTAGAACTGACATATGATACGGCACTTGCTAGGGGCTGTGGAGAGATAGATATGGAATTATCTAATATTATCAGGGCAATTATCAGGAAGGAGCATTCTTTGTAAAGCTCCTTCCCAATAATTGCCCTGTCTAAAGGTGCCACCAATCACCCAATGAACGAGCAAATGCTAAGTCATTGGGTTGAACATCACTGATGAGGTCACCTAAATCAAAGTTTCTGGGCAGCAGGTAGTGCTATCTAAACAGTGAACAATGAATGTGTATGGGGATGAGCAATCTGACTATAGATCGCTTGTCCCCATGCAGTGGAGGTGATTGCTGCATGTAAATGAAGCTTTCACCAACTGCAACAAACAGGCAGTTATCGGGAATGATAGTCGCTTGCTTCCCATATGAAGGGAAGATTGTGTTCAGGTAGTACTACAGTCAAGGATCAGGACTAATGGATTCAAAGACAGGGGATAAAACTATTCTGTCAGCTGCCACCTGCCTGTTAAAGTTGTATGGGCTCCATTTAATAGGCAAACATGGGGCACATCAATTTCATAGGCCCCAGATAGCCGTCTCTTCTCCGAAAAAAGACATCAAATATACAGTATGGGTCTAAAAGAGTCAATACAGATTATATTATTCACTTCCATTTTCTCCAGAGGAGCCAACAGATTAAAGTTGTATGGGAAGATGGATAACATGATGTTCATGTTCATAATGATCTTGTTACTCTCCCTTAGATGTACATAATGGGGTAAAAGATGTGGGTAGAGTCCCAGGAACTTTGACATTTTGCTGTATGGGAATCAGATGCTTTCAATGGCTGGCATGATTAGGTTTTTAACCTAATATCATGAGAATAGGTCATCCATATCTGATCAGTGGGGTTCCAACTCCTGGCACCAGGCCATATGACCAATGAGTGTGACATCACTGGTCTAGGAAGAGGCAGCAGTGCTTACAGCTCAAACAGATGATCGGCTGGGACACCAGGAGTCTGACCCCCACCAATCAGATATTAATGGTGACAAGTCATCAATAGTTTACTCCTGGAAACCCCTTTTAATATAAAGGTATGTTTGTCTTAGAACAGATATAGGGGTTGGCAAACTGGGCAAC
Source organism: Bufo bufo (assembly GCF_905171765.1). Taxonomy (NCBI): domain Eukaryota; kingdom Metazoa; phylum Chordata; class Amphibia; order Anura; family Bufonidae; genus Bufo; species Bufo bufo. Next base: position 495,121,278 of record NC_053393.1, on the reverse strand, counting down.
TGTCCATATTTCCTAGAGGGCCCCCTACAGGAACCTGAATTTACATATGACTCTGTTACTATCCAAAAACCACTAGGGTATGTAAATCTTAAAACTTGCCTTAGGTTGACTTTACATCTGCATTGTCATTTCCAGTTTTCTGTTCCATCATAGGAGCAGGAAAACAAAAATGCAGGAGTGACAGGTGTTTTAGACAATGGATACTAGTGATGCCTGGTGGACCCCATTGACTTATAATAAGGTATGTTCATTTCTATCACGCTGTCTGGTATTTTGGCAGAAAAGATACCACTGCATGCTGCACTATTTTTTCGATAAATTAAAGAATAGAATCCACAATAAAGTCTCCTAACAGAGCTTCTAATGCAGATATGAATGGAACGTTAGACAACCAGTTAATTTACAATTAACCGTTTACCAACCTTATTCATTATAGTCAAATACTGGTAGGATTTTTACTTTTTTTGGTGATCAGGCCCCTTTTTCTGAAGAACTGCTGACCATAAGTTGGCAAGAAAATATTCTTCATGTAGATTCTGACCAATATGTATATATATATATATATATATATATATATATATAACAATTCTGATAAAGAATGAGGTTCTGATAGGGGGGTCAGCTCTGAAGTCTGATAAAGATTGGGGGTCTGATTTAAGGTCTAATGAAGATTAGGGGGTCTGAACTGAGGTCTGATTAAGATTGGGGGTCTGATAAAGATTAAGGGTCCATTCACACGTCCGTTGTTTCTTTCCTGATCTGTTCCGTTTTTTGCAGAACAGATCTGGACCAGATCTGTACCCATTAATTTTCAATGGGTCCTGAAAAAAAATCAGACATTGAGCTGTCCGATTTTTTTCAGGACCCATTGAAAATGAATGGGTACAGATCTGGTCCAGATCTGTTCCGCAAAAAACGGAACAGATCAGGAAAGAAACAACGGACGTGTGAATGGACCCTAAGGGTCTGATCTGAGGTCTGATGAAAAAAAAACAAAAAACTTATTTTCCTACTCTATAACCTAGGTGTGTCTCATAAAGTGAAAAATATGGTATATAAGATACTTTGTAATATACACTCACCTAAAGAATTATTAGGAACACCTGTTCTATTTCTCATTAATGCAATTATCTAGTCAACCAATCACATGGCAGTTGCTTCAATGCATTTAGGGGTGTGGTCCTGGTCAAGACAATCTCCTGAACTCCAAACTGAATGTCAGAATGGGAAAGAAAGGTGATTTAAGCAATTTTGAGCGTGGCATGGTTGTTGGTGCCAGACGGGCCGGTCTGAGTATTTCACAATCTGCTCAGTTACTGGGATTTTCACGAACAACCATTTCTAGGGTTTACAAAGAATGGTGTGAAAAGGGAAAAACATCCAGTATGCGGCAGTCCTGTGGGCAAAAATGCCTTGTGGATGCTAGAGGTCAGAGGAGAATGGGCCGACTGATTCAAGCTGATAGAAGAGCAACGTTGACTGAAATAACCACTCGTTACAACCGAGGTATGCAGCAAAGCATTTGTGAAGCCACAACACGCACAACCTTGAGGCGGATGGGCTACAACAGCAGAAGACCCCACCGGGTACCACTCATCTCCACTACAAATAGGAAAAAGAGGCTACAATTTGCACGAGCTCACCAAAATTGGACTGTTGAAGACTGGAAAAATGTTGCCTGGTCTGATGAGTCTCAATTTCTGTTGAGACATTCAAATGGTAGAGTCCGAATTTGGCGTAAACAGAGTGAGAACATGTATCCATCCTCTGATGGCTACTTCCAGCAGGATAATGCACCATGTCACAAAGCTCGAATCATTTCAAATTGGTTTCTTGAATATGACAATGAGTTCACTGTACTAAAATGGCCCCCACAGTCACCAGATCTCAACCCAATAGAGCATCTTTGGGATGTGGTGGAACAAGAGCTTCGCACCCTGGATGTGCATCCCTCAAATCTCCATCAACTGCAAGATGCTATCCTATTAACCACCTCCGGACCGCCTAACGCAGGATCGCGTTCCGGAGGTGGCAGCCCTGCGCAGAGTCACGCATATATGCGTCATCTCGCGATGGCCGAGATTTCCTGTGAACGCGCGCACACAGGCGCGCGCGCTCACAGGAACGGAAGGTAAGAGAGTTGATCTCCAGCCTGCCAGCGGCGATCGTTCGCTGGCAGGCTGGAGATGTGTTTTTTTTAACCCCTAACAGGTATATTAGACGCTGTTTTGATAACAGCGTCTAATATACCTGCTACCTGGTCCTCTGGTGGTCCCATTTGTTTGGATCGACCACCAGAGGACACAGGTAGCTCAGTAAAGTCCCACCAAGCACCACTACACTACACTACACCCCCCCCCGTCACTTATTAACCCCTTATTAGCCCCTGATCACCCCTGATCACCCCTGATCACCCCATATAGACTCCCTGATCACCCCCCTGTCATTGATCACCCCCCTGTCATTGATTACCCCCCTGTAAAGCTCCATTCAGATGTCCGCATGATTTTTACGGATCCACTGATAGATGGATCGGATCCGCAAAACGCATCCGGACGTCTGAATGAAGCCTTACAGGGGCGTGATCAATGACTGTGGTTATCACCCCATATAGACTCCCTGATCACCCCCCCTGTCATTGATTACACCCCTGTCATTGATCAACCCCCTGTAAAGCTCCATTCAGACGTCCGCATGATTTTTACGGATCCACTGATAGATAGATCGGATCCGCAAAACGCATCCGGACGTCTGAATGAAGCCTTACAGGGGCGTGATCAATGACTGTGGTGATCACCCCATATAGACTCCCTGATCACCCCCCTGTAAAGCTCCATTCAGATGTCCGCATGATTTTTACGGATGCACTGATAGATGGATCCGATCCGCAAAACGCATCCGGACGTCTGAATGAAGCCTTACAGGGGCATGATCAATGACTGTGGTGATCACCCCATATAGACTCCCTGATCACCCCCCTGTAAAGCTCCATTCAGATGTCCGCATGATTTTTACGGATGCACTGATAGATGGATCCGATCCGCAAAACGCATCCGGACGTCTGAATGAAGCCTTACAGGGGCATGATCAATGACTGTGGTGATCACCCCATATAGACTCCCTGATCACCCCCCTGTCATTGATTACCCCCCTGTAAAGCTCCATTCAGATGTCCGCATGATTTTTACGGATGCACTGATAGATGGATCGGATCCGCAAAACGCATCCGGACGTCTGAATGAAGCCTTACAGGGGCGTGATCAATGACTGTGGTGATCACCCCATATAGACTCCCTGATCAACCCCCCTGTCATTGATCAACCCCCCTGTCATTGATCAACCCCCCTGTCATTGATCACCCCTCTGTAAGGCTCCATTCAGATATTTTTTTGGCCCAAGTTAGCAGAATTTTTTTTTTTTTTTCTTACAAAGTCTCATATTCCACTAACTTGTGTCAAAAAATAAAATCTCACATGAACTCCCCATACCCCTCACGGAATCCAAATGCGTAAAATTTTTTAGACATTTATATTCCAGACTTCTTCTCACGCTTTAGGGCCCCTAGAATGCCAGGGCAGTATAAATACCCCACATGTGACCCCATTTCGGAAAGAAGACACCCCCAGGTATTCCGTGAGGAGCATATTGAGTCCATGAAAGATTGAAATTTTTGTCCCAAGTTAGCGGAACGGGAGACTTTGTGAGAAAAAAATTAAAAATATCAATTTCCGCTAACTTGTGCCAAAAAAAAATAATTTCTATGAACTCGCCATGCCCCTCATTGAATACCTTGGGGTGTCTTCTTTCCAAAATGGGGTCACATGTGGGGTATTTATACTGCCCTGGCATTCTAGGGGCCCCAAAGCGTGAGAAGAAGTCTGGTATCCAAATGTCTAAAAATGCCCTCCTAAAAGGAATTTGGGCACCTTTGCGCATCTAGGCTGCAAAAAAGTGTCACACATCTGGTATCGCCGTACTCAGAAGAAGTTGGGGAATGTGTTTTGGGGTGTCATTTTACATATACCCATGCTGGGTGAGAGAAATATCTTGGTCAAATGCCAACTTTGTATAAAAAAATGGGAAAAGTTGTCTTTTGCCAAGATATTTCTCTCACCCAGCATGGGTATATGTAAAATGACACCCCAAAACACATTCCCCAACTTCTCCTGAATACGGCGATACCACATGTGTGACACTTTTTTGCAGCCTAGGTGGGCAAAGGGGCCCATATTCCAAAGAGCACCTTTAGGATTTCACAGGTCATTTACCTACTTACCACACATTAGGGCCCCTGGAAAATGCCAGGGCAGTATAACTACCCCACAAGTGACCCCATTTTGGAAAGAAGACACCCCAAGGTATTCCGTGAGGGGCATGGCGAGTTCCTAGAATTTTTTATTTTTTGTCACAAGTTAGTGGAAAATGCTTATTTTTTTTTTTTTTTTTTTTTCATACAAAGTCTCATATTCCACTAACTTGTGACAAAAAATAAAAAGTTCCATGAACTCACTATGCCCATCAGCGAATACCTTGGGGTCTCTTCTTTCCAAAATGGGGTCACTTGTGGGGTAGTTATACTGCCCTGGCATTCTAGGGGCCCAAATGTGTGGTAAGGAGTTTGAAATCAAATTCTGTAAAAAATGACCTGTGAAATCCGAAAGGTGCTCTTTTGAATATGGGCCCCTTTGCCCACCTAGGCTGCAAAAAAGTGTCACACATCTGGTATCTCCGTAATCGGGAGAAGTTGGGGAATGTGTTTTGGGGTGTCATTTTACATATACCCATGCTGGGTGAGAGAAATATCTTGGCAAAAGACAACTTTTCCCATTTTTTTTATACAAAGTTGGCATTTGACCAAGATATTTATCTCACCCAGCATGGGTATATGTAAAAAGACACCCCAAAACACATTCCTCAACTTCTCCTGAATACAGAGATACCAGATGTGTGACACTTTTTTGCAGCCTAGGTGGGCAAAGGGGCCCACATTCCAAAGAGCACCTTTCGGATTTCACAGGTCATTTACCTACTTACCACACATTTGGGCCCCTAGAATGCCAGGGCAGTATAACTACCCCACAAGTGACCCCATTTTGGAAAGAAGAGACCCCAAGGTATTCGCTGATGGGCATAGTGAGTTCATGGAAGTTTTTATTTTTTGTCACAAGTTTGTGGAATATGAGACTTTGTATGAAAAAAAAAAAAAAAAAAAAATCATCATTTTCCACTAACTTGTGACAAAAAATAAAAAATTCTAGGAACTCGCCATGCCCCTCACGGAATACCTTGGGGTGTCTTCTTTCCAAAATGGGGTCACTTGTGGGGTAGTTATACTGCCCTGGTATTCTAGGGGCCCAAATGTGTGGTAAGGAGTTTGAAATCAAATTCAGGAAAAAATGAGGAGTGAAATCCGAAAGGTGCTCTTTGGAATATGGGCCCCTTTGCCCACCTAGGCTGCAAAAAAGTGTCACACATCTGGTATCCCCGTACTCAGGAGAAGTTGAGGAATGTGTTTTGGGGTGTCTTTTTACATATACCCATGCTGGGTGAGATAAATATCTTGGTCAAATGACAACTTTGTATAAAAAAATGGGAAAAGTTGTCTTTTGCCAAGATATTTCTCTCACCCAGCATGGGTATATATAAAATGACACCCCAAAACACATTCCCCACCTTCTCCTGAGTACGGAGATACCAGATGTGTGACACTTTTTTGCAGCCTAGGTGGGCAAAGGGGCCCATATTCCAAAGAGCACCTTTCGGATTTCACTGGTCATTTTTTACAGAATTTGATTTCAAACTCCTTACCACACATTTGGGCCCCTAGAATGCCAGGGCAGTATAACTACCCCACAAGTGACCCCATTTTGGAAAGAAGAGACCCCAAGGTATTCGCTGATGGGCATAGTGAGTTCATAGAACTTTTTATTTTTTGTCACAAGTTAGTGGAATATGAGACTTTGTAAGAAAAAAAAAAAAGAAAAAAAAAATCATAATTTTCCGCTAACTTGTGACAAAAAATAAAAAGTTCTATGAACTCACTATGACCATCAGCGAATACCTTAGGGTGTCTACTTTCAGAAATGGGGTCATTTGTGGGGTGTTTGTACTGTCTGGGCATTGTAGAACCTCAGGAAACATGACAGGTGCTCAGAAAGTCAGAGCTGCTTCAAAAAGCGGAAATTCACATTTTTGTACCATAGTTTGTAAACGCTATAACTTTTACCCAAACCATTTTTTTTTTACCCAAACATTTTTTTTTTATCAAAGACATGTAGAACTATAAATTTAGAGCAAAATTTCTATATGGATGTCGTTTTTTTTTGCAAAATTTTACAACTGAAAGTGAAAAATGTCATTTTTTTGCAAAAAAATCGTTAAATTTCGATTAATAACAAAAAAAGTAAAAATGTCAGCAGCAATGAAATACCACCAAATGAAAGCTCTATTAGTGAGAAGAAAAGGAGGTAAAATTCATTTGGGTGGTAAGTTGCATGACCGAGTAATAAATGGTGAAAGTAGTGTAGGTCAGAAGTGTAAAAAGTGGCCTGGTCTTTCAGGGTGTTTAAGCACTGGGGGCTGAAGTGGTTAATATGGGCCAACATTTCTAAAGAATGCTATCAGCACCTTGTTGAATCAATGCCACGTAGAATTATGGCAGTTCTGAAGGCAAAAGTGGGTCCAACACCGTATTAGTATGGTGTTCCTAATAATTCTTTAGGTAAGTGTATCTTATTAAAGAAAAAATACTCCCCCCCCCCCAACTAACATTCTCTGCTGAGTCCATCTTGAGATACAAGAAGGGTGTCAGCTCACTAAAGAATCAGATGACTTGCTGCCTACAGAAGTCTATAAAGAAGGGAAGGGGTGGAGAAGGAATCAAGTGCAGAGAGACATAAACAGATATGCTTCCCAAAGACATCTATAGAGAGGGGAAGAGTGAGCTGTTATAGGGAGAAAAATTTGTTTTCCCCGATAGGATATATTGCAAAGTTTCTTATATTCACCTGTACCATTCATTTATGCAAAGTGTTTTGAAAGTACAGTCACCATTTAATGAACATTTTAGGCTAGATTCCCATCTGTGGCAACAGACTTCCAGAATTATTTGGATCCTGCACTGCCAGATGCAGGCGGGATGCCCGTCACCCCCATTAACAATAATGGGGTTCGCCGGAGATCCGGCACATATGCAGAGAATTCAAACAACTATCAGAAACAGATGGGGTGGCATTGCCCAAACTCCCTTACTTAGCAGATTTCTGCTTTTGAGTCCGGTCTCTCCCACTGACAGCGGTGCTCTGCTCCTAAGTCCTTATACACATATCCCACAGAAGAAAAACGCATGCGTGGCACTCACCAAAAAATTTACTGCCTGCGGTATGCTGATCTGCCCCATGCCTTTACTGATGTGAAAACGAAGATATTCAGAGAATTGACCGGATAGAAACCGCTGCACATTGCAGTTTGTGTCTGGCCGACTGGCTGCCAGATCACAATCTCGCAGATGTGGAAGTAGCCTAACAATAATTAATCTTCTTGGGGCATCTGTATGATGCTCTCCAAAGGTAAATGAACACTCCTTCAATAAAAGAGTGTGAACAGTGGAAGGAGCCCTCACATGGAAATTAAACTTAAATGGGTTGTCTGGGCTACAGATATCAATGACCTATACTCAGGAAAGATTATTACTATCAAATCGATGGGGGTCCAACACATGCCACCCCAACCAATCAGCTGTTTCAAGAAGCCACAGCATCATAAACAGTTTAGTAGCCAGAGATAATGCAGCCCCATTCCCTTTCAAGTAAATAGGGGTTGTGCTGCAGTATACTGGCGACAGAAACAAAACAGTGTACAGAACCTTCTGCTTCCACGGTGTATAGGTTCCAGTGCCAAGACTGCCTAAAACAGTTGATTGGTGGAGGTCCACACTGATCTGATATTGATGACCTATCTTGAGAACAGGTCATCAATATCTGTAACCTGGACAAACTCTTTAACATTTAATTTCTGGGACCACAGTTAGGGCATAATTGTACCCCAAAGCCATAGGGGGACATTTTTTCAAATCAGATATGTCAGTTTGGTGGCTTAAAAAAGCCGCAAGTCATTGCAACTGTGCTGTTTTCTGCGACATTTGATACATTTTTGACATTTGGCCCAAGTTTTCCTTGCCATTTTTCACACTGGTCTATGATTAAGGGCTAAAAGTGAGATTAGTCGTGGATTATGGCTTATTTACTATGTGTGACATTTGCAAAAGTCACTAGAATGTTGCAGCCTACGCCAGGCAACCCCCTGGTCTACTTTTACACATAAAGGTATAAACCACATTGCACTCGCGCCAAATATATTATTAAGGGTTCATTCACATGTCCGTATGAATGGGTCTGCATCCGTTCTGCAATTTTGCGGAACGGGTGCGGACCAATTCATTTCAATAGGGACGCAAAAGATGCGGACAGCACACGGTGTGCTGTCCACATCCACACTTCCATTATGCGGACCCGCAAAAAAGATAGAGCATGTCCTATTCTTGTCCAGAGCCACGGACAAGAATACACATTTCTATCATAGTGTGGAACGCACATGGCCGGTGTCCGTGTTTTGCGGATCCGCAATTTGTGGACCACAAAACACTTGCGGACGTGTGAATGGACCCTTAAGTGCACCATTTCAGAAATTTGGTACATGCACACAAAGCAAAGCCAGACTTCAAACTGACACAAGACAACTTATCTATTAATATTATCAAAAAGTGAACCTCATATAGCCTATACATTCATTACACACAGAGTGATCTATTTCAAGCGTTTATTTCTTTTAATGTTGATGATTATGGCTTACAGCTATTGTTATATAAGATCAATAAAAAAAATGATTTTTCATACAGAAATATTGGCCTACTATAAAGTATGTACAGTATATGCACTCAGTACTTGGTCGGGGCTCCTTTGCATGAATTACTGCAACAATGCGTCGTGGCATGGAGGCAATCGGCCTGTGGCACTGCTGAGATGTTATGGTATCCCAGGTGGCTTTGATAACGGCCTTTAGCTCATCTGCATTGTTTCGTCCGGTGTCTCTCATGTTTCATAGATATAGATTCTCTATGGGGTTTAGGTCAGGAGAGTTTGCTGGCCAATGAAGCACAGTGATACTGTGGTTATTAAGCCAGATATTGTTACTTTTGGCAGTGTGGGCAGGTGCCAAGTCCTGCTGGAAGATGAAATCAGCATCTCCATAAAGCATGTCAGCAGAGGGAAGCATAAAGTGCTCCAAAATTTCATGGTAGACGGCGACGCTGACTTTGAACTTGAGATAACATAGTGGACCAACACCAGCAGATGATATGACTTCCTAAAACCATCACTGACTGTGGAAACTTCTCACTGGACCTCAAGCAACTTGGATTGTGTTCCTCTCTACCTTTTCAGACCCTGGGACCTTGATTTCCAAAGGAAATGCAAAATTTTGTTTAATCTGAAAACACAACTTTGGATCACTGAGCAACAGTCTAGTCCTTTTACTTTTTAGCCCAGGTAAGATGCTTCTGACGTTGTCTCTGGGTCATGAGTGACTTGACACAAGGGATGCAACAGTTGTTGGATACATCTGTGTGTTTACTGTCTCTTGAAGCACTCACTCCAGCTGAAGTTCACTCCTTGTGAATCTCTCCAAATTCTGAAATGCCCTTTTTAAGTTTTAAAAAAAAGACTAGCTTATCCCTATAGCTTGTGCACCTTTTTCTACCACACTTTTTCCTTCCACTAAACTTACCATTACTATGCTGGGATACAGCGTCTGTGAACAGCCAACTTCTTTAGCAATGACCTTTTGTGTCTTACCCTCCATGTGGAAGGCGTCAATGACAACTGGGCAACTGTCAAGTCAGCAGTCTTCCCCATGATTGTGTTGCCTAGTGAACCAGACTAAGAGACCCGTTAAAGGCATTTGCAGGTGTTTTGTGTTGATTAGCTGACTAATCAGGAGTCCACCAGGAGTCTACAATATCAAACTATTTTACAATATTCTAATTTTCTGAGATACTGACTTTTAGGTTTTTTATTAGCTGTAAGCCGTTATCATCAACATTAAAAGAAATAAACAATTGAAATAGATCACTCTGTGTGTAATGAATCTACAATATATGAGTTTCCCTTTTTGAATTGAATTACTGAAATAAATTAACTTTTCAATGATATTCTAATTTATTGAGAAGCACCTGTATACAGGGAGTGCAGAATTATTAGGCAAATGAGTATTTTGACCACATCATCCTCTTTATGCATGTTGTCTTACTCAGAGCTGTATAGGCTCGAAAGCCTACTACCAATTAAGCATATTAGGTGATGTGCATCTCTGTAATGAGAAGGGGTGTGGTCTAATGACATCAACACCCTATATCAGGTGTGCATAATTATTAGGCAACTTCCTTTCCTTTGGCAAAATGGGTCAAAAGAAGGACTTGACAGGCTCAGAAAAGTCAAAAATAGTGAGATATCTTGCAGAGGGATGCAGCACTCTTAAAATTGCAAAGCTTCTGAAGCGTGATCATCGAACAATCAAGCGTTTCATTCAAAATAGTCAACAGGGTCGCAAGAAGCGTGTGGAAAAACCAAGGCGCAAAATAACTGCCCATGAACTGAGAAAAGTCAAGCGTGCAGCTGCCAAGATGCCACTTGCCACCAGTTTGGCCATATTTCAGAGCTGCAACATCACTGGAGTTCCCAAAAGCACAAGGTGTGCAATACTCAGAGACATGGCCAAGGTAAGAAAGGCTGAAAGACGACCACCACTGAACAAGACACACAAGCTGAAACGTCAAGACTGGGCCAAGAAATATCTCAAGACTGAGTTTTCTAAGGTTTTATGGACTGATGAAATGAGAGTGAGTCATGATGGGCCAGATGGATGGGCCCGTGGCTGGATTGGTAAAGGGCAGAGAGCTCCAGTCCGACTCAGACGCCAGCAAGGTGGAGGTGGAGTACTGGTTTGGGCTGGTATCATCAAAGATGAGCTTGTGGGGCCTTTTCGGGTTGAGGATGGAGTCAAGCTCAACTCCCAGTCCTACTGCCAGTTTCTGGAAGACACCTTCTTCAAGCAGTGGTACAGGAAGAAGTCTGCATCCTTCAAGAAAAACATGATTTTCATGCAGGGCAATGCTCCATCACACGCGTCCAAGTACTCCACAGCGTGGCTGGCAAGAAAGGGTATAAAATAAGAAAATCTAATGACATGGCCTCCTTGTTAACCTGATCTGAACCCCATTGAGAACCTGTGGTCCATCATCAAATGTGAGATTTACAAGGAGGGAAAACAGTACACCTCTCTGAACAGTGTCTGGGAGGCTGTGGCTGCTGCTGCACGCAATGTTGATGGTGAACAGATCAAAACACTGACAGAATCCATGGATGGCAGGCTTTTGAGTGTCCTTGCAAAGAAAGGTGGCTATATTGGTCACTGATTTGTTTTTGTTTTGTTTTTGAATGTCAGAAATGTATATTTGTGAATGTTGAGATGTTATATTGGTTTCACTGGTAAAAATAAATAATTGAAATGGGTATATATTTGTTTTTTGTTAAGTTGCCTAATAATTATGCACAGTAATAGTCACCTGCACACACAGATATCCCCCTAAAATAGCTAAAACTAAAAACAAACTAAAAACTACTTCCAAAAATATTCAGCTTTGATATTAATGAGTTTTTTGGGTTCATTGAGAACATGGTTGTTGTTCAATAATAAAAATAATCCTCAAAAATACAACTTGCCTAATAATTCTGCACTCCCTGTATATACACACATTTTTTATATTGTGCTTATAAAAGTAGGTTTATATGGTCATTTCAACAAACTTTGCATAAATCAAAAGTACAGGTAAACTTTTCATTTTTTATACTTTATAAGACACACTTTCCTCTAAAAGTGAGGAAAATGGCAATACATCTTATAAAGTGAATACTAATAAGCATTTTCATTAAAGAATTACTCATTAGTATGCAGGAGAAGCGGAGAGCCGTGAGTGTAGTACTGGTTGTACTCATTGCTCTCTGGTCTTCTTCTGGGCATCCACTGTGCTTTGTCCTGACTGCCCCCATAGTTTTGAGCATCCTCTGGAAACAATCAAACTTATTTTCTTTATGCTCTTTAGTAACATAGTAACACAGTACATAATGCCAAAAAAGACATTTGTCCATCCAGTTCGGCCTGTTATCCTGCAAGTTGATCCAGAGGAAGGCAAAAAAAAAACTGTGAGGTAGAAGCCAATTTTCCTTACTTTAGGGGAATAAAAAATTCCTTCCCGACTCCAATCAGGCAATCAGACTAACTCCCTGGATCAACGACCCCTCTCTAGTAGCTATAGCCTGTAATATTATTACACTCCAGAAACACATCCAGGCCCCTCTTGAATTCCTTTATTGTACTCACCATCACCACCTCCTCAGGCAGAGAGTTCCATAGTCTCACTGCTCTTACCGTAAAGAATCCTCTTCTATGTTTGTGTACAAACCTTCTTTCCTCCAGACGCAGAGGATGTCCCCTCGTCACAGTCACAGTCCTGGGGATAAACAGATGATGGGATAGATCTCTGTACTGACCCCTGATATATTTATACATAGTAATTAGATCTCCCCTCAGTCGTCTTTTTTCTAAAGTGAATAACCCTAATTTTGATCTTTCAGGGTACTGTAGTTGCCCCATTCCAGTCATTACTTTAGTTGCCCTCCTCTGGACCCTCTCCAGCTCTGCTTATGTCTGCCTTGTTTACAGGAGCCCAGAACTGTACACAGTACTCCATGTGTGGTCTGACTAGCGATTTGTAAAGTAGTAGGAATATGTTCTCATCACGGGCATCTATGCCCCTTCTGATGCAACCCATTATCTTATTGGCCTTGGCAGCAGCTGCCTGACACTGGTTTTTGCAGCTTAGTTTGCTGTTTATTAAAATTCCGAGATCCTTTTCCATGTCAGTGTTACCGAGTGTTTTACCATTTAGTATGTACAGGTGACTTGCATTATTCCTTCCCATGTGCATAACTTACATTTGTCAGTGTTAAACCTCATCTGCCACTTATCTGCCCAAGCCTCCAATCTATCCAGATCCCTCTGTAGTAGTATACTGTCCTCTTCAGTGTTAATTACTTTACACAGTTTAGTGTCATCTGCAAACATTGATACTTTACTATGCAAGCCTTCTACAAGATCATTAATAAATATATTGAAGAGAATAGGGCCCAATACTGACCCCTGAGGTATCCCGCTAGTGACAGTGACCCAATCTGAGAGTGTACCGTTAATAACCACCCTCTGTTTTCTATCATTGAGCCAGGTATTTACCCACATACAGATGTTTTCTCCCAGTCCGAGCATTCTCATTTTATATACTAACCTTTTATGCGGTACAGTGTCAAATGCCTTGGAGAAGTCCAGATATACGACATCCATTGATTCGCCGCTGTCAAGTCTAGAACTTACCTCCTCATAGAAACAAAGTATGACAAAGTACTGTGGAAAAGCAACTTACTACTACTGTCCCATCACATGCTAGTCATCTATTGGTCTGTGTCAAATGTGTTTGCAAATCAATGATTTATGCGCATCGTTCGAATAAAGAGAATAAAAAAGCCCCCAAGTATGAACAAATTATAGCTTGAGTATCAGCATTCCCAACAGACTACATCTGATATATAGGAAATGAGGCAACATACATACAAGGCCGTCCATAACCTGTCCCCTCCCTACATCTCTGAGCTACTTTCCCGACACACCCCCACACGCACTCTCCGATCCTCACACGACCTCCTTCTCTCCTCTCCTCTTATCACCTCTTCCCACAATCGCCTCCAGGATTTCTCCCGTGCATCCCCCACACTCTGGAACTCGCTGACCCAACATATCAGACTCTCACCTACAGTGGAATCCTTCAAAAGAAACCTGAAAACCCACCTCTTCAGACAAGCCTACAACCAGTGACCCTGCTGCCTCTATACCGCCATGACCAGCTTTACCCTCACCTACTGTGTCCTTCTCCCATACCATGTAGATTGTAAGCCCTCACGGGCAGGGCCCTCTCTCCTTCTGTACCAGTTTGTAACTCGTCTTGTTTATGCTTAGTGCAGTTGTCTGTATTATGTATGTATACCCCTTTTCATATGTACAGCGCTATGGAATGAATGGCGCTTTAATAATTATTAATAATAATAATAATAATAATAATAATAATATCATCCAGTATACACAGAAAATTTTATTTTTCCAAAACTTTCATGTGCTGATGGATCAGTAGCATCTTGATATCTGACTCCTACAGCTGAGATGCTGCTGCTATGTTCATCCCTCTGAGCCAATCAGATGTCTCTTCACTTCTGCTCCTCTTCCCCTCTCGTAGCATGCCGTCTCACCCACACACAATGAGACTGCAGCTGCATCTCCCTCTTTCCTATCTTTTTCTTACTGTAAATAACTGAGAAAGATGCAACTGCCGCTAATAAGTTCATGTATTCATATGTACTACTGATTTCTGCATAAAGAGCTATAGGCAATTCTAAGGTGCAGACCTTCTCCTGTTATTCAGGACAATAACAGAAAAAACTTGCATTGTGACCATTTTCTTTATCGCAATTATTCAGAGTACCAGTATAGATAATTTGGAACAGATGTCAACTTCGGGCGGCTTTCAAATCATCATAATATGGCAGCTTTTTTTGCGCCCACATTACGGATGCAACACCCGGACTTCGTGTGGTTCATCAGAATTGGAGTTAGGCTACTTCCACATCTGTGCTTTGGTTTCAGGTTTTGAGATCTGGAAGAGGATCTCAAAACCGGACCAAAATGGTTCAGTTTGATTTAACACATCAGGATGCATCTGTTCCGCTAGGATGCAGTTGTGTTAAATTGAAATGGAACAAACCGGATCAGTCACTAAAAACAATGTAAGTCAATGGGTGATGGATAAAAATTTTTTTTTTAAGATCTGAAAACAACAGATCTGGCACCATTGACTTATATTGTTTTAAGTAAATGATCCGGTTAGTTCCGTTTCAATAACCGGACACAAAACCTCAGCTTGCAACGGTTTTGTGTCCGATCACAAAACGGAATGCTGGCGGAACAGAATGCATACTGATGCATCCTGAAAGGAGCATACCCCATTCACAGTACATTGGTTCTAAATGGAACCGCTTTGGCCTGGTTTTAGGAGCATCTGACGGATCTCAAGACCGGAATGGCAGAACGCTGATGTGAAAATAGCCTTAGATCAGCATAAAAGCCTATGTTGCTCTAAATCCGGTTCTGATGAACTGCAGGAAGTAGAGGTGTTGCATCTGTTTGGCGGACACTTCTGAATGCGACTTAAAGTTACGAGCTGACTGAGTAATCATGGGAGACAATAATATGCATCGAACTGGGAAATATCAATTTAACACAAGGGAAAGGTGCAGCTCCTCTTCAGCAGTAACACAACTTTTAAAAACAACACATTATTTAAGCTCCATGTCTCTTGGCATCAATTCATACATGTCAAAGTGATAAATGTGTGTTTTATACTGACATAAATCAGATTTGCAGACTCAGCTTCCACTGACTTTATCTTAAAGGGAGATAGGTCTTCTCTTCATAGGCACTTTTCTAAGAAAATTCTGAATATTTCAGAGTTAAAATCTACATAAAATGTTTCCGAGCAATATGTTGTTTTCTTCACCATTCACGGCAAAATGAAGGAAATATTCTGCTAGTTTCTTCTTGAGATCTATATGCAATATACACACATTCTATAGATGTTTCTGTCGTCCCCAAATAAAGTTGATTAATTGTATCATGATAAATGCTATTTTGTGTATCAATTTCCTTTTTGTTTTTAAGGGCATCTGTCAGGAGATTTTTCCCTATGACACCGGCTGACCTGTTACATGTGCACTTGGCAGCTGAAGACATCTGTGTTGGTCACATGTTCATATGTGCCCACATTACTGAGAAAAAGGATGTTTTAATATATGCAAATGAGCCTCTAGGAGCAGCGGGGGCGTTATCATTACACCTAGAGGCTCTGCTCTCTACAACTGCAGCCCCTCTGCACTTTGGTTGTTAGGGTCAGGCGTGTTGAGGTTTTCACTGGCTGGCCCTGTCTATCAAAATGCAGAGGACGTGGCAGTTGCAGAGGCAGCAGAGTCTCTAGGTGTAATGACAACGCCCCCATTGCTCCTAGAGGCTCATTTGCATATAATAAAACATATTTTTTTCTCAGCAATGCAGACACATATGAACATGGAACCAACACAGATGTCTTCAGCTGCCAAGAGCAGATATAACAGATCAGCAAGTTTCATACATACAACTCTGCTGACAGATGCCATTTAAGATCTCTGCTTGCTTTCATTATTTGTTTACAAAGAGAAAAAGTCATGGGTACCTGATAATCATATAGTTGTATAGATCATTGCAAGAGAGACCTCGGATAACTATTCTGTAACTGTATTGGCCAAAACACCTGTGACCAATAAAATATAAAACTTGCCATTTAGAGATCAACAGAATCAGAATTTATTAGATTTTATTATAATCAGAATTTTAGGTGATTTGATTTAAGAGAATTTTTGGAGGGAGAGAGAGAATGTCAACACTATTGCAGGGTAATTGAAGTGCTTTCAATTCCGGTCGAATTAATTTGGGTGCGAATTCAATTGGACCGTCAGACCAAATTAAAATTTACAGAAATTGGCTTTTCACTATTTTGCTTTCCTATTCAAAGCCACAAGTAAAGATCTAGAAGCTGTATGATGGCTTGATATACAGTAGTGTAACGGCATACAAGGGAATGCTCCAAACTCCGAACGGAACCTCACGAATAGCTGCTAGCAGACGAATAGGAAAAGCACCCAAGCGGCCTACACTCCTAGCAATCAGTCTCTAACAGCATACAGTGAATCCCCCCCAAGAACGAGATGAGGCTCCGTGTTGAGGGTCAAGCAGTGGTCAGCCATAGCTGTGTGTTTATTGGTCTTATATAACATTGGTACACATCAGTACCACCCACAGGGTTTTGTAAAAACAAAAACACTCCCACACAAAATCCTCCCCTCTGCCTGTGATACAATGATGTAATTATCACAGGCAGGAGAATACACAATGTCTTCTGTCCTGGAGACAACCGAGGAGTAAGTCAATTATCTCTCAGGACAAAGGGAAATTGCCAATATACACGTGGAGATAATAGGACAGACATCACTACTGAAATATACAATGTCCCACCGTTTACAGTACACATAGACATTTAACATATCCCAAAATGGCACGAATTAGACCAGGGGTTCAAAAGTTTAGCATGGGCTGATGAGAGGGCCCATAATCCTGGGGCAAGAGGCTGGCAAACAGGCCCCTCCAAAATCCAGTGGCGAGGTTGGTTTTGCCACAAGTAGTATACTAGAAAAAATTACAACCTATCATTATGCAATGTATTATATTATATGTTATACAGTATTTTCAGAAATATAAATGCACTTTAAGGGTTGTTTCACACATAGCTTTTTGGGGAAAAATGGCAGAACAAGTTTGTGTGTGTGAGGAAGGCCTAACAGTTGAGCTATGAGACTCCGTTCACGAGTATGATATGGTTGCTTATATATTTGCTTGAATTTATAGATGTAATTCCCAGCCTGACCACAAGTATAAAATATCAAACTCCCAGAATTTCCTGGATCACCACTAGAGAAAAGTTAACTGAGTCTTGCTCAAAAATTTGAATTTTAGCAATTCCAAAACGTTTATGATTTTGCCTTCAAAAATCGCTCAAAATGGTGGTCACCATTGTACAGGTCAAGAGACAGAGAAAAAGACATCTGTCTCCAAAAACTAATAATTTTTGGACTTTTTTTAAAATTTAAAAATAGTATCCGACAGTGTAGTGTGATATTAAACAGGTTGTTTGTTACCACCGCCTGCCATCCGGTTACCTATAGCTGTATATGTCACTGTCACTTTGACATTACTGCTGTCTTGGTATTAAAGATCTTGAAAGGGGTTGGATGCAGTCCTGGGACACCTGCTTACAGTGTCATACACGACTTCAGGGCAATTGGGACACTTTCTATTTATTCGAACCAATTCGAATCGGACACAAAACTAACTTTGGGTAATTTGTTCGCCTGTCATCACCACAATGCCGTTTGGGCCATAACATAACAGCAAAAAATCTGTATATCTGTCATTTGGGCTTTCCTAATGCAATGCTCTCTTGTATCTAATGAACATGGATTATAGCTTCCAGCCCAAACAGAGAATAAAGCATCATACAAATAACTAGTGGAAAAAAATAATACAGCAAATTATCTAAAACTATGATCCACATTTTATGTAGACTCTCAGAGTGCAATGTATAAATGGTGCCAAAGTTTTCCTCTAACATTTGAGAAAGTAAAGTTTGCTATGTAACCGTCATTCCTTGGAGAACGTGATGTGCAATCAGATAAAAGATGTAAAAGTTTCTCCTGTAACATACTTTGTTGCAATCAGTCAGCTTGGTATTGATCCAATCCAATCATTCCAAACACAGCTCAGGCTTTTCCCATTAGAATTGCATTATTTAGCAACTTCTCAACAATAGTCTAACCAGCTGAAAATAGCAGAAATAACACAATGAAGACCATCATTCTGTACAGTGCATCAGTACCCTGGTTATGTTTTTTCATCGCAACACCAAAATATAACAGTCCTCTACCCCTAATATATTCTTATCGTTAGAATCCCAATCTTCAATTTTCCTTGAGAATCTAGAACGCTCCCTCTTGTATTACGTCTATGCAGCTTCATAAACAGAGGGATGCTGCGGTGAATTGCGTGTCAAGGAGGAAACTCCAATACGATTATATTAGGCAATTGCTGTTAGGGTACGACCAGACGGCACTGTTGTAATCCGGTTGGATTGCTGCCATGCTGCGGTCAAGAACCGCACAGCCAATTAGACTGCAGCTGCCTATATGGTCAGTCTACATTGTTAATGGCCATGGGCAACGCGACGGGATTACAACCGTACCGTGTGGTCGTACTCTTAATGCAATTCCTAATATAGCTTTATGCAATTGCCCATAGGTAAGTGCACTCAAACTACCTTACATGCTACACTTTTTCCATTGTGTCTGCAGTCTAGTCTAAGTTCAGGAACAGAACTGTAGGAGAGAGAGAGGTTCTAGAAGGAACTGGGCCCATGTACCCTAGAGCTGGAAAGGTGTGGGACGCTTATTGGGCATTAGTGCCCAGACACTTTAAGTTCTGCCTATAGCTGGTCATACTCATTAGATTAATATCAACCAAACTTGCCGATTTGGGTAAGCCCAGATGACCCTCTGGCATGGATGGTACAGCCCTACGTCTCCCATGATGGCAGATGGCAGGGAAAACCAGAGTCAGGAAATTCTGGATTTCAGCATGTCCAATCCTTGTGCTGTCAGACAACAGCTTATTTTGTCCTCCCCATACAGAACACATGCATGCTTGACTGAGCCAACAATAAGCTGCTATGGCAGCCTGCGGCCATGTGATGGCTCCCAAGCCTGTTATAGGCAAGATAATAGGATCCAGCACTCAAGCTTCATGGCTATGATTAAGAACCCCAGGGTTCGAAATGCGTAGATCAGACATGCAGTGTTGTGCTAGTGTTAAGCCTGTATTACCCCAGGCGATTGCCGGGCCAATCATTGCTAACGAGCTTATGTATGAACACTCATCAGCTATGATCTGGCAGTGTAATACTGCCGCCGATTACCCGATGAACGAGGAAATGCTCGTTCATTGGGCAATCCAAATCTTTTGGCAGGATTAAAAATTATCGCTTGCAGTGCTGTCTAATCACAATCTACTGCCGGTAAACAACTAGACAGCATTGGGTGGCGCAATGGCATGACGATCATTCTTCCCCATACTGCAGAGGAGATTGCTGCATGTAATAGCAGCAGTCTCCTCCACTAGCGAGTAGGCGATCGCCATGAAGGAACGCTTCACTCCCAACAATTGACGGCAGAATCGGGCTGTGTAATATAGACTTTAGAGTCCGGGACCCCCAGAGGATCTCTGATATTTAAGTGGGTTAATCTGAACCTGTATCAGTAATTGTTTAATCTAGTACTAGATATGTCTTAGTCTATGAGGACAAAAGGACAATTTATAAAGTAACTTCACAGTAAGAGCAGACAGATTGTCCAGTGTGAATATATTGCCTATTTGATGATTTCAGTTATCATCTGTGCCAGTACCATTCTCACACAGATATAATTGGATAGAAATTGATTTATTAGGTTTTATCACTTTATACAATGATATAATTTATTGTGTACTATGAAAATTGGAAATGGAATTATTCCTTATCATTTATAATCTTACATGAAGAAGGAACTCTTGACATGCTGAAGACATAAATTCAATTTTTATTTCCTTTCAAAACTGTTTTAATAGATTTTTTTTTTAAATTGACAAGGAGAACATCTGGTGATCAAACGCTATGCGTAATCTATGTCGTGTCTATGTCCCTGTCACACGTTTGCTCATTTATGCTGTGAAATGCAGAGATTAGATGCGATGTTTTCTCTGCTTTAGCATAAAAATGTATGGTATGAGAAACACATGAGCCAAAGCATTGACATAGTATCTATATAAAAGATAGCTAAAGTGCCCACATAATTCTACCATAGGTAGCCACAAATTAGTGGAAGAGATAGGGCCAGCCATAGTACCCACTTACGTGTCATCAATAGCTTCCACAATGAAGTGTTAAACACAATGTCTACATAAATGTCAGTTAAGATGAGTGAATTTCTTGAAATTTGTTTCGGGTCTGATTCGGCAGATTCGATTTGGGTATGAATATTTCCATACGAATTGAAAGTGCTCAGATTGCCCTGAAAAGTCATGTACGACACTCTGTGGTCTCCTAGGACTGCTTTCAAGCTATTTAATGCCAATACAGAATTAGTAATGACTAGGTGACAGTGAGTAAATGGTAACAAACAGCCCATTTGATGACACACTGCACTGACAGATTTTGTGGTGGCTGATGCCTTCTGTTCTCTTTTCTGGCCTGTAAAATGGTGGCCGCCATTTTGAGATATTTATCTGAATCGTAAAAGATTTAGATTCATCTGGAATCCAAATTTGTGCAAAAATGGAGACAAAATAGATTTCTAGTGTTGATCGAGCACCATAGTGCTTGGGTGCTCGGGGGCTTGGGCCGAACACATCAGGATGCTCGGGTGCTCTACCGAGCACCTGAGTATAATGGAAGTCAATGGGAGAATCTGAGGCACCCCCTGCTCTAGTTCATAGGAAAAGGTCAGAAATTGATGGAAACACCACTGAAATGGTTCGAGAACAGCATGGGGAGGATGTCTGGATCTTGGACTCCCAGGTCGCTGCTGGGAACGATGTTGTCCGAGTAGTACGCCACTTTTACAGACTGACAAAAATATGCACAAAACCAAAGATAAAATCAATTTTAGAGGAAAAATTGTTAGGAAACATTCCTTCCTGTATATTTAATTGTATACAAAGTGCAGGTGCTGCCAAAAATTACAAAGAAGAGGCACTCCGATACAACCTGTATATCACATAAAGGAGGGTCTCATTCACATTGTGGTACAATTGTTCAGGTAGTGGGACTACTACACTCATTAAGCCTATGCACTAAGTGAAAGGCTGCCAAAAATTACAAGGAACCGACACTCCAATATACCCTTTACTACACATAAAGGAGGGCATCATACACAGCCTTGAAAAATTATGATTGATGGCCTGCTGGTCACCCTCAAAAACATTTGGAGCAAGCGCCTGCTGATCTGACCATCTAAAACATTATGGGCGAGGGCCTGCTGCCGCTTTGGTGACTCTAGATAACCTGGGACCGATCGCAGGTCCCCGTGATGGTGACGATCCATTCGGATGTCTGCCCTATCAATTTTTGATGTTATTTTCGGCGCCAACCACGGTGACCATGGGTAAGGGGAATCAGTGTTCGATTCCAGAGAGGGAGCCTGAGAAACGGCTATGGCTACCACATCCAAGCAAGGCAGCATGCGCGCAAATTACCTATTAGGTATAATTAGGTAAGGGGCTGCAGGTGAGCTGACCCTGTAAAAGTTTGTAGGTGAGGGCCTGCTGGTGAGCTGATCCTCTTAAAGATTGTAGGTGAGGGCCTGCAGGTGAGCTGACCCTCTAAAACATTATATGCGAGGGCCTGCAGGTGATCTGACCCTCTAAAACATTATGGTTGAGGGCCTGCTGCCGAGCTGACTATTAAAAAAATTATGGGAGAGTGCCTGCTGCTTAGCTGACCATTGAAAAAATTTACAGTGTTCAAAGCAAGCCAGGTCGTCTGAATACTTCAGCTAGGAATAATGGAATAGAACTCCGGTTCTATTTTGTTGGTTTTCGGAACTGGGGCGATAATTAAGAGGGGCGGCCGGGGGCATCCGTATTGCGCCGCTAGAGGTGAAATTCTTGGACCGGCGCAAGACGAACCAAAGCGAAAGCATTTGCCAAGAATATTTTCATTATTCAAAAATAAAAGTCGGAGGTTCGAAGACAATCAGATTCTGTCGTAGTTCCGACCATAAACGATGACGACCGGCGATCTGGCGGCGTTATTCTTATGACCTGCCGAGCTGCTTCCGGGAAATCAAAGTCTTTGGGTTCCGGGGGGAGTATGGCTTCAAAGCTGACAAAGTACACTGTATGTCACAGATACATTTTTGAAGCGCACACGTTACACTGCAGATGTGGCCCTGGTATGGTCACTGTCAGAAGATATTTTTTGGATGCGCACACTTTACACTGTGGTGTTTACAGATGTGGTGCAGCTAATCTAACTGTCCGCAGCAGACACCGTCTATGAAAAAAGTACACTGGATGTCACAGATATTTTTTAGACGTGCACACTTTACACAGGAGATGTGGCACGGATAATTTAGCTGTCCGCAGAGGACACCATCTTTGGAAAAAGTACACTTGATGTCACTGATATTTTTTGGATGCGCACACTTTACACTGGAGATGTGGTGCAGCTAATCTCACTGTCCGCAGCGGACACCATCTATTGAAAAAGTACACTGGATGTCAGAGATATTTTTGGGATGTGCATACTTTACACAGGAGATGTGGCACGGATAATTTAACTGTCCACAGTGGACACCGTCTACGAAGAAAGTACGCTGGATATCACTGATATTTTAGGGATGCGCACACTTTATACAGGAGATGTGGCGCAGCTAATTTCACTTTCCGCAGCGGACACCGTCTATTGAAAAAGTACACTGTATGTCAGATATTTTTGGGATGCGCACACTTTACACTGGAGATGTGGTGCGGACAATTTAACTGTCCGCAGCGGACACCGTCTACGGAAAAAGTACACTGGATGTCACTGATATTTTAGGGATGCGCACACTTTACACAGGAGATGGGGCGCAAATAATTTAACTGTCCACAGCGGCCTATTACACGGTATTTAGCGCAGGATGGGCTAAAAATATATATTGCTGCTGTCACACACAATAGTCCTTAAAAGGACTTTTGGGTCTCTGAAAAGTTTTTTTGTATAAAAATCTTCCTATTACACTCCCTACATTGTCTGTCCCTTCCTATGCACAGATCTCCCTAACACTGAGAAATTTAGCGCAGGTTGCGCTACAAACATATATTGATGCTGTCACACTCAATAGTCCTTACAAGGACTTTTGGGTCTCTGAAATGTTTTGGTACAAAAAAATATTCTGTTACACTCCCTACACTCTCTGTCCTTTCCTATGCTCAGCTCTCCGTGACTACGAGCCGAACATGCGTCTTTGGGTGCTACATAGCACCCGATGACACGTTCCGGCCAGCCTATCACTGTAATGCCAGTAGGCAACATGGCTACTGGCATTACAGTGAGAGTAGTACTTACCTGCATGTTTATTGGCTGCGTAGCAGCCAAGAAACGTGCGGGGAATAGACTCAAGCATGGCGCCATATGCCGAGCATCGAGATGCTCAAGCCGAACAGGTGTTCGGCCAAGCATGCTTGATCATCACTATTAATTTGTTTAGAATCAATTCAAGGACGTGCATCCACTTTGTCTACTGAATAGTGTTGATCGAGCACCAAAGTGCTCGGGTGCTCTGGCCAAACACATCGGTATGCTCCCGAGTATAATCAAACACATCAGTAGAGCACCCGAGTATAATGGAAGTCAATTGGAGAACCCGAGCATTACACCAGGCACCTCCTGCTCTGAATAAGGGGGGTGCCTGGTTCATATGAAATGGTCAGAAATTGATGGAAACCCCATCAAAAAAGTTTGGAAACAGCATTAAGAGGATGGCTGGATAAGTCTTGGACTCCTATTATCTATGACATACAATAGACAACCACACAAAGGCTATATGCCAAAAGCCAGGTATCCATGAGACAGATAACAGTCAGCATACCTTACAATGGCAGCCTTGTGCACTATGAGACATTCCAAACCAGCTCTCATCTGACTGAGAGCCAGTAAGCCTCAAAGTTTAGATCAATATCATTAAGGTGACAAAAAGTTTTCTGATGGTCTTAACATGATATTCAATAACCTTTCTATACAGTTTTGTCATGTAAAAACTAATTTTCATAAACATGGGCATATAGGAAAGACATGTGTCACGGCCTATTGTGTGCGCTGTGACACTGTTGCTACACTTGCGGTTGCCCGCGGCAACGTGTTGCTGTGTGTGCATGCAGTGGCAGTGTCTCAGCCGTGACATGGTTGCCACGCATGTTGTTGCCTGCGGCAACGTGTAGCTTTTTATGCTTGTGTGTGCACTTCCCCTTTAAGTGGTTTCCTTCTCTTGTCTGATGTTGGAAGGGTTAACTCCCTTCCTAGTGTTTTGTTAACACTGGGTTTATGTGTGTGTGGGTGTGGCTGCTTGGGCTATTTAGCCTCTGCTGGATGCCTGAAGCTGAGGGGTACTCCAGCCATGGTATATGCTGGAGTTATCCTCCTGGTCTTCATATCTCATCTGTCCAGTGAGGGCCACCCTTGTGGTCATAAATGTTTAGATGTTTTTATGGTGTCTCACATTTATTGCAGCTATGGTTGTCCTGGGTTCCTGTGTGGTTGTGGCGTGTGCTGTGTCCTTTTAATGTTGGTGTGGACACCAGCACTTGTGCACGGGTTCCAGCCAGTGTGTCTGTGGCAGGTAAGTGTGTTACTAGTCTCGCTTACCTGCCATCTCTATAGCTGTATGTGTTCCCCTCTCCTTGCAGCCTGGCCTCAGATAGAGACTCCTGTTCCTCCATGACTGGGATGAACAGGTTGTCTCTCCCCTGCTCCTAAGTGAGAGATTACCAGGGCAACTTAGGATTTCTAGGAATCCTGAGTAGGAGTCGTCCTACCATCGGGGTCCGCTCATACAGTGAGGAGTCAGGGAAAGGATTAGGGACGCAGTAGGAGGTGACCTGCTCCCTTATTACTCCTTTTGGCCAGGCTGATCCCCCTTTACCTTCTGACACCGCACGGTGGGGGGTTTCCCCCACTCCCCGCCGTGACAACATGCAAATGAGCAGAATCTGCCTTGTTTTTCAGCTGAAAAACCATTTGCATGAAAAGTTTGTGATCTACAATACTCATGAACAGCACCATGTATTGGATTCATAGTCTTGTCATAAGACTATGAAACAAATAGATGGCACTGTTCATGAGTCATGAACAGTGCCATCTATTTGTTTTTATAGGCTTATGACAAGACTATTAGACTATGAGTCTTATGACAAGACTATTAGATGTCGCTGTTCATCTTGTTTGTACGGCAACCCTTATCATCTACTCAGTAAAAGGGAGACTTTATTATAATGAAACCATCATTTGCTGGTTCCTGCTCCTGTACTCCTGCCTTGCGCCTCGACAGCTGTTTACCATCAAGGGCACCCTAACTTCCACCAGACAGGAGCCCCTTACACTCAATGAGTGCCCTGTGGGAAGAGTAGGGATTGCTCCCCATTCACTGTGCACAGCCCAGAGAGTGCCAAAGGAAAGATTGCCACTGTGAGTACAACTACCACCATCATTGCCACTATCACTGTTCCCATCCTCAACTCTCCTTATGTTACTGCAGCAGTGGTAGACAGTAATGTAGGAGCGTGAGGAAACAAAATGTCTGACACTATATGATGGGTACTGTTGCTGGTAATGACTTACTATGGTTGGCACGGTTTTCGGGGTTTACAGAAACACAGACTTGAAAAAAACATAATATTGTTTTTATCAGGCAAACATACCTGATCTTTTTTCCAAATTTTCTTTTACTCCTTATTTAAACCTTCAGGCCACTATTCAAGTATGGGGTGGTCTAATGGGGCAACTGAGTACCTGGTTGTGCATTAAGGGTCAATAAAAAGAAATAGTCACCGTGATAGCATTGATCAAAGTGTTTTCATGAATGAAAACTAAGTGACTTTAGCATGAATTATTGAAGGTATGATCCAAGTTAATTCAGTTGGGAAATTAGTTTCGGGTAGAAGAGTCACATGCCAGAGGTGATGGTGGACAGCTAGGATTAGTACAATCATTGAGACATCTGCTAAAATATCCAACCTCCTTCACACCACAAATTGACAATCCAACCTGATGCAGAACAAACTGTACATTAAAATAAACTCATGCAATGTCTTTGTTTTTTTTAGTTACATCTTCTTTTTATGGTGCCATATTCCACAGTGCCTCACACAGGATGCACTGACATTGGTCCCAGGGCTCACAGTCATATTCTGGTATCTCATGCACTCACAAGCATATTCTAAAGTCAACCAAAGTAAATCCACAAGAATAAAAATACATAAAAGAGAACTACATATAAAGTAACAAAAACAGTACTCATAGGTCTATTCCTATACAATTGCCAACCACAGAGCCAGTATAAAAGTTAAATTAGGGGGATACTGGACATAGACTTTAACAGGAAGATCCCTGGTGGGCGGGTGCCCAATGGTCAGTCCGAGCACACCTTACGGCGGCGGGCAGAGTACATGATGATCTGATGCACCTAGTTTTAATTAACCCTGGGAGCATCAGGTATTCATGTCTCTGATCTGCGGCCACATGTCCCCCTTATGAATTCAAATGGATCACAATCCTCAGAATATAGTTGAATACTGCAGCAAGTAGCCAATAGCTGCCTGCTCCACGTTTTACCCTCATAGGCTATAGGCCTAGTGGAGTACAAGAGTAGTGCAGCAGGACAACACAGGCGATCATGAGGCAATTACATAATCATGATCACCTGAGCCAGGTCTCAGGCAGCGCAATGGCATCATGGCGATCGCCTGTGCGAAGATGCATGTGGCACGATGACATCATTGCAACCACTTGTGCTGGAACAATAGAGAGGTGTTATTTCTGGAGGCTCTGTAGGGGATATTATTATTACTGGGGGCACAATAGGGGGTATTGTTATTGCTGGAGTCACTGTAGGAGACAGTATTAATACAGGGGCACTGTAAGACATTATTATTACTAGAGGTATTTTAGGGGACATTATTACTAGGGGCACTATAGGAGGTATTGTTATTGCTGGAGGCACTATAGGGGACAGTATTAATACAGGGGCACTATAGGATTTTATTATTAATATACTTATTATAACTGGGTGCATATTAGAGGGCATTATACATTACTGGAGGCACTATAAGGGCATAATTAATAATGGGACACTCTTTAGACATTATTATTACTGGGGACATTATTATCACTGGGGGCACTGTTTTATCTTCAGTATAGTTTTTAGGGGTATTGGGGAGGCATCAGGATGACACAGCTGGGTCTCCAGGATAAGCAGTTTGTGTTTAGATGGTGGGAGGAATAAAGAGAAAGTAAGGAATTTAAGATGTCTGTGTGGCAAACTCTGAACAAATGAGACATGCCAGAAAGAAGTTGTCATGGCATTCCTGACTGAATGGAGAAGAGGAAAGAGAATGTCTACATCTGAGGGGACATAACTGGATATAATAGGCATGTAGTGCTGTATTTTCCTGTATGTTTGGTAGTGCTGAAAGACCAGCTGGCTCTGTGATGTGACCAGCATCTCACCTACTCAGCCCTCTCTATCGTACGGTACCTTAGAGACAACTGAAGGACTAGGAGGAGGACAGAATGTGGGAGCTAGCACTGGTCAATACAGGAGCGCGCCTTCTAGGAGGTATTTTGTGCTGCTGTGTGGTATTTGTTTCTGCTGAGGTAGTATTTTGTACAGTACTGTGCGCTACATGACCACTTTGACTTTGTTTTCTAGTCTTTAACATCATTCTAGTCTTTAACAACATTCAAGAGTCCCCAATCCCCAGAAAGGAGCACCCTCCAACCCCAGACTCTCAGACTTGTATACATTAGTCCCACCCTTGTGAAAAACAAAAAGCTAAAAGCTAAAAGATAATTCATCTGCATTGTTTTAATATTGAAAAAACATCAATGTTCAGACATAATAAATAACCATAATAAAAGTAAGTATATGAAAACCGCCCAAAAGAGGAGGAAAAGGGATAACAAGGGAAAAGAAAGGCCATAGAATGAAAAGGGAAAAGGGATGACAAGGGAAATTTTTTTTTTCTTAAAGTGTTGACTTCAGACGGATAGGTTCTAGACATGGCTGACCACCCAGGTATAAAATGGCATATTATTGTTAACATATTTTTTCATAGAGAAGTAACACCAAAAATGTCCAGTGAGAAAGATCACTGAAGATAAAGTGGCATAAGGGAGTGTATAACACCGCAGACCTACGTAGCTGATGACCATAACCTTCTCAACTGGGTTTTCAATAGCCAAAAAATGTGTTGATCATCTGAGCAGCTTCCTATGATATTATGAATTATCATGTTCAGACAATACCCTCTTTTGTATTAACCCTGCGACAGACAAAAATAATAATATGTTTTAAAGAGATATTCTCCTTTATTATCAATGGAACTCACAGTAGTTACCAGGAAAGCATCCCAGAAAAAAAGATTGTGGAGCAGAACACTGAGAAGGTTAAGCAGGTATAAAAGAGGGTACGCATGAAATCTGTGAAAGTAACACTTGTCTAAGGCTACTGGACTTCACAGTCTTGATTTGTTCTAAAGGCTTCCCCAGTCATAATATAGATTATACATTTTTTTGTGAGGAATTGAACCATTTGGCTGAATTGGGATGTATAAGGCTATGTATACCTTCAAGGACATTTTTTTTATGATTGCATTTTACTCATTTGGGCCAAAAATCTTTTCAAATGGTCTTTATTAAAAATAGTGAGCTGTTCTGTCACAAAGGGTTAACTGTTAACCCTCAAAGGTGTACATAGCCTTTAAGTATTGCATATATGAAAGCGCATCTCTGCAGGGAGTTCCTGGAGTTAACCTACTGGTTTAGCATCAGAACCTGCTGTGATTTAGTTGCAACTGTTTAAGAACTGTGCTTCCATGTACATGTGGAAGAGATTTGCACTATTCAACTAAGTAAAGACTGAGTTCAACTGTTCACCATCCCTTTGTATGAGTGTCCTGTCTTTGCACCTCACCACAAGTAACACCAAGGGCAGGAGATTCTAATCAGAGTGTGCTCTGGGTAATATCAACATCAGGTGCACCCGCTCTTCACTGTAACAACCCACAGAGTGCTGAAGCAGGACACCCTCCATCGTGAGTACTACCATCATCCACCACTACACCATTCCCATCCTCTCCCCTCATGCCTCCCATCCAGGTCCCTGCACATATAAACATATAATTACATGGGGTAAGGGACAGACTCACTTTTTCAGTCAGGTAACGATATATACAAGCACCATAAGAACTTCTCTCAGACTTAAAGAGGTTGTCTCGCTTCAGCAAATTTATCATGTAGAAAAGGTTAATACAAGGCACTTAACTAATGTAAGTGTAAGGCCCCTTTCACACGGGCGAGTATTCCGCGCGGATGCGATGCGTGTGAGGTGAACGCATTGCACCCGCACTGAATACCAACCCATTAATTTCTATGGGGCTGTTCACATGAGCGGTGATTTTCACGCATCACTTGTGCGTTGCGTGAAAATCGCAGCATGCTCTATATTCTGCGTTTTTCACGCAACGCAGGCCCCATAGAAGTGAATAGGGGCTGCGTGAAAATCGCAAGCATCCGCAAGCAAGTGCGGATGCGGTGCGATTTTCACGCACGGTTGCTAGGAGACGATCGGGATGGAGACCCGATCATTATTATTATTTCCCCTTATAACATAGTTATAAGGGAAAATAATAGCATTCTGAATACAGAATGCATAGTAAACTAGCGCTGGAGGGGTTAAAAAAAAAGAAAAAATAATTTAACTCACCTTAGTCCACTTGATAGCGCAGCCGGCATCTCCTTCTGTATTCTTTCTTTAGGACCTGGGTAAAGGACCTTTGATGACGTCACTCCGGTCGTCACATGGTACGTCACATGATCTTTTACCATGGTGATGGATCATGTGATGACCGGAGTGACGTCATCAAAGGTCCTTTACCCGGGTCCTAAAGAAAGAATACAGAAGGAGATGCCGGCTGCGATATCAAGTGGATTAAGGTGAGTTAAATTTTTTTATTTTATTTTTTTAACCCCTCTAGCGCTATTTTACTTTGCATTCTGCATTCAGAATGCTATTATTTTCCCTTATAACCATGTTATAAGGGGAAATAATACAATCTACAGAACACCGATCCCAAGCCCGAACTTGAAGGAGAACTGTGAAGAAGTTTGGGTACCAAACATGCGCGATTTTTCTCACGCGAGTGCAAAACGCATTACAAAGTTTCTGCTGGGATTTGAACTTACAACCTTCTACATTAGAGGCAAGGCCTTTAACCACTCAGCTATAAGTCTAAATGATAAACAGTGTCAGAAAAACCTCACAGTAGTTTGTCATATAGTAAGTATTCCTATACAGCAGAAGTATAATTTTATATTTCACTGTAGGTTAACATGTAGCTGTATAGCATAGTGGTTAAGGTTCTTGGCTCTTATGTAGAAGATTGCGAGTTCAAATCCTGGCAGAAACTTTTTCAGAATTTGAGGCTAAATTCAATTAAAACCTATATATATATATATATATATATATATATATATATATATAATTTTAGCCATAATATATTTACATATATTATTATATATTTAGAATATATCATATGTTGTAATATATGTAAATATATCATGGCTAAAAACATCAGTAGTAGTTTCCCACATATTATGCATTCATATATATCAGAAGTATGATTTTATATATATATATATATATATATATATACTTTGTAATTACACATTTATTTTGTGCCATAAATTTTACACAACAACAAAAAATATAAACTTAATTTAGCCTGCATTTCTGAAACATTCCTGCCAGGATTTGAACTCGCAACCTTCTACATTACAGCCAAGAACTTTAACTACTATGCTAAACAGCTATGTGTTTACATGCACTGAAATATGAAATGATACTTCTGCTGTATAGGAATACTTACTACATGACAAACTATTATGAGGTTTTTCTGACATAGTTTATCATTTAGCTTTATAGTTTAGTGGTTAAAGTCCTTGCCTCTAATGTAGAAGGTTGTGAGTCAAATCCTAGCAGAAACTTTTCAGAAATAGAGGCTAAATTAGATTTAAATACACTGGGTGTCCCCAAGCACTGACTCCATATATGGACATAGTCAGAGCGCAGACTCACACTGGGGGGGATTCCCTCACTGTACAGCGATCTTCTGCATATACCTCAGTGGGACCCGGCACCCTCCCCTTTTCAGAGCAGGGGGCGCCTGGTTTAATGCTCAGTTTCTTCCATTGTGCTCGGGTGCTCTGTAGAGCACCCGAGCATCGCAAAGTGTTCTGCTCGAACACCCGAGCACTTTGGTGCTCAATCAACACTAATAACTATAGGTGAGCAAATCAATTCTGAAATTTCAACTGAAGTTTCAAAAAAAGTTCTTATTCTATCAAACTCAAATTTTGTGTGATTTGATTTGGGATAATCAAGGAAAGAAAGAGAGAGAGAAAAGAGAGACTTTTTTCCAAGCAAACAGAGCACTTTTGATTTTGTTCAAATTTATTCAGACCTGAATTGAATTGGAATGTCGAATTTTGAGTAATCTGCTCATCTGCTCATCATGGAAACCATGCATTCCCCTAAAGACATCATTCACTTACTACAATGTCTGTTGCTAACCTAGTACATGAACTGTATTATGTTCTACATTATTATGCATTGCCGGTTCAATGCTTGAATGAGGTAGGAGTGCTTGAATGTGCCTCCAAGGAAAAAATTATAATATTTTTTTTTTTTATTGCGCCACATAATGCAGCACTTGTACTGTACTGCACTAGGGAATGTCTAGCCCACTTAACCTACTGCAAGAGTATGTATGGCCTTGTAAAATATAGGAAGATAAAAAACATCTTGGGGTATGATCATATGGTATGGTCATGTGCTATTCGGGGCGGTTGCGAAGAGTATGGCCAATTGGGCGACTGCTGCCTCTTATTTATCTAAAGAAGACCTTACTGTATAGGCGGTCTGCATTGTTAATGGCCACATGGCACTTTCAATACTGTGGAGCACTATATTATTGCTGGCCCTGCTTACTTGTCTTGCTCCCACCTATATGTGTTGGCCCCACCTATTCATGTCTGTCAATTAGAGGCCTCATAAAACATGGGACCATTTCATTTTTTTTCTATGGACACTTTAAATTGCCAGTCCACCCCTGGTTACTTTACACCTCCATTACAGTGCCAATCTGCCAATCACATTACCTCATTAGAGGGCTAGCCTTGTGACCCTCATAAAGGATTTATCACAGTGCTCCAATAACATTTCCTGTCACAGTACCCCCATAATAATATTGGCTACAGTTTTGCAACTGCATTGCCAGTCATAGTGATCCCCAAGTTGTGGGGGAGAATTAATCATGAGGTTAATATTTGAAGTCAGTTTTGCTTGTGTCTGCATTGGCGTACTTTGCATCAAATTTATCAAACATTGCACATAGTTTATTAAATTTTATCTACCTTTAAACCAGACACTTTGATCTAGAAATGCTACTCCAGTTTCCTTACGTCACCCGCTTACTGGAAAGAATTTGTGACTTTTTTGATACTTTTTAAAAAGTTTCAGTGATAAATTTGGAATAAAGCTAATTACCATAGCAAACCACGCCCACTTTGTCCCCCACTTTTCACAAATGGCATAAAAATAAAAAAAAGTTGAACATTTTTGGCACAAGTAATTCCAAAATGTTGTTCATTTTGATGTAAAACTTGATTTAAATAATATTCATAAATTAACAAATATAAAATAATAATTCAAAACATATTCCCCTTAAGGCCTCAAGCACACGACTGTATGCGATTTTGTAAATCGTGGATCCACAATACACGGACACCGGCCGTGTGCATCCTGCATTTTCCCCTTCCACAGGTCCTGCATGCCTATTCTTGTGACAAGTGTTTTTTTGTTTTGTTTTTGTGGGGCTGCTGAATGCTCATACTATGTGCTGTCCACATCTTTTGCGGCCCCATTGAAATTATTGGGTCCACATCTGATCAACAAAAAAAATGCGGATTGGATGCGGACCCAAATCATGGTCATGTTTATGATGCCTTAGGTTGGACGAAGTTTCACCATAGGTTTCTTCATAGTCCATAAATCTTGGAAGGTAGGTAACCCATGTAGCAGCTCTTCCCTAAGCCTGTAAAACTTTAATCAGTGACACATGACCTAATTGCCCATTGTATGTCTTGTAGTTTTAAGGAAGTAGAACAATTTCCCATTCAGTTCCGTCCGTATAGAAGATATAATAGTGACCATGATGGTTGTCACCCAGAGTTCCAAAAAATAGATGAAACCAAGAAAAGACTAAAACAACCTTTAGCAAGTTGTCTGAATGAAGAGCCCTATTAAGGCATGTGGATGACATAAACTGGTCTTCCCCTTTAAGCACTCCCTCCCGAGAAACTCATGTAATAAGGGCAGCTATTCATTGGAATGGCCGTCATATAATACTACATTTCTCCATGGTGGTCCATTCAGGGGAAATATCTAGCCAGACAATGAGCTGTTTTTAGGAGTGCCGATACCTGGATGCACGCACGGTGGAGTAGCCAATCATCATGGCAGCTGCAATCTGGAAGGGGTTGTCTTTGTTAAGACAACCCTTTTAATAGTGAGATATACCCTGATGTTGAAACTATCATACCATGTCATGCCAGTTGAACTAATAATGCATCTTAAAGCAAAGTACAATTACTAACAATAATGAATTACCGGTAGCTGACATTTGTGCTGGAATAAGAGAAAATAACAGTACATTGTTCGTATAAGCTAACATACTTGACAGCGATAAGCCAAAGTTCTCAATGTCCAAACTTTTTATATTTAGCTTACGTAACTTTACATTTATGGAGTGAATTGTGAGCAATGTCAACTTTAATGTTTTCCCAGGAAATGAAATGTTACCACGATGCACGTATATGTATAGACAATATGTGAAATGCATTGCCAAGAACCAGGCTCATTTGTTTTGGCAAAGAAGGCGATAAGTTTTGTTTAAAGCCTGTAAGCGTTGGAAATATTACAATGTGTTTATTGTGCTGAACAATTTTGAAGGATCTAGAATTTTTGTTTTATGACTTTTTGAAGTTTACTTTTCATGACTTACATTTAGCTAAATAGTCAGTCTGTTCTATTTAATGGTATATTAGGCTTTTTCAATTTTCATTAGGCTTTTTTAAATTCAATTCACCACCTTAGTAGTTCCCTACTGCTAAAATCTTATTGAAAATAATGGAGTAAAAATAATGGCAGCTTCTACGGACGGATAGTATTTTACTTTTGATGACAATATTACATTTCTCCATTGTTACATCTTTAGAAGCATTTGCTTGTTTTGTTTTATTTGTATTATATTAGTGACTGTATGAATGATATATTGATATTTTTATAGTGAACATTCCATACATAATTTCTGTAAGAAAATTACTGTTTGAGAAACTGGAGATCCGTTTTTATTTCAGAAAGATCCAGCTTGATCCGTTGCAGATATTTTTTTCAATTCAAAAATATTATCCATTGAGGATGCTTGTCAGCAGAATTAGGCTACTTTCACACTAGCGTTCGGAGCGGATCCGTCTGATGTTTCATCAGACGGATCCGCTCCTATAATGCAGACGTTTGCATCCGTTCAGAACGGATCCGTCTGCATTATAACTTAGAAAGGATCCGCTTGCCTCCGCACGGCCAGGCGGACACCCGAACGCTGCAAGCAGCGTTCAGGTGGCCGCTCACTGAGCGGAGCGGAGGCTGAACGCTGGCAGGCGGATGCATTCTCAGTGGATCCGCCTCCACTGAGAATGCATTAGAGCTGAACGGCTGCATTCAGGACCGCTCGTGAGCCCCTTCAAACGGAGCTCACGAGCGGACACCTGAACGCAGGTGTGAAAGTAGCCTTAGAGCTGCTCATATCAGTTATAGTCATATAAATTCTCCAATCTTGGCTACTACAATAGCATATCATGTATGGATAGTACTTTGCAGGTGAAGACTGGTGATGATCTGGTCTATTGTCTAATCATTGCATTTTTCAGGTCCTGGCCTTTTCTAGCCTATTTCTTTTGAGTACCTCTTAAATACTGAAATAGCTACATAGCAGGTAAAATTGGAAAAAAGATGCAGGTCCATCAAGTGCAAACTAAAATCCTACAGTGTTTCTCCTGAGGAAGGTCAAAAAACCCTATGAGATAAGGTGACAAATGCTTCATGTTAAGGGAAAAGTTCCTTCTGACTATACAATCTGACATAATTAATCTATGGATCATAGCTCCATCTCAAGATAAGATATAGTGCTGATAACCTACGGAACATGTACATTCAAAAAAACATTTTTGAATCAACTATTACCATATTTAGTTGCAGATAAATCCATAGCCTCACTACTCTTACAGTAAAGAATCCTTATCTATAATGATGGTGAAACCTTCCCTCAGATGTGGATGACGCACTCTTGTCATGGTTATCAGGTCTAGGTATAAAAGGGATCATTAGAAAGATCTCTTACTGTACATTCCTATATTTGGGCCACCATTTCTGAGGAAAAGTTATCATATTTAGAGATGAAAGTTTTGAAAAGAAATTTGATTAATTACTAATTAATTTGTCACAAATCGCTATGTTAAAACCCAATTCAGCCTAGCAATCATTGGGACAATTTTTAACGGCCACTTAGAAAGTAGTGCACCCGTCTAATGGCCGTTAAAAACGGAAATACGTTAGTGCACTATGACATCACCGTGCACTCCCAGAGTGATCACGTGTAGTGTTGATCGAGCACCAAAGTGCTCAGGTGCTCTGGTGCTCGAGTAGAACACTTTGGGATGCTCGGGTGCTCTACAGAGCACCAGAGAACAATGGAAGTCAATGGGAGAACCTGAGCATTAAACCAGGCACCCCCTGCTCTGAAGAGGGGAGGGTGTCTGGTTCACAGGAAAAGGTCAGAAATTGATGGAAACACCACTGAAATGGTTAGGGAACAGCATGGGGAGGATGTCTGGATGCATCTTGGACTCCCAGGTCGCTGTTGGGAACAATGTTGTCCGAGTAGTACGCCACTTTTACAGACTGACAATAATACGCACAAAACCAAAGATAAAATTGATTTTAGATGAAAAATTGTTAGGAAACATTCTTTCCTGTATATTTAAATTGTATATAAAGTGAAAGTGCTTCCAAAAATTAAAAGAAAGAGGCACGCCAATACAACCTGTATATCACATAAAAGAGGGCCTCATTCACACTGTGGTACAATTATTCATGCAGTGGGACTCCTACACTCATAAAGCCTATGCACTATGAAAGGGCTGACAAAAATTACAAGGAACCGGCACTCCAATACACCCTTTATTACACATAAAGGAGGGCATCATACACACCCTTGAAAAATTATGATTGATGGTCTGCTGGTGACCGTCAAAAACATTAACAGCAAGGGCCTGCTGGTGACCCTCTAAAACATTAGGGGCGAGGGCCTGCTGCTGATCTGACCATCTTAACCATTAGGGGTGAGGGTCTGCTGCTGAGCTGACCCTCTAAAACATTATGGGCGAGTGCCTGCTGGTGACCCTCTAAAACATTAGGGGTGAGGGTCTGCTGCTGAGCTGACCCTCTAAAACATTATTAGCGAGGGCAGCCTGATAAGCATGTTGAAAAGATGGAGGAGAAAAGGAAGATAGAGCCATAAATCTTTTTTTGTGGTGGAAGGGGTGCATGGGAATACAGTGTATTAAATACACCATAAAAGCCACATTTAAAGTGCCTTTATGTTCAGCCGCTTTCCTCTGGTGGAGTAGAGAAGTCATGTGCAATCCAGGCCTTGTTCATTTTGATAAGAGTCAACCTGTCAGCATTTTCAGTTGACAGGCAGATGTGCTTATCAGTTATTATGCCCCCAGCAGCACTGAATATCCGCTCAGACAAAATGCTGGCAGGGCAGGCCAGCACCTCCAAGGCGTAGAGCGCTAATTCGTGCAACGTGTCCAGCTTGGACTCCCAATAGTTTTAAGGTACAGAGGGATCACTGAGGACGCTGACACGGTCTGCTACGTACTCCTTCACCATCTTCCAAAACTTTTCCCTCCTTGTGACACTAGGCCGCCCATCAGGGAAAGAGTGCTGGCGGGGTGTCATGAAACTGTCCCAGGCCTTGGAGAGTATTGCCCTGCCTCTGTTGGAAATGCTGTGTGTTCCCCTTGTCTCCCCTCCAAGGAACTAGATACTCTGCCGCCAGCGTTGTCAGCTGGAAATTTTTGGACCAATTTTTCTACAAGGACCTTCTGGTATTGCACCATTTTGCTAGTCCTCTCCACCACAGGAATGAGAAAGGAGAAGTTCTCTTTGTAGTGGGGGTCGAAAAGGGTGGAAAAAA
This sequence comes from Bufo bufo, assembly GCF_905171765.1. Lineage (NCBI taxonomy): Eukaryota > Metazoa > Chordata > Amphibia > Anura > Bufonidae > Bufo > Bufo bufo. The sequence continues at coordinate 495,083,316 of NC_053393.1, read as the reverse complement.
CAGTAATCGGTGTTGGCCAAAATGCATATAACGTGAGGGTCACGGGAATGGCAGCATAACATAAAGTCAGCCATGTGTACCAGAGTCCCAAAAGACAAGACTTCACTGTCCTCATCAGGAGGATGACTCTCAATCTCCTCATACTTTTCCTCCTCTTTGGCCCATCCACGCTGAACAGATGGAATAAACCTGCGATGAGTACTACCCTCTGCAGCGGAGGCAACCGTCTCCTGATCCTCCTCCTCATCATCATCATCATCCAATTCACACTGAGAAGACGAACTGAGAGTGGTCTGGCTATCACCCTGTGTACTGTCTTTCCCCATTTCCACCTCTTCCACATGCAAACCGTCCGCCTTCATTGTGAGCAGAGAGCGTTTCAGTAGACATAGAAGTGGGATGGTCACACTGATAATAGCGGCATCGCCACTCACCATCTGTGTTGATTCCTCAAAGTTACGTAAAACTTCAGTGGTCAGACATCCATGCCCACTCCTCGCTTGTGAAGAGCGGAAGCTGACTGGAAAGGGGACTACCATGTTGCAGCTGGTATTCCACTACTGCCCTCTGCTGCTCACAAAGCCTGGCCAACATGTGGAACGTGGAGTTCCAGTGCGTGCTCATGTCCCACAACAGTCGGTGAGCTGACAATTGCAAGCGCTGCTGCAGCGTTGCCAGACCGGCGGCAGATGTAGATGACTTTCGGAAATGGGAACACACCCGGCGCACCTTGACCAGTAGTTCAGGCAAATTGGGGTAGGTTTTGAGAAACCGCTGAACCACTAAGTTGAACAAGTGGGCTAGGCATGGCATTTTGGTAATTTGGAAAGGTGCACATTTATTGCTATGGCCTGTGGGTGTGTGGCTAGGTATTTGCGCTTTCGTTCAAAGGCCTGGGGTATGGACATCTGTACGCTGTGCTGGGACACAGAAGTGGATGTGCTAGCTGATGGTGCTTGCGAAGGTCCTGGTGCAGGGTGGGAGGCATCCGGGCCTGTGTCTTGGACAGGGGATTGGCCAGCACATAACACAGGGGAAGAGGAGGCAGTGGTGTGACCCGCAGACACTGATTGTGGACCCAGGCGTTTGGCCCACCTATTAGGGTGCTTTGATGCATGTGGCGGATCATGCTGGTGGTGGTGAGGTTGCTAGTGTTTACGCCCCTGCTCATTTTGGTACTGCACAGGTGGCAAATGACAATTCTTTTATCGTCCGCACTTTCCTCAAAAAAGCGCCACACTGCGGAACACCTACCCCTTGGCAAGGGAGATTGCCTCAAGGGGGTGCTCCGGAAAACAGTTGCGGGCCTGTTTGGTTTGGCCTGCCTTCTCCCTTTTGCCACTTCACTGCCTCTTCCAGCCTGTTGCGGTGCTGCGGATCCTTTCCCCTCTGTACTACTGTCCTCCCTCGGCTTGCCACCTTCCCAGGTTGGGTCGTTGATTTCATCGCCCACCACCTCCTCTTCCACTTCCTCACTCTGCTCATCCTCCTGACTTGTTGACCTAACAAGAACCTCACTTATTGAAAACTGTGTCTCATTCTTATCATCAACCTTTTGAGACACTAATTGCTGTTGACTTATTGGCAACTGTGTCACATCATCATCATCCACCTCATGAAACACTAATTGCCATTCCCCACCGTCATCTTCTTCTGACTGTGGATGCTCAAGTGTTTGGGAATCAGCGCACAAGATCTCCTCATCAAGCGGGCTTGGCGAGAGGCCCAAATCAAGGAATACCGATGAAAAGAGTTCCTCGGAATATCCGAGTGTGGGATCACTTGTTTGCCAAGACTCACCATGGTGGGAGGAAGGGTGAGGATTCTGTTGACCAGACTTTTGGCTACTGAGACTGGACTTGTTGGAAGACAGGGTGGTGCTTAACTGACTGGAAGCATTATCTGCTGCAATCCAACCGACCACCTGCTCGCACTGGACTGACTTCGAGAGTGGTGTCCTGCGCCGCCCTGCAAACTGGGACATGAAGCTAGGTATCGTGGATGAGTGTCTTTCTTGTGCTCTGGCAGCAGGCACAGTTTCACCGTGCCCAGGGCCACGGCCACTTCCCCGTCCCTTACTGCTCGCCTTGCGCATATTAAATGGTATATATGCTTGCAAGTATGTCACACGTACAGTAGCTCAGGTTTTGTAAGTGTATGCGCAAATAAATTACACTGAATGTCACAGATATTTAGGATGCGCAAATGTTATACAGGAGATGTAGCGCAGGTAATGTCGCTGTCACCTGTGGCTATGAGAAATTAGACTGAAGAGGACAGATAGTTAGGATGCGCAAACATTATACAGGAGATGTCTCGCAGGTAATTTCGCTGTCACCAGCGGCAAAAAAATTACACTGAATGTCACAGATATTTAGGATGCGCAAACGTTATACAAAAGATGTAGCGCTGGTAATGTCGCTGTCAGCAGCGGCTAAGAAAAAATTACACTCAATTGAGCTGAATGTCACAGATATTTAAGATGCACAAATGTAACACAACAGATGTAGCAGAGGTTGTGTCACTGTCAGCAGCGGCCAAACAATTACACACAATTTAGCGCAGGTTGCACTAATAATATACACTCACCTAAAGAATTATTAGGAACACCTGTTCTATTTCTCATTAATGCAATTCTCTAGTCAACCAATCACATGGCAGTTGCTTCGATGCATTTAGGGGGGTGCTCCTGGTCCAGACAATCTCCTGAACTCCAAACTGAATGTCAGAATGGGAAAGAAAGGCGATTTAAGCCATTTTGAGCGTTGCATGGTTGTTGGTGCCAGACGGGCCGGTCTGAGTATTTCACAATCTGCTCAGTTACTGGGATTTTCACGCACAACCATTTCTAGGGTTTACAAAGAATGGTGTGAAAAGGGAAAAACATCCAGTATGCGGCAGTCCTGTGGGCAAAAATGCCTTGTGGATGCTAGAGGTCCGAGGAGAATGGGCCGACTGATTCAAGCTGATAGAAGAGCAACGTTGACTGAAATAACCACTCGTTACAACCGAGGTCTGCAGCAAAGCATTTGTGAAGACACAACACGCACAACCTTGAGGCGGATGGGCTACAACAGCAGAAGACCCCACCGGGTGCCACTCATCTCCACTACAAATAGGGAAAAGAGGCTACAATTTGCACGAGCTCACCAAAATTGAACCATGTCACAAAGCTCCAATCATTTCACATTGGTTTCTTGAACATGACAATGAGTTCACTGTACTAAAATGGCCCCACAGTCACCAGATCTCAACCCAATAGAGCATCTTTGGGATGTGGTGGAACGGGAGCTTCGTGCCCTGGATGTGCATCCCTCAAATCTCCATCAACTGCAAGATGCTATCCTATCAATATGGGCCAACATTGCTAAAGAATGCTATCAGCACCTTGTGGAATCAATGCCACGTAGAATTAAGGCAGTTCTGAAGGCAAAAGGGGGTCCAACGCCATATTAGTATGGTGTTCCTAATAATTCTTTAGGTGAGTGTATATTGCAGCCAGATAAAACAATAGTCCTTAAAAGGACTTTTGGGTCTCTAACATCTGTCAACAATAAACCTTGCCTAAAAAAACAAAAACAAATCCTGTCTCTACACTATCTGTCCCTTCTGCTGTAGCTCGCCCTGACTAAGGGCTCATGCACACAAACGTATTTTCTTTCTGCTTCCAATCCGTTGTTTTTTTTTGCAGACCGAATGCGGAATCATTTACTTCAATGGGGCTGTAGAAAATACAGAAGTTACTCTATGTGCATTCCGTTTCCGTTGTCCGCATGGCCGTTCCGCCAAAAAGTAGTGCATGTCCTATTATTGTCCGCAAATCACGGTCCAAGGCCTCATTCAAGCCAATGGGTCCGCAAAAAATACGGAACACATCCATATGTCATCTGTATTTTGCGGATCCATACTGTAGAAATGCTATGCCCAGCCCATATTGCTTATATGTTTGGTGATTAATAAGTTACTGTTTCTGTATATGATACGCAAAAAACTGATCAAATATGGAAACCAAACGGATATGTTTTGTGCAATAACGGAACGGAAGAGGACTTAAATCAGAGAGAAAAAAACCTCAGATACGGAACAACTGATCAGTGAAAAACGGACCGCAAAACAACGGTTGTGTGCATGAGCCCTAATACTGAGCCGAACCACGCGTCATCGGGTGCTATATAACACACGGTGACGCGTTCCGGCCAGCCAATTACTGTAATGCCAGTATCCAACATGGCTATGGCAATACAGTGAGTGCCAGTACCTACACGCACGTTTATTGGCTGCGTAGCAGCCAACAAACGTGCGGGGAGGAGACTCGAGCATTGTGCTCGAGCACACGCAGTGTTCGGGCGATGTATTATATATTATATATATTTTGAGTCAGTTTTCAATATCTTTGCAAAAATTTTGCCATACATACCTAATACCTTGTTCTAAGTTCATATTTTCTATGTAGATGGAAAGCTAAATCAACCTTATTGGTGGTTTCCTGTTACCAGAAGTCAGTGCATTGTGGTAGCTCAAATGACAACTTGTAGATCTAAGACTTTAGAGCACATGTATTTTGTAAAGGATCACCTTTCTTTCAGGGGGTCGCAACCACATACTTCTTCAGGACACCAGGATTAAGGTCCAAACAACGCTTTTATTTGGCACCAGCACAAACATAAATGATACAAAATAAACACCTGCCCATCTAGGCACTTGCTAATACAAAATAACGTCCCTATCTCTCTTGTAGAGCACCGTTTCCACGTGCAAGTCGGTCCGGTTTTACTCAGCCAAATAGTCCACCCAGGGAAGTGATCAGGCGTCGCATAGCCTTGTGGCCCCTCAGTCCTTCTGACTGAGACCACGCAGAGCCTCGGCAAGTCTTTGCTTCCAAGTCACTCTCTTCCCCCTTTGACTGACACACTGAGGGTGGATTTGTGCCAGATTGATTACAGCAGGCTTCACCTGCGATATCCCCAGGTTAGGGGAAAACACGCCCTGGAATGGGGTGGACTGGGGAGGTCCCACTACCAAACCTACCTTCCCCAGTCAAATAAAATCCAGCCCATGATTTACTAAAGAAAATTAGCTTCAGCGAATATGTTCGCTGAAGCCAGCACCATCCTGGATCTTACTTATCTCACCCAGTTGAGGAACCTGGATGAGTTATACACCCCTTCTGGGACTTTTCTCATCCATTTTACTGTTCACCTTACCACAATATCTACGGATGAAATGGATACCAAGAAGGAATCGGTAGGATTTCTACTGTCATTTTGGGTATTTGTGGTGAAAAAAAAACTTGGAGAATACCAGGTGTACCATGTGGCCATGGTGGCCACATGGTGCACCCGGATGGGATAGGGTGCAGATGCAATTGAATGTGCTAACGCTTGGTGTGAAGATACCCGTGGCACTGGGTGAAAGACCAACAGCACTGGCACAAAATTTTCAGTCACGCAAATTAGGATTAATTTTGAGATGTGGAACTAATGTGAAAAATTGAAGATTTCACATAATCAAAAGACAATATACGTAGCACATAGAAAACATAGACAGTATAATTAAATTACTCAGAGCTTGGTAATGTGATACATTCCAACATTCATATCTATCACATTTTACACATTAAAAATGTTTTGACAATGAAACTATTATTTAATTAGCTCGCCTCTGATTAAATATAGTGGTAAAATATGTGAACAAGCTGTGAGAAAACCACTAAATTGTAATAAGATTTTAGTATTTTATTTTGATACAGGATTAGAGTTGAGCGAACACCTGGATGTTCGGGTTCGAGAAGTTCGGCCGAACTTCCCGGAAATGTTCGGGTTCGGGATCCGAACCCGACCCGAACTTCGTCCCGAACCCCATTGAAGTCAATGGGAACCCGAACTTTTGGGCACTAAAAAGGCTGTAAAACAGCCCAGGAAAGAGCTAGAGGGCTGCAAAAGGCAGCAACATGTAGGTAAATCCCCTGCAAACAAATGTGGATAGGGAAATGAATTAAAATAAAAAAAATAAAAAAATGAACCAATATTAATTGGACAGAGGTCCCATAGCAGAGAATCTGGCTTCACGTCAGCAGAGAATCAGTCTCTTCATGCCATAGCAAAGAATCTGGCTTCATGTCAGCAGAGAATCAGTCTCTTCATGCTATAGCAGAGAATCTGGCTTCATGTCACCCACCACTGGAACAGGCCACTGTCACATATTTAGGCCCCGGCACCCAGACAGAGGAGAGAGGTCCCGTAACAGAGAATCTGGCCTTATGTCAGCACAGAATCTGTCTTCATGTCATAGCAGAGAATCAGGCTTCACGTCACCCACCACTGGAACAGGCCACTGTCACACATTTAGGCCCAGGCACCCAGGCAGAGGAGAGAGGTCCCGTAACAGAGAATCTGGCCTTATGTCAGCACAGAATCTGTCTTCATGTCATAACAGAGAATCAGGCTTCACGTCACCCACCACTGGAACAGGCCACTGTCACACATTTAGGCCCAGGCACCCAGGCAGAGGAGAGAGGTCCCGTAACAGAGAATCTGGCCTTATGTCAGCACAGAATCTGTCTTCATGTCATAGCAGAGAATCAGGCTTCACGTCACCCACCACTGGAACAGGCCACTGTCACATATTTAGGCCCCGGCACCCAGACAGAGGAGAGAGGTCCCGTAACAGAGAATCTGGCATTATGTCAGCACAGAATCTGTCTTCATGTCATAGCAGAGAATCAGGCTTCACGTCACCCACCACTGGAACAGGCCACTGTTACACATTTAGGCCCAGGCACCCAGGCAGAGGAGAGAGGTCCCGTAACAGAGAATCTGGCCTTATGTCAGCACAGAATCTGTCTTCATGTCATAGCAGAGAATCAGGCTTCACGTCACCCACCACTGGAACAGGCCACTGTCACACATTTAGGCCCAGGCACCCAGGCAGAGGAGAGAGGTCCCGTAACAGAGAATCTGGCCTTATGTCAGCACAGAATCTGTCTTCATGTCATAGCAGAGAATCAGGCTTCACGTCACCCACCACTGGAACAGGCCACTGTCACATATTTAGGCCCAGGCACCCAGGCAGAGGAGAGAGGTCCCGTAACAGAGAATCTGGCCTTATGTCAGCACAGAATCTGTCTTCATGTCATAGCAGAGAATCAGGCTTCACGTCACCCACCACTGGAACAGGCCACTGTCACATATTTAGGCCCAGGCACCCAGGCAGAGGAGAGAGGTCCCGTAACAGAGAATCTGGCCTTATGTCAGCACAGAATCTGTCTTCATGTCATAGCAGAGAATCAGGCTTCACGTCACCCACCACTGGAACAGGCCACTGTCACATATTTAGGCCCAGGCACCCAGGCAGAGGAGAGAGGTCCCGTAACAGAGAATCTGGCCTTATGTCAGCACAGAATCTGTCTTCATGTCATAACAGAGAATCAGGCTTCACGTCACCCACCACTGGAACAGGCCACTGTCACACATTTAGGCCCAGGCACCCAGGCAGAGGAGAGAGGTCCCGTAACAGAGAATCTGGCCTTATGTCAGCACAGAATCTGTCTTCATGTCATAGCAGAGAATCAGGCTTCACGTCACCCACCACTGGAACAGGCCACTGTCACATATTTAGGCCCCGGCACCCAGACAGAGGAGAGAGGTCCCGTAACAGAGAATCTGGCATTATGTCAGCACAGAATCTGTCTTCATGTCATAGCAGAGAATCAGGCTTCACGTCACCCACCACTGGAACAGGCCACTGTTACACATTTAGGCCCAGGCACCCAGGCAGAGGAGAGAGGTCCCGTAACAGAGAATCTGGCCTTATGTCAGCACAGAATCTGTCTTCATGTCATAGCAGAGAATCAGGCTTCACGTCACCCACCACTGGAACAGGCCACTGTCACACATTTAGGCCCAGGCACCCAGGCAGAGGAGAGAGGTCCCGTAACAGAGAATCTGGCCTTATGTCAGCACAGAATCTGTCTTCATGTCATAGCAGAGAATCAGGCTTCACGTCACCCACCACTGGAACAGGCCACTGTCACATATTTAGGCCCAGGCACCCAGGCAGAGGAGAGAGGTCCCGTAACAGAGAATCTGGCCTTATGTCAGCACAGAATCTGTCTTCATGTCATAGCAGAGAATCAGGCTTCACGTCACCCACCACTGGAACAGGCCACTGTCACATATTTAGGCCCAGGCACCCAGGCAGAGGAGAGAGGTCCCGTAACAGAGAATCTGGCCTTATGTCAGCACAGAATCTGTCTTCATGTCATAGCAGAGAATCAGGCTTCACGTCACCCACCACTGGAACAGGCCACTGTCACATATTTAGGCCCAGGCACCCAGGCAGAGGAGAGAGGTCCCGTAACAGAGAATCTGGCCTTATGTCAGCACAGAATCTGTCTTCATGTCATAGCAGAGAATCAGGCTTCACGTCACCCACAACTGGAACAGGCCACTGTCACATATTTAGGCCCAGGCACCCAGGCAGAGGAGAGTGGTCCCGTAACAGAGAATCTGGCCTTATGTCAGCACAGAATCTGTCTTCATGTCATAGCAGAGAATCAGGCTTCACGTCACCCACCACTGGAACAGGCCACTGTCACACATTTAGGCCCAGGCACCCAGGCAGAGGAGAGAGGTCCCGTAACAGAGAATCTGGCCTTATGTCAGCACAGAATCTGTCTTCATGTCATAGCAGAGAATCAGGCTTCACGTCACCCACCACTGGAACAGGCCACTGTCACACATTTAGGCCCAGGCACCCAGGCAGAGGAGAGAGGTCCCGTAACAGAGAATCTGGCCTTATGTCAGCACAGAATCTGTCTTCATGTCATAGCAGAGAATCAGGCTTCACGTCACCCACCACTGGAACAGGCCACTGTCACATATTTAGGCCCAGGCACCCAGGCAGAGGAGAGAGGTCCCGTAACAGAGAATCTGGCCTTATGTCAGCACAGAATCTGTCTTCATGTCATAGCAGAGAATCAGGCTTCACGTCACCCACTACTGGAACAGGCCACTGTCACACATTTAGGCCCAGGCACCCAGGCAGAGGAGAGGTTCATTCAACTTTGGGTTGCCCCGCAATATAATGGTAAAATGAAATTAAAAATACAGGGAGTGCAGAATTATTAGGCAAGTTGTATTTTTGAGGATTAATTTTATTATTGAACAACAACCATGTTCTCAATGAACCCAAAAAACTCATTAATATCAAAGCTGAATATTTTTGGAAGTAGTTTTTAGTTTGTTTTTAATTTTAGCTATTTTAGGGGGATATCTGTGTGTGCAGGTGACTATTACTGTGCATAATTATTAGGCAACTTAACAAAAAACAAATATATACCCATTTCAATTATTTATTTTTACCAGTGAAACCAATATAACATCTCAACATTCACAAATATACATTTCTGACATTCAAAAACAAAATAAAAACAAATCAGTGACCAATATAGCCACCTTTTTTTGCAAGGACACTCAAAAGCCTGCCTCCATGGATTCTGTCAGTGTTTTGATCTGTTCACCATCAACATTGCGTGCAGCAGCAACCACAGCCTCCCAGACACTGTTCAGAGAGGTGTACTGTTTTCCCTCCTTGTAAATCTCACATTTGATGATGGACCACAGGTTCTCAATGGGGTTCAGATCAGGTGAACAAGGAGGCCATGTCATTAGATTTTCTTCTTTTATACCCTTTCTTGCCAGCCACGCTGTGGAGTACTTGGACGCGTGTGATGGAGCATTGTTCTGCATGAAAATCATGTTTTTCTTGAAGGATGCAGACTTCTTCCTGTACCACTGCTTGAAGAAGGTGTCTTCCAGAAACTGGCAGTAGGACTGGGAGTTGAGCTTGACTCCATCCTCAACCCGAAAAGGCCCCACAAGCTCATCTTTGATGGCGTCTGAGTCGGACTGGAGCTCTCTGCCCTTTACCAATCCAGCCACGGGCCCATCCATCTGGCCCATCAAGACTCACTCTCATTTCATCAGTCCATAAAACCTTAAAAAAATCAGTCTTGAGATATTTCTTGGCCCAGTCTTGACGTTTCAGCTTGTGTGTCTTGTTCAGTGGTGGTCGTCTTTCAGCCTTTCTTACCTTGGCCATGTCTCTGAGTATTGCACACCCTGTGCTTTTGGGCACTCCAGTGATGTTGCAGCTCTGAAATATGGCCAAACTGGTGGCAAGTGGCATCTTGGCAGCTGCACGCTTGACTTTTCTCAGTTCATGGGCAGTTATTTTGCGCCTTGGTTTTTCCACATGCTTCTTGCGACCCTGTTGACTATTTTGAATGAAACGCTTGATTGTTCGATGATCACGCTTCAGAAGCTTTGCAATTTTAAGAGTGCTGCATCCCTCTGCAAGATATCTCACTATTTTTGACTTTTCTGAGCCTGTCAAGTCCTTCTATTGACCCATTTTGCCAAAGGAAAGGAAGTTGCCTAATAATTATGCACACCTAATATAGGGTGTTGATGTCATTAGACCACACCCCTTCTCATTACAGAGATGCACATCACCTAATATGCTTAATTGGTAGTAGGCTTTCGAGCCTATACAGCTTGGAGTAAGACAACATGCATAAAGAGGATGATGTGGTCAAAATACTCATTTGCCTAATAATTCTGCACGCAGTGTAGTATTGAATGAGGAAGTGCCCTGGAGTAGAATAATATATTGTTAAGGGGAGGTAGTTAATATCTAATCTGCACAAGGGATGGACAGGTCCTGTGGGATCCATGCCTGGTTCATTTTTATGAACGTCAGCTTGTCCACATTGGCTGTAGACAGGCGGCTGCGCTTGTCTGTAATGACGCCCCCTGCCGTGCTGAATACACGTTCAGACAAAACGCTGGCCGCCGGGCAGGCCAGCACCTCCAAGGCATAAAAGGCTAGCTCTGGCCACGTGGACAATTTGGAGACCCAGAAGTTGAATGGGGCCGAACCATCAGTCAGTACGTGGAGGGGTGTGCACAGGTACTGTTCCACCATGTTAGTGAAATGTTGCCTCCTGCTAACACGTTCCGTATCAGGTGGTGGTGCAGTTAGCTGTGGCGTGGTGACAAAACTTTTCCACATCTCTGCCATGCTAACCCTGCCCTCAGAGGAGCTGGCCGTGACACAGCTGCGTTGGCGACCTCTTGCTCCTCCTCTGCCTTCGCCTTGGGCTTCCACTGGTTCCCCTGTGACATTTGGGAATGCTCTCAGTAGCGCGTCTACCAACGTGCGCTTGTACTCGCGCATCTTCCTATCACGCTCCAGTGTAGGAAGTAAGGTGGGCACATTGTCTTTGTACCGGGGATCCAGCAGGGTGGCAACCCAGTAGTCCTCACACGTTAAAATGTGGGCAACTCTGCTGTCGTTGCGCAGGCACTGCAGCATGTAGTCGCTCATGTGTGCCAGGCTGCCCAGAGGTAAGGACAAGCTGTCCTCTGTGGGAGGCGTATCGTCATTGTCCTGTGTTTCCCCCCAGCTACGCACCAGTGATGGGCCCGAGCTGCTTTGAGTGCCACCCCGCTGTGAACATGCTTCATCCTCATCCTCCTCCACCTCCTCCTCATCCTCGTCCTCCTCGTCCTCCAGTAGTGGGCCCTGTCTGGCCACATTTGTACCTGGCCTCTGGTGTTGCAAAAAACCTCCCTCTGAGTCACTTCGAAGAGACTGGCCTGAAAGTGCTAAAAATGACCCCTCTTCCTCCTCTTCCTCCTGGGCCACCTCCTCTTCCATCATCGCTCTAAGTGTTTTCTCAAGGAGACATAGAAGTGGTATTGTAACGCTGATAACGGCGTCATCGCCACTGGCCATGTTGGTGGAGTACTCGAAACAACGCAACAGGGCACACAGGTCTCGCATGGAGGCCCAGTCATTGGTGGTGAAGTGTGTCTGATCCGCAGTGCGACTGACCCGTGCGTGCTGCAGCTGAAACTCCACTATGGCCTGCTGCTGCTCGCACAGTCTGTCCAGCATATGCAAGGTGGAGTTCCACCTGGTGGGTACGTCGCATATGAGGCGGTGAGCGGGAAGGCCGAAGTTACACTGTAGCGTAGACAGGCGAGCAGCGGCAGGGTGTGAACGCCGGAAGCGCGAACAGACGGCCCGCACTTTATGCAGCAGCTCTGACATGTCGGGGTAGTTGCGAATGAACTTCTGCACCACCAAATTCAGCACATGCGCCAGGCAAGGGATGTGCGTCAAACCGGCTAGTCCCAGAGCTGCAACGAGATTTCGCCCATTATCGCACACCATCAGGCCGTGCTTGAGGCTCACCGGCAGCAACCACTCGTCGGTCTGTTGTTCTATACCCCGCCACAACTCCTGTGCGGTGTGGGGCCTGTCCCCCAAACATATGAGTTTCAGAATAGCCTGCTGTCATTTACCCCGTGCTGTGCTGAAGTTGGTGGTGAAGGTGTGTGGCTGACTGGATGAGCAGGTGGAAGAAGAGGAGGAGGAAGCTGAGTAGGAGGAGGAGGAGACAGGAGGCAAAGAATGTTGCCCTGCGATCCTTGGCGGCGGAAGGACGTGCGCCAAACAGCTCTCCGCCTGGGGCCCAGCCGCCACTACATTTACCCAGTGTGCAGTTAGGGAGATATAGCGTCCCTGGCCGTGCTTACTGGTCCACGTATCTGTGGTTAGGTGGACCTTGCCACAGATGGCGTTGCGCAGTGCACACTTGATTTTATCGGACACTTGTTTGTGCAGGGAAGGCACGGCTCTCTTGGAGAAGTAGTGGCGGCTGGGAACAACATACTGTGGGACAGCAAGTGACATGAGCTGTTTGAAGCTGTGTGTGTCCACCAGCCTAAATGACAGCATTTCATAGGCCAGTAGTTTAGAAATGCTGGCATTCAGGGCCAGGGATCGAGGGTGGCTAGGTGGGAATTTACGCTTTCTCTCAAATATTTGTGAGATGGAGAGCTGAACGCTGCCGTGTGACATGGTTGAGATGCTTGGTGACGCAGGTGGTGGTGTTGGTGGTACATCCCATGTTTGCTGGGCGGCAGGTGTCAACGTTCCTCCAGAGGCAGAAGAAGAGGCCGAGGCGGCGGCAGCAGCAGCAGAAGAGGCCGAGGCGGCGGCAGCAGCAGAAGAGGCCGAGGCGGCAGCAGCAGAAGAGGTAGCAGGGGGAGCCTGAGTGACTTCCTTGTTTTTAAGGTGTTTACTCCACTGCAGTTCATGCTTTGCATGCAGGTGCCTGGTCATGCAGGTTGTGCTAAGGTTCAGAACGTTAATGCCTCGCTTCAGGCTCTGATGGCACAGCGTGCAAACCACTCGGGTCTTGTCGTCAGCACATTGTTTGAAGAAGTGCCATGCCAGGGAACTCCTTGAAGCTGCCTTTGGGGTGCTCGGTCCCAGATGGCGGCGGTCAGTAGCAGGCGGAGTCTCTTGGCGGCGGGTGTTCTGATTTTGCCCACTGCTCCCTCTTTCTCCATAAAATTAAGTTATATTTTAAATGGTAATTAAGTGCATTTAGTTTAGTTTAAGTTGAGGAGTTTTGTGTTTGTGTGTGTGTGACGGAGAAAAACAAAAAGACCAGGGTGCCATGTAACCTAAGGGTGGCCCTGGGCATGCTACTGTCAAAAGAAAAAACAAAAAGAAAAAACTGTAAAAAAAATATCAAGCTTTAGAAAACCTTTTTGATGGAAGCTTCCCTTTAAATAAAGAGTACTGGAAATTCTGCACATCCTTTAAAACATATCTTATATCTATAGTAATTCATCCTTGAGAAACAATTTTGAGGACCAAGGATATAGCTATGGCACTACAGACTTTTCTGTGGACAAGAAAGCATACACATTAGGCAGAATGCACACGACCGTGGAACATGGACGTGAGCGGTCCGTGGTATCCCGGCCTGGCATCCTGCTGAGAGCAGGAGCGCACGGTGTAATTGGTTGCTATGACGCTGTGCGCTTCGTGCCGCCGCTGCAGTGCAGTAATACACTCGTATAGATCATACGAGTGTATTCCTATCACACTACCTAACAGCCTGCACTGGAACCTATCAGCTACTCTATATCAGGATCTAACCTACACTGACTATCTCCCACTAACTATCTGTATTATATATATGAGCTAACTAACTATCCAATTTAATTGAATCATGATCCAATTGACTCAGCCAAGCACAGAGCACAGCAACGACACTGCTCTTTCTCTCAGAACTGCAAAGGGGTAGGCAACTTTCCTATTGGTTGCTAGGGATGTTGCTAAACTCAGACAAAGATATCGCAGCCTTCTTGTTGGCCCATGAGCAAGAAGCAGGAGGGTACTGATGAAAATTTCTAGAATATTCGCGAATATACGAATATATAACACTATATTCTACATCTTCGCAAATTCTCGAAGTGCCGATATTCGCGATAAAAATTGTGATTACAAAATTCGCGATCAACACTAATCACATGACCTTTTGTCACGTGACTGCGTGCATGTGAGTGTGACGCTCAGCCTGGAAGTGATGTTGTGCGGGGGTGCGTCCCTCATCTTGCCGCCTATACTCAGGTGATACTTTTTTTTACAATTAAAAGGGAGCCTCTTTGTGATTGGTGCTGGTGGGTTTATTAGGCATGATTCACAATGATGATGTTACCCCCAGACGAAGGTACGCCAAAACATGCGTTGGGGTCGTGCCCACCATGGCCACAATTGAAAATGGGTGAGTTTGAATATTGGTATTAGTTTTTTATACTCTGGTCTGGACACAGTTATTACTATTTATTTCTGCCACTAATTGTAGCTACTTTTTTTTTACAGGATACTATCCCAGTGGATGTAGTCCAGACCACACATTATAATATACACACCTTTCCATATTCACCCCCATTTGTAAACTATTTGGTCTCTGGAGGATGCTTTTTCTGCCACCTGTCCTTGCATCATGTGTTTTTAATAAAAACGTTTTTTTTTTTTCGTTATTTGTAGAGATGAGCGAATTTTTCAAAAATTAGATTTGCCGGTTCGCCAATTTTTGTTTGAAAAATGTGGTTCTATCCGAATATATTTGCGTCGAATTACGTAAAAAATGGCTATTTCCTGGCTGCTGAGAGCCTTTTAAGTGGTGTAGAACACTGTGCCTTGCAGTAACACACATAGGTAGTCTGCTTTGATAGTGAAATCATACTGTGAGTCCGTATGACATGCAGGTGACAGGCGTCGCTCTTAGAATCACTGCACACTTCACTTATTTGGGCTGTCACGGGGCCAAAACTGACCAAATAACTCAAGTATGAACTCAGCCTTACAGGTCGATGTTAGCACCAAGAAGAAGCGCACTCCTTTTACACTCTCGTCAGCTGATTCCACATAGATGTCTACAGAACCTGTTCTATTAAACACTTATATAAGTACAGACCCCCCCCCCCCCCCCGAGTGGAGAGGGTGTCAGTAGTAAGTTTGTGCTGACGTCACTCATTATTTTGCCCTTCCTCTGATCCGTCAGAACAATAACCCCCAAAAAACGGATCCTGTCTGTTGAGCATCTACCTTCACTCGGTCAGCATTTGGTCAGTAATCCATAAAAAAAAAAACAGGAGTGGATCCAAAACAGAGATGACACATGAACGGAATATTTGCACTTCTTCTGTGTTTTGTACCCACTCCTGCTTTTGGCTACCAAATCATAAGCCAATTCTGATGGGACTATACAGGCCTCCCAGCTGCTACACAGAGAGGATCCGTTGTGCATCTCATTTTACCTTCCTTCTGACAGATCAGAAGAAGGGTCAAATAAATTATGATGTCAGCCAAGCCAAAAAGGCTAAATAGTGGCCCAGTCATGAAGTGGGGAGGGTAGGAACAGCATGAGGAGACCACAGAGTGGCAAGGTGACATAGTGTGGAGGTGGCAGCAGCATCAGGAGGCCACAGAGTGGCAAGGTGACATAGTGGGTGGGTGGCAATTCTAGTACCCGCTGAAGATGGTGGGTGAAAGAAGGAGCACTTGGAATCAGATGTGTGGCATCAGGCAGGTGGCAGCATCAGAATAGAAGCTGAGGCAGGTAGCCAGAAGAAACCGGTCTCTTTTGTCAAAGTGCTGGTGTGGCATCTAGTCTGATGAATTAGGAATTGGTCGGTGAAAATCCTGGCTGATCCATGCCTGATTCATCTTGACAAAGGTCAGTCTCTCCACATTTTGGGTGGACAGTAGAGTTGAGCGGACCCCTGGATGTTCGGGTTAGGCAGGTTCGGCCGAACTTGAAAAAAAAAGTTCAGGTTCGGGACCCGAACTTGAACCCGAACCCCATTTAAGTCAATGGGGACCCAAACTTTTGGCCACTAAAATGGCTCTAAAATAGCCCTGGAAAGAGCTAGAGGGCTGCAAAAGGCAGCAAAATGTGCTTAAGAGCATGGCAAATGCTCTGCAAACAAATGTGGATAGGGAAATGAATTAAAAAAACATAAAAGACCTTAAAAAAAAATATTAGGAATGATGTAGGAGGAAGAGGTTGAGGGCTGTGTAGGCTCACGTTGAGGTGAATGGGTGGATGTGGCTGTGTAGGCTCACGTGGCGGTATAGGTGGAAGCGATGGCGAAGGAGGAATAGGTAGCCAACACAGATGTGTGTTATTTTGCATTTTTACATAGGGGTATCCCCCAAAATATTGGGACATTTAAAAAAAAAAAGGAATAAGTGCACTTGAGTACAAGGATGGATGGTTGAGACTGTTAGAACTGTCTATTCTGCACAAGGTAGACAAGTCTTGTGGGATCCAGGCCTGGTTCATTTTAATGAACGTGAGCTTGTCCACATTGGCTGTGGACAGGCGGCTGCGTCTGTCTGTAATGACGCCTCCAGCCGTGCTAAATACACGTTCAGAGAGCACACTGGCTGCAGGGCAGGTCAGCACCTCCAAGGCATACAGGGCAAGCTCTGGCCATGTGAACAATTTGGAGACCCAGAAGTTGAATGGGGCAGAACCATCAGTCAGTACGTGTAGGCGTGAGCACAGGTACTGTTCCACCATGTTGTTCAAATGCTGCCTCCTGCTAACACGCTCCATATCAGCAGTTGGGGACGGTTGTTGCGGCTAGGTGACAAAGCTTTTCCACATGTCGGCCATGCTAACCCTGCCTTCTGAGGTGCTGGCTCTCTGAGGTGTTGGCGACCTCTTCCTCCTCCCCTGCCTTCGCCTAGTGCTTCCACTTGTCCCCTGGCGTCAGTCAGGAATGCTCTCAGGAGCGCGTCTACCAGCGTGCGCCTGTAGTCGCGCATCTTCCGATCACGCTCCAGTGAGGGAATTAAGGACGTCACATTGTCTTTGTAACAGGGATCCAGCCACTTATGTAGTCGCTCATGTGTGCCAGGCTGCCCAGAGGTAAGGACAAGCTGTCCTCTGTGGGAGGCGTATAGTACCCAGCCACGCACCAGTGATGGGCCCGAGCTGCGTTAGGTGCCACCCCGCTGTGAACATGCTTCATCCTCATCCTCCTCCTCATCATCCTCCTCCTCGTCCTCCAGTAGTGGGCCCTGGCTGGCCAAATTTGTACCTGGCCTCTGCTGTTGCAAAAAACCTCCCTCTGAGCCACTTCTAAAAGACTGGCCTGAAAGTGTAAGAAATGACCCCTCTTCCTCCTCCTCCTCGCCCTGGGCCACATCCTCTTTCATCATCGCCTAAGTGTTTTCTCAAGGAAACATAGAAGTGGTATTGTAACGCTGATAACGGCGTCATCGCCACTGGCCATGTTGGTGGAGTACTCAAAACAGTACAACAGGGCACACAGGTCTCGCATGGAGGCCCAGTCATTGGTGGTGAAGTGGTGCTGTTCCGCAGTGCCACTCACCCGTGCGTGCTGCAGCTGAAACTCCACTATGGCCTGCTGCTGCTCGCACAGTCTCTCCAGAATGTGCAAGGTGGAGTTCCACCTGGTGGGCACGTCGCATATGAGGCGGTGAGCGGGAAGGCCGAAGTTACGCTGTAGAGCAGACAGCCGAGCGGCGGCAGGATGAGAACGCTGGAAGCGCGCACAGATGGCCCGCACTTTATGCAGTAGCTCTGACATGTCGGGGTAGTTGTGAATGAATTTCTGCACCACCAAATTCAGCACATACGCCAGGCAAGGGATGTGCGTCAAACCGGCTAGTCCCAGAGCTGCAACAGGATTTCGCCCATTATCGAACACCACCAGGCTGGGCTTGAGGCTCACTGGCAGCAACCACTCGTCGGTCTGTTGTTCTATACCCCGCCACAACTCCTGCGCGGTGTGGGGCCTGTCCCCCAAAGACATCCGTTTCAGAATGGCCTGCTGACGTTTATCCCTGGCTGTGCTGAAGTTGGTGGTGAAGGTCTGTCACTGACCGGATGAGGAGGTGGTAGAAGAGGAGGAGAAAGTCGAGTAGGAAGAGGAGGCAACAGGAGGCAAAGAATGATGCCCTGCGATCCTTGGCGGCAGAAGGACGTGCGCCAAACAGCTCTCCGCCTGAGGCCCAGCCGCCACTACATTTACCCAGTGTGCAGTTCGGGTGATTTAGCGTCCCTGGCCGTGCTTACTGGGCCACGTATCTGTGGTTAGGTGGACCTTGCCACAGATGGCGTTGCGCAGTGCACACTTAATTTTATCCGATACTTGGTTGTGCAGGGAGGGCACGGCTCTCCTGGAGAAGTAGTGGCTGCTGGGAACGAAGTACTGTGGGACAGCAAGCGACATGAGCTGTTTGAAGCTGTCCGTCTCCACCAGCCTTAATGACAGCATTTCAAAGGCCAGTAGTTTAGAAATGCTGGCATTCAGGGCCAGGGATCGAGGGTGGCTAGGTGGGAATTTACGCTTTCTCTCCAAGGTTTGTGAGATGGAGAGCTGAACGCTTCCGTGTGACATGGTGGAGATGCTTGGTGACGGAGGTGGTGTTGTTGGTGGCACATCCTCTGTTTGCTGGGCGGCAGGTGCCAACGTTCCTCCAGAGGCGGAGGAAGAGGCCGAGGCAGCAGCAGAAGAGGGAGCAGGAGGAGCCTGAGCCCTTTCTTGGTTTTGAAGGTGCTCACTCCACTGCAGCCCGTGTCTCGCATGTAGATGCCTGGTCATGCAGGTTGTGCTAAGGTTCAGAACATTAATGCCTCGCTTCAGGCTCTGATGGCACAGCATGCAAACCACTCGGGTCTTGTCGTCAGCACATTGTGTGAAGAAGTGCCATGCCAGGGAACTCCTTGAAGCTGCCTTTGGTGTGATCGGTCCCTAGTGGCGGTGGCCAGTAGCAGGCGAACTGTTTTGGCGACGGCTGCTCTGCTTTTGCTCCCTCTTTTGCTACGCTGTTGGCTCGGTCTCACCACTGCCTCTTCCTCCGAACTCTGAAAGTCAGTGGCACGACTTTCATTCCATGTGGGGTCTAGGACCTAATCGTCCCCTGCATCGTCTTCCACCCAGTCCTCCTCCCTGACCTCCTTTTCGGTCTGCACACTGCAGAAAGACGCAGCAGTTGGCACCTGTGTTTCGTCATCAGAGACGTGCTGAGGTGGTATTCCCATGTCTTAATCAGGAAACATAAGTGGTTGTGCGTCAGTGCATTCTATGTCTTCCACCCCTGGGGAAGGGCTAGGTGAATGCCCTGGGGAAACCCTGCCAGCAGAGTCTTCAAACAGCATAAGAGACTGCTGCATGACTTTAGGCTCAGACAGGTTCCCCGATATGCACGGGAGTGATATGACAGACTGATTGGCATGGGTTTCAGGCGCCACCTGTGCGCTTTCTGCAGAAGACTGGGTGGAAGATAATGTAAATGTGCTGGATCCACTGTCGGCCACCCAATCAACTAGCGCCTGTACTTGCTTAGGCCTTACCATCCTTAGAACGGCATTAGGCCTGACCAAATATCGCTGTAGATTCTGGCGGCTACTGGGACCTGAGGTAGTAGGTTCAGTAGGACGTGTAGCTGTGGCAGAACGGCCACGTCCTCTCCCTGCACCAAAGGCTCCACCACCACCACCACCACGACCGTGTCCCTTATTAGATGTTTGCCTCATAGTTAGCGTTCACCAAGCAAAGTAAAAAGTGTTTGAGTCTGTTAAAAATAAATATCCGCCAATAAAAACCCTGATGTAGGGTATTGCACTCAATTTTTTTTTTTTAACTCTATATGACAGCGATATTTGTGGCCTAAATTTCCCAGTAACTTATGCACCTCTAATCCCAGATGTGCTGTATATCAGAGTTTTTTTTTAACCCCAGTAAGAAAAAGCCGTATTTGTGGCCTACATTTCACAGTAACTTATGAACTTATAATCACAGATGTGCAGTATATAAAACTGTGTTTTTTCCAGCCCTGTATGCGAAAGCCGTATTTCTGGCCTAAAATGAACAGTCCCTTATGCACCTATAATCCTAGATGAGCACTATATGAAACAGATGGGTTTTTTTTTCACCCAGTATGCCAAAGCCGTATTTCTGGCCTAAATGTAACACTCACTTATGCACCTATAATCACAGATGTGCAGTATATCAGAGGGTTTTTAACCCCAGTAAGCAAAAGTCGTATTTGTGGCCTAAATTTCACAGTAATCTATGCACCTAAAATCACAGATGTGCAGTATATAAAACAGTGTTTTTTCCAACCCCGGTATGCGAAAGCCGTATTTCTGGCCTAAAATGAACTGTCCCTTATGCACCTATAATCCTAGATGTGCTCTATATGAAACAGAGTTGTTGTTTTTTTCACCCCAGTATGCCCCAGTATGAGAAAGCCGTATTTCTGGCCTAAATGTAACACTCACTTATGCACCTATAATCACAGAAGTGCACTATATCAAACAGAGGTTTTTTTTCACCCCAGTATGCCCCAGTATTAGAAAGCCGTATATCTGGCCTAAATTGAACTGTCACTTATGCACCTATAATCCTAGATGTGCACTATAGGAAACAGATGTTTTTTTTTCACCCCAGTATGCCCCAGTATGAGAAAGCCGTATTTCTGGCCTAAATGTAACACTCACTTATGACCCTATAATCACAGAAGTGCACTATATGAAACAGAGGGTTTTTTTCACCCTAGTATGCCCCAGTATTAGAAAGCCGTATATCTGGCCTAAATTGAACAGTCACTTATGCAGCGATAATCCTAGATGTGCACTATATGAAACAAAGGGTTTTTTAAACCCCAGTGTCTCAAAGCAGTATTTCTGGACTTGCAGACATGCAGATATCCTGTGCTGGTGCACTATCGTTGCATAAAATGGCTGCCGATTATGTATTGACTAACTGAAGGAAAAAAAGTTAGTTTTTAGTAGTAGTTGGCTCAGGGCAGGCTTAAAACAATTGTGCACTGCACCCACAAAACACATTTGCTGTAGATCGATGAGTCAAGAAGCAGTTCTTCATAAGATTCCTCCCTGATCTCTCCCTCACAGCAGCTGCAGCCTATCCCTACACTAATCCGAGCAGAGTGACGGGCGGCGCTACGTGACTCCAGCTCAAATAGAGGCTGGGTCACATGCTGCAGTTGGCCAATCACAGCCATGCCAATAGTAGGCATGGCTGTGATGGCCTCTTGGGGCAAGTAGTATGACGCTTGTTGATTGGTTGCTTTGTAGCCTTTCAAAAAGCGCCATAAAAATCGCTGAACACCGAACTTTTACGCAAATGTTTGGGTTCTGGTCCGGGGGCCTGAAAAAACTAAAGTTCGGTACTAACCAAAACTTTACAGTTCGGGTTCGCTCAACTCTAGTGGACAGGCGAGTTCTTCTTGGGGTAACTATGGCCCCCGCCACACTAAACACCCGATCTGATGCCACACTACTAGCCGGGAGGGACAGCTTTTCCAGGGCAAACTCGGCCAGTGGAGGCCACAAATCCAGTTTTGCTGCCCAATAGTCCAGCAGATCTTCAATGACGTCTGGCAGGGTGCACTCCAAGTATGACACCACCTGCTGGTTCAGGTTCGGCTCTACGTCTAGCTACTGGTGAGTAGATTCTTCACTATGCGGGTGAAGAAAGCTGCTCATCAGCAACTCTGATTGAGCTGGTACTGCTCCTGCTACCCCACCCCTTTCCAGCAGCCATGGCAGTGGAACGTGAGTGCAGAGGGCCGCCCTAGTCATACCTGCGAGAGGATGGACGATGGATGGCGCAGACAGGCAGCGGTCAACTGACTGCATAGGATGTCTCTATAGTAGTTCAGTTTGTCCTCCCTCTCAGTGGGTGTAAAAAAGGCCACAATTTTGGACTCGTTAGCGAGGGTCCAACAAGGTGCAGAGCCAGAAGTCATCCCTCTGTCGAATGGTGACAATTCGGCTGTCACTACCCAAGCAAGTGAGCATTCAGCGGGCCATTTGTGCAAGTGACTCGGAGGGACTCCCTGCCTCCATCTCCACTGCATACTGCCACGGTGTGTCTGGGTCCTCTGCCTCATCTTCCTCATCGCCCTGTAGCTCCTCTGGCTGCTCCTGCTCCTCCTGTTCCTCCTCTCCTGTCACCTGTGTAGAAAAACCACCCATTTCTCTACACATTGCTTGTGCTCCAATGTCCTCCTCCTCAAGTTCAGCCCCTACAGGGCTCATGTGGCCGTGAGATCTAGGCGCCATGTCTCCAGTCTCCTGACCAGCCAGATTTAGCAGCATCTGTTCCAGGACATGAAGCAGTGGAATGACATCATTCATCACGTAGTCCTAGCGCATGGAAGCCACTGACAGGCTCAAGGACTGGCCCACCTTCTGTTCTACATGTGTGTGCAGGGCTGGTACTTCCTTTTTTGGCAAAGAAATGACGGCTTGGGACTCTTCACCTCGGCTCGGCACAAGCCTTCAGTTCTCTGAAAGGTGCAGAGTCCACCACTTGGAAAGGGGGGGGGGCTGCAGCACCAGCAACTTGGACAGGAGCATGTTCAGCTTCTGCACCGTTGGATGAGTGCACGCATACGGTTGTCTCTTGGCAATTGCTTCAGTAATCGATTGCTCACGGAATGAGTGAAAAGGAGTAGGAGAAGGAGGAGCAGGAGTATCAGGACCAGCAGATGATGGGAAGGACAGACAGCTCCCTTCGGCTGAGGTGGTGAAGCCTTGACTGGCTGAAATCGGGTGCGTGCCACTGGGTGATGCAGCGGTTGCTGCGGCAGACTGGACCACTACATCGGAGCCACGGTTCCCCTAGGCCACTTTATGGCGATGCTGCATATGTTGACATAGGGCCGTAGTGCCAACATTGGCACCCTGGCCATGCTTCACCTTCTGCCCACGGATTCTACATATGACCACGTTCACCTCCTCCAGCAGCTTAATAAAAAACTGCCACACCACCGAGTAGGTGATTTTACCCCCAACACTACACACTGACTGACTGCTACCGCCACTGCCTCTGTTAACCCCTGCACCGATACTTCCCAGGCAGGTAGGCTCCCGCGAAGCTGGTGGCTTACCCCGGGCACATTTGGCTACCGACCTCCCACTGCACCCCTGAGCGGCAAATATATTTTTCTTTTTCCGCTAATACACGTCACAAAAGGATTTACAGCAAAAAACTGCACCAGTGAGCGGCAAATATATTTTACTTTTGCCACTAATACACAACAAAACGGGCGGTAATTTTAGCACTTCACCACACAACAGCTAATAAGCCCTTTTTTCCCCATTAATAGAAGCTAAAAAATGCTTTAGAACATATAACTGCACCGCACAAGGGCAAATAAAATGTAGAAATATTGCCTTGTAATAAACCCTGTTAATGCCTGTATCAATCAGAACTTGCACCCCAATAAGAACTGTTTGCTGAAATTACAGAGCTGTATAATGACAATTTGGATCCCCAGTCAGTGCAGCAAGGTGTAATATGATTGTTCCTATTACCCAGGCTGTAACCTCCCTGCACTAAGTACACTGGTAAATGGCAGAATCTAAGATGGCTGCCGCTATTTATAGGGCTGTGACATCACAGGGCTGGCTGCTGATTGGCTGCATGTATGGCATTATGGGTGATCCACCCTTCCCAGAGTTCCTTTCTCCATGTCCTCACACGTGCAGCAGCTATTTCAGGAAAAAAATGTGATTCGTTACCACAAAGCGCGAGGAAATTCGGCTTCAGTGCAAAATTAATTTTTCCTGAAATTCGGATTGAATTCCACTTAGTCAACTTCAATTCGCTCATGTCTAGTTATTTGTATACACAATAAAGTGTTATTATTAGTGTTGAGCGCGAATATTCGAATAGCGAATTTTAATCGTGAATATCGGCACTTCGCTAATTCGCGAATATTTCGAATATAGAGCTATATATTCGTTAATTCGTATATTTGTTTGTTTTTAAGTTGTTCCTACTTCCCAAAAGCAGTTCTTCTTACATGTCCGGGGGACTCCATGCTCCTTGCCCGCTCCAGTCAGTGCCCATTGCCGAGTCTGCCGAGTGCCGACTTCCCGTGCGCATGGAGTGTCCCCATCACCATGGGAACGCCTCCATGCTAGAATGTACTGTCGGTTGTGAGAATCACGGTTATCTAGACCATGGTAAAAGTTGGATGCGCAATGCGAATAAACTTACTTAAATTACTCGCATTGCGCATCAAACTTAATTTTGTGTATAGGCAACGTTCCTAATGGTTGACTTGTTAGAATTAACGAATATAGAGAATATAGCGCTATATTCGTATTCGTCATATTCGTTAATTCTAGCAAGCCAACCATTAGGAACCCAGCTCTAAGTTTAATTCGCAATGCGAGTATATGTTCGCATTGCGAATTCACCTAGAGCTAAGTTCCTAATGGTTGGCTTTCTAGAATATAACGAAGATTGAGAATATAGTGCTATAGTCGTGATATTCGTTATCTTCATCAATTCTAGCAATACAACCATTAGGAACCCAGCTCTAAGTTGAATTCGCAATGCGAGTAATACAGGTTATATTAATCGCATTGCGAATTCAACTTAGAGCTGAGTTCCTAATGGTTGGCTTTCTAGAATATAACGAAGATTGAGAATATAGTGATATTCGTTATCTTCGTCAATTCTAGCAATACAACCATTAGGCACTCAAAGTTTAAGTCGCAATGCGAATATAAATTTGCGTAACATTCGCAATATATAGAATAATGACGAATATTCGATTTCGACTAATATATTGACGAATATTCAAACGAATATTCACGATTTCGAATATGGCACCTCCTGCTCATCACTACTTATTATATTTTATGGGTACTCTTTTGGGCTCGGTTCTTCTTTGTAGGTTGTTTTCAGTTTTTGAGCTGTACCTTGGTTACCATAATAGATGCGGTTAGTGCTCAAGCACAGTGTACTGTACACCTGTGATTTAGGTGTTATTATTAGATCTTGGCCTGTTTATTTTTGTCTATTCCTACAAAATTGACCCTAGTATGTGCTGTGTGTTTTAGGGATGAGTGCCTATATGGAAGCCACCCAGGGAGTCACCCCAGCCACACAACTAACCCTAATCCCTGTGAGAAAAGTGTATTACAAATATTTGTCATTGTCACGCCTAGTAAACAGTTTTATTTGTAGTATCCTCAATAACTACTTTAAACATTTTATGTATATTTTTCACACTAAATGCTTGTATATCACTACGAAAGTAAAGCAAAGTGTAGTTTATTTTCAAAAGTAGATAAAGAAAGATATGGGCGCAAGGAGGTAGCATTTGACATCTGGTTGAGGAACAACCTCACGCCTCTGGCCTGCAGGCTGGTGGAGTAAAGAGTAACAGGAGTTGACATATATGTTCTCCGGTGGGAATAGAACCTGCACTTTACACGTTATGAGAGCATCAAGCTTGACAGGCTGTGGGGAATCTTCAGCAAGGTCAGCTGCAGCTAGATTTTGTCTGCATGCTTATTTTTTTCAACCAGAATAATCTGGTTCTGACGTCTGGTTCAGATAGAATGGGCACTAAATAAGAAATGGTCGGAAAATGTGTCATGTGTGAAATTTAATAGAGATTGATAGTTTCCTTAAACAAGTTACAAATAGGTCTGTCTGAAGTGAACGTAACGTATTACAATGATGCCCCTGTATTAGATTACTTTCCGTAGAATTTTACACTTCGCGGTGAAGCTAGCACTATACAGTGACGTGAAATAAATAGTTATACATATAGTCAATCTGAATTAGACTCATAGACTCCTGCCATGAATTGCATGAGTAGCTCCAGGCTAAAGTCTATGTAGTAGATGTTCAAGATGGCATTTAAAAAAAAAAAAAAAAGATTTATTAGGTTGATGTTTCTTTTTGCTTGCAATATTTTCATGTGTCGGATGTTCTTCTAGAATGTTAGATATTTTGTCAATTATTGATAATGATATTAATTCATTAAGCAATTATTTTTACAATTGGGCATATTTATTAACCTTGTCCAAGGCTGGTTTCACACGGGCGTTGCGGAAAAAGAAGCGGGTGCGTTGCGGGAACATGCGCGATTTTTCCGCGCGATTGCAAAACATTGTAATGCGTTTTGCACGCGCGTGAGAAAAATCGGCATGTTTGGTACCCAAAATAATAGCATTCTTCATACAGAATGCATAGTACAATAGGGCTGGAGGGGTTAAAAATGTTTTTTAAAAAATTTAACTCGCCTTAATCCACTTGTTCGCGCAGCCAGGCTTCTCTTCTGTCTTCTTCTTTGAGGAATAGGACCTTTGATGACGTCACTGCGTTCATCACATGGTCCATCACATGATCCATCACCATTGTGATGAATCATGTGATGGACCATCTGATGAGCGTAGTGACGTCACCACAGGTCCTTTTCCTGTGCACAGCAAAGATGAAAACAGAAGAGATGCCGGCTGCGCGAACAAGTGGATTAGGGTGAGTTAAATTATTATTTTATTTTTCTAACCCCTCCAGCCCTATTGTACTATGCATTCTGTATTAAGAATGCTAATATTTTCCCTTATAACCATGTTATATGGGAAAATAATAATTATCGTCTCCTAGCAACCGTGCGTGAAAATCGCACCGCATCCGCTTGCTTGCGGATGCTTGCGATCTTCACGCAGCCCCATTCGCTTCTATGGGGCCTGCGTTGCGTGGAAAACGCACAATATAGAGCTTGCTGCGATTTTCCTGCAACGCACAAGTGATGCGTGAAAATCACCGCTCATCTGCACAGCCCCATTGAAGTGAATGGGTCCGGATTCAGTGCGGGTGCAATGCGATCACACACGCATTGCACCCGCGTGGAAATCTCGCACGTGAGAAAGGGGCCTAAGACAGACATTGTAAACTTAGAGGGTAATGTACGACATGCTTTGTGCTAGAAAAAAAGGAGTGTTTTTGGCTTTGTAGGTAGAGTGCCTTTTGCGACAAATTTAAGAAGAATTTGCAACAATTTTATGGGTTTGCAGCATGACCTGCATTTTTAATTTACAAAGTTGGCGGAGTTATATCTTTAGCCATATTTATTACCTTTATCAAAGGGGCTCAGGCTGGATGATAAATGTGGTGCAGGGATAGACACTTTTGGTTAGTTCACTTTGTAATAGGCTTTTTATGACCAAATTATTGTGAAAAATGGAGATATCTTAATCATACCACTTATTGCTAATGTATGCCCTTTTCCCACTAAGGGTACTTTCACACTTGCGGCAGGACGGATCCGACATGCTATTCACCATGTCGGATCCGTCCTGCGGCTATTTTGACGTGCCCCCGGGCCGCCGCTCCGTCCCCATTGACTATAATGGGGACGGGGGTGGAGCTCCGGTGAACAGCATGTCGGATCCGTCCTGCCGCAAGTGTGAAACTAGCCTAAGCCATACCCCAAACAATCCCCACCCCAACTCCCTGTCAAGCAATGTGCAATAAATTTTTCTTTTCTGATGCAACACTTTGCACCAGAGATGTGCTAAATGTTTTTTTAAATTTTATGTCACATTTAAGATCCATTCACATTAGTAACAGAGGGCCAATGTTCTTTTCAATATATAAAATATTAAAGGGGTTGTCCCACAATGAAATATTCAATTTCTCTGTTAGTTACTGTAATGCTGCAGAACCCCAAGCAACCAGGCAAAGATTTGAACAAACGTGGACTTATTGAAAACACAGCAGTAAAGTCCAAGCCAGAAATTATACAGAAGTAACGTAGTCCAAATATTAACCTCTGTGGGAAAATGTCAGAGAAAAGCCAGACCAGGCTAAAGTTCATACAGAAGAGTCCGTGAAACCAGGTACCTAAGGATGAGACGGTGAAGTATCCAAGGTCCGATCCGAGGCCACTCATGGTGCAACTGTAGAGCAGAGACGAGGTTTCCAGAGGCATTCACTCGATGAAGACACACAGAGTTCATGCATTGATCAATCAGTGAGCACTGATCAGCCAGGGAGATCACACCTGCTGGCCAATCACAGAGTGCTGCTTGTCAGAACCTCATAGGTCATGCGATGATCCTACTTATTAGCACCTGTGCAGCAAATCCCTAATCAACTTTGAATTTGTGAACAGGTGCTTTACCTGCCAGTTGCCGACGTAGCGCATAAGATGCACGCACACTCGGCCGCGCATTCCTTTGCGAATCACCCCTCGGGCGTGCACGTGGACGCACAACTGACTCGGCACGGGCACGGGATCGTGCCAGCATGGACGACGGAACAGAACACGCAATGGCCGTGGCCACCGGAGGCGGGACCAGCCGCAATGTATTGCCATCAGCCCGGCAAGTCTGCCCCCGGGATCCCCGCCGCCATTCCCTCCGGCGCCGATGCGGACGCTCCATTGTATCTGCCCGCAAGGGACTCCCTTACAGTTACATAGTTACTTAGGTTGAGAAAAGATGTGTGTTGACCAAGTTCATCTTTGTTCAGATCAATTACAGTAGTGTTCAAAAAAATAGCAATGGGTTTAAAAAAGCAAATACATTGCAAAATTATTATACTAATTTTTATTTCCATAAATTCAGATGTACTGATATACTGCACATTCAATTTCCCAATCAAAAAATTAACAAAATGTATAAATTGTTAAAGAAAGTAAAGAAAACTGAATATTAGGCTGTTCAAAAAATGCCAGCATTTTTCTTTAAAAACTCAATAAGGATACTTTCACACTAGCATTATTCTTTTCCGGTATTGAAATCCGGTAAAGGGTCTCAATACCGGAAGAAAAGCATCAGTTTTGTCCCAATGCATTCTGAATGAAAAGCAAGCCGTTAAGTATGCATCAGGATGTCTTCCCTTGTACGGTATTTGACTGGACAAAATACCGCCGCATGCGGCATTAATTTCCATAGAGATGTACAGTATTAATGCCGGATCCGGTACTTAGTGTCCCGGAAAATGCCGCATCGCCGGATCCTGTTTTCCGATCTGTGCATGAGCCGGGACATAGGAGGAGCTATTTTTGATCTTTAAATACCGGATCCAGTATTCTGGATGATACCGGATGAGATGGATCCGGTATTTCTGCTTGTACAAGGCTTTCTACTTGTCCGTCTCGGAATTGCCTACCGGAATCAAAAAACGCTAGTATGAAAATACCTTAAATTAATGTATAAAAATTGAAAAATGCCTAAGATTTCCCTTTAATTTGAATTACTGAACTAATATTTAGAGGCATAGCCATTGTTTTTCTGAGAACTGCTTGGCCTCGACTAACTTCTGGCCCTTCTGTACAGATATTCCTGTCCAGGTTGATTGGACTACATTCCACAGTTTTTCAGCATTTTTGGGTTTTGCCTCATAAACCATTTTTTTATTTCACCCAACAGGTTCTCTATGGGATTGAGGTCAGGGGAATGGGTCGGCCACTCAGTTACCTCAATCCTGATTGTCTGTAACTGAGATGTTGTTGGTTTACTGGTATGTTTTGGGTCACTGTCTATTTCAAGTGCATTTCTTCCTTGGCATAGGACAACATAATCCCCTCAAACATTTTAATATATTCAAACTGCTCCATGATCCCTCACATGCCCAACACCATGGTATAAGAAACATCCTCATATCATAGTGTACTGTGGTTTGAATTTGCTGCTCAGGGTTGTCTGACATACTGACTGCAGCCACTAGACCCAAAAAGAACAATTTTGCTTTTATGAGTCCACTAAATGTTGCAACATTTCTCTTTGGGCCAGTCAGTGTGTTCCTTGGCACATTTTAACCTATTCAGGACATATCTATTTTCAACAATGGGACTTTGCAGGAAGTTCTTGCTGGTAACTTAGCTTTATTTAATTGTCTTCTAATTGTAGCAGGACTCACTGGTAACTTCAGATCTTCTTTGATCATTCTGGAGGTGATCATTGGCTGAGCTTTTGCCATTTTGGATTTGATGCATTTGAAATAATTTTATCTCAGCAGGCTATAATTTTCTGCACTTCTCTATATGTTTTTCTCTCCCTAATAAACTTTTCAATGTAAGTATGTGCTTCATCAGAACAATGTCTGGAGCAAACCATTTCCCCAGTATTTCAGAAGGAAATTCACTATAACCAACATGTGCAACATTTATCACCCTCCTACCTTAAACAAGGGACACATGTAACACCTGTTATTCCACAGAATGAATGACTTCATCAACTTAACTCTCCATTGCTATTATTTTGAGCACGTTTCTTTCAATTAATGATTCAATTACTCAGAATGAGCGTCATGGATGTCCTAATTGTTGGGTCTGTGTAAGAGAGACTGCGGTTCCAATTCCCTTGCGGGCAGATACGGTGGAGCATCCTCATGGGCGCCGGATGGGAGGGCCACGGGGATCCCGGAGGCAGACTTTCCGGGCTGATGGCAATACGTCGCGGCCGGTCCTGCCTCCGTTGTCTCCTGCAGGTTCCGTTCCGGCGTCCATGCTGGCGCGATCCCGTGCCGAATCGGTTGGGCGTCTGCGTGTATGCCCGAGGGGTGATTCTCAAAGGAATGCACGGCCAGGGTTTGCAGGACCCGACTTCAGCAGAACGCCAAGTGGAACCCAAGATACCCCTACCTGAGGTTTTTTCAGGTAATAGGCAGGAGTTTCTCAACTTCCGTGACTCCTACCGCTTATACTTTGAACTGCGCCCTGCATCATCGGGTAATACCAAGCAAAGGATTGGCATAGTGATGTCTCTATTGAAGAAGGACCCGCAAAGTTGGGCTTTTAACCTCCACACAGGGGATCCCGCATTTGACTCAGTAGAGGCTTTTTTTCATGCTATGGGGGTTTTCTATGACGACCCAGAACACCTTCCACAAGGACGACGCACAGCGGAAGAATTTGCTGCGGAGTTCCGTCACTGGGCCACCCTTACCAACTGGGGAGATGCTGCTCTTCACCACCATTTCCGTTTGGGACTCTCCGACTCTGTCAGAGATCTACTATTATCTCTACCATCTCCATCATCTCTAGATGAAGCAATCCAGCAAGCAATCGACGCTTGCTGGATTGAGAACGTCATCTGAGAACTTCATCTGAGAACGTCATCTGAAGCGGGCTTCTCGTTCAGTTTCTTCCACCCCATCTCCACGACCCTGTAAACCGGCTAAGGAACCCATGGAACTGGGGTCTTCGAGTCTTACCCCTACAGAGAGGGCTCGTCACCAGAATGAGAGTCTTTGTTTATATTGTGGAGGAGTTGGGCATCGACTAAAGAAATGTCCTTTACTATTGTCGGGAAACGACAAAGCCTAATGGAGATTAAGGAGAATCCACTAGGTACTCTGCTGTCTCCTCTTAAAAGAAATCGTCTTCTCATACCTATTACTATTGAGTGACGGGAAGAACTATCCTATCTCGACCTTACTCGACTCGGGAGCGGGCGGAAATTTCCTTGACTCTTCTCTCGTCCAACGACTACAGATCTCAGTCTTCAAACCGGGAGAAGCCATTTCCGTCACCGCTGTGGATGGGTCTCCCCTTCAAGAAGGCCGATCGTTGTGGATGACACCCGGGTTGCAGGTAACGGTAGAGGCTGGTCACCGGGAAGTCTTAAACCTTTTAACTGTGGACATGCCATCCACTCCTGTGATTTTGGGTCTCCCCTGATTAAGACTTCATAATCCAGTTGTGGACTGGCGTTCCGGACAAATTTGCAAGTGGAGTTTTGACTGCTTCACGAGGTGCATTTGCCTGGTGTTGCCACTTGCATCCACGGAAGTGCTGAGTGCGTTACCCAAACGCTAACATCACTTCCAAGACATGTTTAGCCCACGAGGGGCCGATGTGTTACCTCCTCATAGGCAATATGATTGTCCTCTTGACTTGTTGCCAGGTACCATGCCACCCAGAGGGCATTTGTATAATCTCACTGGGCCTGAAATCCAGGCCCAGCGAGAATATATAAAGGAGAATCTCGATAAGGGTTTCATCCAACCGTCCACTTCTCCCGCAGGGGCAGGATTCTTTTTCGTGGAGAAGAAAGATGGCGGATTGAGACCCTGCATTGATTTTCGTGCCCTCAATCGAATTACGGTAAAGAATCGGTACCTCCTTCCACTTATTGAAGATTTGTTTGCTCAGGTGGCAGGGGCCAGAATTTTTACCAAACTCGATTTGAGGGGTGTGTACAACTTAGTACGTATTCGTAAGGGTGACGAATGGAACAACGCATTTAATACTAGAGACGGGCATTATGAGTTTCTCGTGATGCCTTTCGGTCTCTGTAATGCTCCCACAAGAATAGACATTTATATTGCCGGCGCCCGTACCGTTCCGCAAATTGCGGAAGGCAACACAGGTGGCTTCCGTTTTTTGCGGATCCGCGGTTTGCGGACCGCAAAAAATGGCACAGTCGTGTGCATAAGGCCTAAGCCTCATTCACACGTCAGTGTTTGGCCAGTGATTTCCATCAGTGATTGTGAGCCAAAACCAGGATTGGAGACTACACAATACTAAGGTATAAGGGAAAGATCTGCACATGTTCTGTGCTTAGAGCCATGCCTAGTTTTGCCTTAAAATCACTGACCAAAACACTGATGTGTGAATGAGGCATTACCCAGATATGGGTACCTGAAGGAAACAAAAAAAAAAAACAGAAACACTTCATGAAGCAATTTGAAATCTGCCATTACTCTTTTTTGGGGTACAGTTCTACATATTTTGACTATTACTATTTATTGTAGGTCATGCAAAGCATTTTTCAACCAATTATTATTTTTTTATCCTCTGGATAGGTCATCAGTATCTGATCAGTGAGGGTCCAACACCCAGGAGCCTGTGAGTGCCCTGGCCTTCTCGCAGCTTACCAAGCAATGCACAATACATTGTATAGCGGCTGTGCTTCGCATCGCGCTGAACCCCATTCACTTCTATATGGGTGAGCGCCATACCAAGCACAGCCCCTATACAATGTATGGAGCTTTGCTTGGTAAGCTGCGAGAATGCTGCGGCACTCACAGGAGCGCCAGTGCCCTCTCAAGCAGCTGTCCACCTAATGTTCCAATAAATGTGCATGCCCAGTAGATCAGTCCCATCGCCCAGGTGAATCCTTTAGTACATTGGCGGTAGAGTGATTTCTGTTAGCGAGCATGCCAGCAATAGGAATCATCCCACTAGAAGGAGCTTATTCTCTCCTTGTCAGGGAATTGCCATGGTAGTGCACATGCTCATCTTTCTCCAACAAGCAGAGAAAAATCCACTTCTAGTTCTACAGCACCTTTAATGCATAAAATGGCTATTAGCAAATGGTTTATTACATTTTTTGAAAAGGTAAAACATAGTTTCCTATGTGAATTTGCCAATGTAATTGCATAATTGCATAAATGCATAACTTGCTAGCTTTGTGTGTTCTGCTGGTGTTATGTATCTCCTTAATATTCTCTGCTTCCCCATATATTGTGCTAGAGTTTGTAAACTGCCTGTGTCATGCGTGCTGCTGTACAGGGCACTGCCAGCAGCCTCGATCTGGCCTTATACCTGCATCTATGGCTCTAATGAATCCTATTCAACTAGAGGTGGCATAGGGGAAGATTGAAGAACATTGTTATAATGTGGACTAGGTTATGGACAGAACATATGATCTTATGTATCTGGAATGGACAGGTCAATGTATGGTATGGTATTGCATTTTATTCACAGAGGATTCATTCATTGAGTATCTTCATTTTACTAGAGCTATTCGATTCTGAAAGAAACAAAAACTATATCTTGAAATTTATTGAGTGATTTATGCCACTTCTGTGGCATTAAAGACTTGAAAAATGATGGCACAAGTCATATTTTGTCAATCATTTGTACTCCTGTCAACACTTTTGAAAAGTGCCCAAAAAAAAGTTGGTAGAGGTAGCAGGAGGAGCAGGGGCATCCAGTTACCAACAGATATATTGGGGGGTCATTTATTATCCAGAAATACGCCAGGTCTAAAAAAGTGGGTGTGGTGGGGGCGGGGAAGGGGGTGGACTGGCAGGCCCATCTCATTCACCATTTTCTACGCCTGTTTTAGGCGTAGAAATGGTCTAAAGGTAAGACAACTCGTAAGTTGGCTTACATTTAGGCTGGAGCTGGACGAGCCAAAGTTTTGTAGAGGCTGTTGCCTCTTCATAACTTTGGCAGATCCACCAGCAGATATAGGGCTTATTAAGACCGGCGTCTAAAACGCTGGTCTCTATTAATGACCTCCTTTGTGTTTTAAACCGAAATTGTCACAAAACGTGAAAAATCTATACCTATTCATATCTAAAGTTTTCAATAATCTTCATGCATTTTACTGTATCACATTTCATTTTAAAACTGGCCTTTGAAATACCAGTCTTAAAAAATCTCCCCATATATATTTTTTTAAATAATGGCAATGGATGAGAATTTTGACAGTTTTCTAAGTTGGATCGGTTGGAAATAAATACATGCATTAATAAGATTCCAGTTCATTTGAAGCTATGGATTCTATTTTTGTCAAGAAGGCTTTTTACTGTCTTTTTTTTTTTTTTTTTTTTTCACACAGCAAAATATACCCTTATGATCAATCCATTATAAAATCATGACATTGTCAAGGATTGAGCTAAAATATGAAACATCAGTTATGTCATCTACTTTTGATTTATAGGATTTTATGTTCCCAGATCCTACGTAGGTTACATTATGTATATACAGTAATTAAAGCAGATTGCACTTACAGGTTGGTGATTGACACATGTAAGAAGGTTGCTATGGAAATGAACATTTTATTGCTATCATTCATAAGATGTGAGAGGTCTGTTTATCTATCTATTCATCTCATATACATGTCATATCTATTTCATATTTATCCTTCTATTTTCTCTTTCTATTAGTAGTGCCGTATATTCTAATGCAAATGGATATAAACCATAATTGTGGTATATAAGTGTCAGCCCTGTATCAGAAAAGATTAAAGAAATATAATTGTGTCCTAAAAATTCATGGTTCATGTAATATTATCTATCTCATGGTATGGCCACATCGATCATGATGGGGTTAGGAAACGCCTGCGGTCAGTTACCATATGCATAATCATGTGTTTAGGGTTCATTTTTTGTCTGCAACTTTTTGAATTGTGAATTTCAAGTGAGTTTTCTTGGTTCTTTAGCTTTCTGATTAACTACTAATAATAACACCTGTGTTAACACCTATTCCACAGTCAGCAGCCGCAAGCAGCAGGACATGTCTGACATGTGGTCAATTAGGGTCCATTCACACGTCCGTAGTGCATTGCGGATTCGCAAATTGTGGATCCGCAATACACCCGGCAATTGCCGGACAAGAATAGGACATGTTCTATTTTTTTCCGGAGCAGTGGACGGGAAAATCAGCGGCGCGCTCCAGAAATGTGGATGCGGAGAGCACATAGTGTGCTCTCCGCATCTATTCCGTCCCCATAGAGAATGAACGGGCCCGCCCCCGTTCCGCAATTTTCAGAACGAATGAAGACCCATTATTACGGACATGTGAATGTAGCCTTAGGTGAAGTCATCACAACTTTGAAAGTGCCCGGTCTATCCCAGAAACTTATTTCCCCATAAACTTCTATTGGAAAATGAGATGCTGCAGTTCCTAATGGAATCATGGCTGCATCACATCTGCGCCGTGTGGTTGTTCCGCTCTATCTATTATTATTGTTTTACGCATTCATATAGCGCTTACATATACTGCAGCGCTTTACAGACATTAGCATCACACTGTACCTGGAGGAAACCACATAAAAAGAGGGAGAACATACAAACTCCATGCAGATGTATATAAGTGCGTAAAATAACAACAATAATAATAATAATAATAATAATCTATCTTCTATCTATTTATCTATCTCATATACACTAATAAGCAAAAGGGTAACAATGTTTTGAATTTTAGGCTCCATATCTCACCATCCACTACAGCTTCGAACGTGAGACCACCACCATTTTATAGTCAATAATCTTGGCTATCTCATAATAACTTGGACTTGCAACTATTTAGCATATGATTAGTTATGCAGATTCTTTCCATGTAACTGCATTGTTACTGTTTTGCTCCTAAAATTTGTCATTTTTATTATTTTGTTAGTATTTTGTAAATCCACCTTTGGCTTTCAACACTGCCTGAATCTTTCTGGGCATGCTCTCGATCAGATTAAAGCATGTCTCGACCAAAATCTGTTCCCAGGACTCTTCTACACGTTCCCAATGTTGGTGCATAGTGATGGACAAACATCGGCCGGGATGATTCGCGAATGTGCGTTCGCGAACTGCGTGTTCACGGTGGGCCCCATTCACTTTAATAGCAGGCGAACCTGAAAAACCTTCAGGTCATATTTGCAGCCAGCAAACACTTAGGGCTTGTTCACACGAAAGTATTTTGCGTTCCGTATACGGGCCGTTTTCTGCGTTCCGCATACGGTTCGTATATGGAACCATTAATTTCAATAGGTCCGCAAAAGATGCGGACAGCACTCTTTGTGCAGTTAGCATCCATTGCTCCATTCCGTGGCCCCGCAAAAATTATGAGTCCTGTCCTATTCTTGTCCGTTTTGCGGACAAGAATTGGCATTTCTATAAATGGATTCCTGTTCCTTTCCACAAATTGCGGATGGCACACGGACACCATCCGTGTTTTGCAGATCCGTGATTTGTGGACCGCAAAAAAGTCACGGTTATGTGAACGAGCCCTTGCTAGAAGTACACAAATAGTCCCACAACATGGACAGCAACATACCAGAGGGAGATCAAATTCCCACATAAAAATATGTATTTTAATCAGGGGCCATTTTTATGCGTCTTAAAGGGAAACTCTCAAAAATGTGCCCTGCTGGAGCCTAGAAAATTTGTATTTCCTATCGGTTTGATGTATACAAATGTGCAGCACGTTTTTGTATCCTGCAGAGTCCATTAAAAAAATGCATACCTTAATGTGCATATATATTTTTTCCGTGGAACTGTATGGTGAACGGACGCCAATATACGGCATCAGTCTGAGGCATCTGTTAACGCATACATTTTTGGTATGTATTAAATGGATGTCAAAAACAGGATGTGAACCCAGCCCTAGTGTCAGAATAAGCACCAGTACACAGCGGAGCAGCGTGGTGGAGAGGGGAGGCCGCCATGTAATGACAGAGCGCTACCTGGTCCTGGTGGTCAGGGATGAGGACTGTGTTTCCCAAGGATCATTTTCTACTAGGAAATACAGGGCACAGTATAATACACTAGAATCTATATAATATAAAGATATTATCCCTACCCCCGAATAATAAGACAAATAGGTGGTCATTAATTAGGGTATTTCTGACACAGATTGTGGCGCAAAGCTCCTTAGCACCGCAATGTGCATATTTTTCTCGCTCATGATAGGTCTAAAAAAGGATGGCGTGGGCACAGAAAGGGATACAGTTATGGCCATCCAGTTATTGGATACCACCGCCATACCGTGACCGGATAAAAGGGTATAAAAGAGCACAGTACAGGGAATGACTAGGTGCACTGCACAGGTTGTGGTAAGAGGGTACAATGCAGGGCATAAGGGGGCACAGTATGGGGTGGGGGGGCACAGTCACATGACCCTGTGACATTAAAAGGTCCTTATGGTGAATGCGGTTCATAGGCCAACATAATGAGAGGCAGAGGAGTGAGACAGAGGTGTGATTATGTGGCTAGAGATAAAAAAAATTTACTGTCGGCCAGTATAGGCCCCAAAAATTAGGCAATAGGCATTCACCTGAAAGCAAAGAACTTTGGATTCTGTGGCTGCAGGTACATTAGGAGGTCACAGGATAAAAATGTAACTGTCGGCCAGTACAGGCCCCAAAAATTAGCCAATAGGCATTCACCTGACAGATAAGAACTTTGGATTCTGTGGCTGGAGGTGCATTAGGGGGTCACAGGATAAATATGTAACTGTCGGCCAGTATAGGCCCCAAAAATTTGCCAATAGTCATTCACCTGCCAGCACAGAACTTTGGATTCTGTGGCTGGAGGTACATTAGGCGGTCACAGGATAAATATGTAACTGTCGGCCAGTACAAGCCCCAAAAATTAGGCATTTACCTTACATAAAAGGCCTTTTATGTCACTGTATATATATAAGGCAAGGACCATGCTTTGTTCTGGGTGGTGGCGGATATGTGTGGGCTGGCATGAGTAAATTCAAATACACGTGGTCTTTACAGGTGTTGTATTCCTCCGAGATCCATGCCTCATTCATTTAAAAAAATGTGAGGTAGTCCACACTGTCGTGAGTTAGGCGAGTGCGCTTATCGGTCACTATCCCCCCCTGCTGCGCTGAAAGTCCTTTTGGACAGGACACTGGAAGAGAGGCAAGCCAACAGTTCCATGTCAAATTGTGCCAGCTATTGCCGCAGGTCAAGCCTGCACACCCAGTAGTCAAGGGGTTCCTCGCTTCTCAGAACGTCCACATCGGCCGTTAACCCGATGTAGTTGGAAACCTGTCGGTCTAGGAGTTCCCTCCGGCTGGATCCGGAGGGCGGCTGTCGATTGGTTGGCTGCAAGAATGATCTCATATCCGAGGTGACCAACACATCTTCAAACCTCCCTCTTTTTGCAGGCACGGTAGGATTGGTACCCACACCTGTATCGCTGTGGGTGGAAATTCCTTTGCCAGTGCCCACAACAGCAGAATGCAGCATCTATCGCAGCAAGGCCAGGAAATGCTGCATTCTGACAGCTCTCTGTGATGCTGGTAGCATGTACGTCATTTTGTGTTTGTACCGGGGTCTAAGTACGTTCTCACCCAGTACAGGTCCTTGACCTTTATGCTTTTTATGCAGGGGTCCCTTTTCAAACACTGTAGCATGAAGGCCCCCATTTTCACTAAATTGGAAGTGGTGGAGGGCCCTGGCTCCTGCTCTTGGCCTAGCAGAATGTCGTCCTCGGACTCCTCCCCCCAGCCACGGACAACACCAGGGATCCCCGAAAAGTTTAAAGCCTGCTCTTCTTGCTCCTCCTACTCCCCCCCAGCCACCATCTTCCTCTGATTCCTCTTCAGACTCCTGCTGACTTGCCTCAGATGGAGTAGCCCCCCACTGGGAATTCATTCAGCATTGCGACTTCCTCATCCTCCAGCTCCTGCTCCTCGATGGCTTGATCAATGACACAACGCAATGCATGCTCCAGAAAGAAGGTGTAGGGAACGATGTCACTGATGGCGCCCTGGCTGCGACTGACCTGTTTGGTGATCTCATCAAATGGCCTCAGAAGTCTGCATGCATCGCGCATGAGCAGTCACTGGCGCGGTAAAAAGAAACCAAGCTCCCAGAACCTGTCCTGCTGCAGAATTCGTACAGGTAGTCGTTAACGTCACGTTTCTGCTGGAGCAGCCTATCGAGCATATACAAGGTGGAGTTCCAGCGCGTCGGGCAGTCACAAATCAGACGTCTGATGGGCAAGTGGTGTCGCCGCTGAACATCAGCAAGGCGAGCCATGGCCGTGTAAGATCTTCTAAAATGGCCAGAGATTTTTCTGGCCTGCCGGAAGACATCCTGGACCCCGGGGTATTTGGCAACGAATCGCTTTCTGGGAAAGAAACAGCTGTCTCATCTCCTGCTACCTATCCTAGGGATCATCAGTTTCAGCAGAGCATAGGTATATGGCGTATGAGCATTTCCACCATCAGGATCTGCTCATACTGGCAGGAGTTAGGGAAAGGCCTAGGGATTACTAGGAGGTCACCATCCCTCTTCCTTAGCATTTCGAGGCCCAGACTGTTGTCTATTTCTTTTGTGTGTATCTGGTGTTTTCCCCTTCCCCATTACCCGTGACATTATCAGCCGCCCAAAAAAACGTTATCCTTAGTTTTGTCAGTGCAGCTATGGATACTGTTTCTGCACTGGTCGATCGGATGCAGGGACTGTCTTTGGAGGTGGCTGACCTCCGTACGGTCGTTGCACAGTTTCAGGCGGTGGGTTCCGGCAGCGGGAACCAGGCCTGCCCTGAACCTATGGTCGCTCTCCCGGATAGGTTTCCCGGGGGAAGTGACAACTTTGTCCAGTTCAGGGAGTCATGCAAATTATATTTCAGACTACGTCCTAACTCTTCTGGGGACGAGAGTCAAAGAGTGGGGATTATTATTTCATTATTGAAAGCTGACGCTCAGTCTTGGGTTTTCTCTTTGCCAACCGGATCACAATACCTCCGGTCGGTAGATAAATTTTTCAGAGCTCTGGCTCTTATATACGATGACCAAGACGCCTTGGCATTTCACGAAAATCCAGAATCATTGGAGGCGGCCATGTCTCTAACTGTACGTATTGATAGACGCCTGAGGGAGAGATCTAAAGTTCTTCTCGCCCAGGACGTACTATCATATAGTGAAGCAGCCTCTTCTGACACTCTGGGTAAAGATACACTCGAACTCATGTCTGGTGATGAGCCAATGCAATTGGGGAAGATCACTCCTAGACCAGGTGATAAAAACTTTAGGGTTAAGAAAAAACTTTGCTTTTTCTATTGGTAAAGGAGGACATTTTGTTAACATATATCCTTATGTTAAACATCAAGGTGAAAATAATAAAAAAATAATAATGTGTTTAATCCTCTTCTCACTCTTGGTAGTGTGGGAATCTGAGAATGGACTTTTGTCATTTACCGGTAGTACCCGATTTCTCCTGCCTGCCAAGGTGGCGCTAGACTGCAAAACTGTGGAAATTGATGATAGTGGGGCAGGTGTTAACCTAGTGAAGGGCCATTTGTCCATATGTATGGTTTGATAACAAGCACAGTAGACAAAGATATTTCTGTGTTTACGATTGATTCCGCTCTTCTCTCTCAAAACTGTCTGTCTCAAATGGTGCAGAACATTCACCTAAAGGTGGGAGATTCTCATATTGAATCCATTTTATGTTTTGTGCTGGAGGGCTTGCCAGCTCCCTTGCTGCTAGGTTTACTATGGTTAACCAAACATAACCCTACCATCGATTGGCAAGCGAGACAGATTCTCGATTGGAGTGATTACTGCATTGACAACTGTCTCAGCACGTCGCTTTCTGTTGTAACTACTAAAATGTTACCTTATTTACTTTCAGATTTTTCTGATGTATTCTCTGAGAGTGGAGACCAGGAGTTGCCTCCTCAATGGAAGTATGATTGCCCCATCAACCTTATTCCCGGAGCTAGATTGCCAAAGTCTCGGTTGTATAATCTTTCTGAACCCGAAAGAGTAGCCATGCTAGAGTATATCAACGAGAGTTTGGCTAAAGGTCATATTAGACCATCCAGTGACTGCAGGCTTCTTCTTTGTTAAAAAAAAAGGATGGAACTCTTAGGCCATGTTTGGACTTCCGTGAGCTTAATCGCATCACTGTCCGTGATCCCGGATTTATTCAATCAGATTGTCGGCGCCATGGTGTTCTCTAAGTTGGATTTGAAGGGGGCATATAATCTGGTAAGAATCAAGGAGGGGGACGAATGGAAAATGGCCTTTAATACTCCTGAAAGTCATTTTGAGAATCTGGTCATGCCATTTGGATTGACTAATGCTCTTGCTGTTTTTCTAAATTTCATCAATGACATTTTTTATCATCTGGTGGGCAGGTTTGTGGTGGCTTATCTGGATGATATTCTTATTTATTCCCCTGATATGGAGACACATGAGGATCATGTGCGACATAAGGGAAAATAAATTGCATGCTAAGATGGAGAAGTGTGTGTTTGCGGACCCAGAAGTGCAATTCCTGGGGTACCTTCTCTCATCTTCGGGTTTTCTTATGGATCCGGAAAAAGTCTGTGCTGTGTTGGACTGAGATCGACCCAAAGACCTGAAGGCACTCATGCGATTTTTGGGGTTCACCAAATACTATCGTAAATTTATTTTGAATTACTCAACTGTTGTTAAACCATTAACTGATATGATAGACGCGGATTT
The DNA here is from genome assembly GCF_905171765.1 of Bufo bufo. NCBI lineage: Eukaryota > Metazoa > Chordata > Amphibia > Anura > Bufonidae > Bufo > Bufo bufo. Next base: position 495,041,181 of record NC_053393.1, on the reverse strand, counting down.
CTCAGTCTGGTCTGAAGAGTAGTGTTGAGCGTGAATATTCAAATAATGAATATTTATATCGAATATCACAACTTCGAGAATTTGCGAATATTTTGAATATAGTGCTATATATTCGCTATCTCGAATATTTGTCATTTTTTAACATCTGAAAACATGATTCCTCCCTGCTTCTTGCTTGTGGGCCAATGAGTCATTGGCCCACAAGCAACTTAAGCAGGGAGGAATCATGTTTTCAGATGTTAGAAAATGACAAATATTCGATATAGCGAATATATAGCACTATATTCAATATAGTGCTATATATTAGTTTTTTGGAATATTCGTAATTTTTTTTCCTTTTTAAGTCATGATTCCCTCCTGATTAAGTTGTTTGTGGGCCAATGACTAATTGGCCCACATACAAGAAACAGGTAGAAATCATGTTTTCAGATTGAAAAAATGATGAATATTCTAAAAACAAATATATAGCACTATATTCTAAATAGTGCAATATTTTTTCCATCTGCGCCGATTCACAGTGCGCAGCTCGTCACTTAGATACTCCCCTGTGTGGATGATGTAAGGGGATGCCATCGATACCTTGGCAAATCTCATTGGCCAACACTCAGGTGGCTGTATTCTTTGAGCTTATTGGTCCTCCTTCCTGCAATCAAAGGGGGGGGCCTTTATAAACCTTGTTTTCAGCGTCCGTTTTCAAGTCGGCCCGATACCCCTGATGAAGCCAGATTAGCTGGCATAACATGTTCCTATGGGACACCCTGGGAGCAGATCCACTGTGGATCTCATTTTCCCAGAGATTCTGGTGTCCAGGGTTAAGTAAATGTGTTGAGGGCTATGTGGCAGCTTGTGAGACTTGTGAGCGTGCCACAGTGACTCATACTCGGCCTTCAGGATCTCTACTTCCCTTTTCTATCCCATCCTGACCCTGGACTCATTTGTCCATGGACTTTATCACAGATTTTCCTAATTCCTCAGGGAAAACTGTGATTCTGGTGGTTGTTGACTGCTTCAGCATGATGACACACTTTATAGCATTATCAGGTTTACCTAATGCCAAAACTCTCGCTCAAGTGTTTGTCGATAACATCTTGAAACTACACGGCATTCCCTCTGATGTGGTGCCTGATAGAGGGACTCAATTTGTTTCCAGATTCTGAAAGGCGTTCTGTACTCGTCTGGGGATCCAATTGTCCTTCTCTTCGGCCTTTCATCCTCAACCGAACGGACAAACTGAGCGCACTAACCAGAATCTGGAGACTTATTTGAGATGTTTTGTCTCTGAGAATCAGGAAGAGTGGTTTTCATTTTTGTCGTTGGCCGAGTTTACCATAAATAACCGTAGGCAGGAGTCCACTGATAATTCAACGTTTTTTGGTGCATATGGGTTCCATCCACAGTTTGGCACATTTTCTGGTACTGAGACTTATGGTATACCTGAAGAGGAAAGATTATCTTCTTCGTTGTCATCTATTTGGCGGAAGATTCAAAACAGTTTTTAAAAAATGGGCAAAAAGTATAAACGTATGGCTGACAAAAGACGTATAAGTGGTCCGGACCTGAGAATGGGTGATTCTGTGTGGCTGCCCACAACAAACATTAAGGGTACTTTCACACTTGCGGTAGAGGATTCTGGCAGGCAGTTCCGTCCCTGGAACTGCCTGCTGGATCCGTCAAAACGTGTGCAAACTGATGGCATTTGTCAGACAGATCAGGATCCTTATCCGTATGACAAATACATTGAAATGCCGGATCCGTCTCTCCAGTGTCATCCAGAAAAACGCAGATCGCAATGCCGGATCCTTTTTGCCGGAACACTCGGGGCCGGATCCGGCATTAATGCATGTCAATGGGAAAAAATGCATTCCGGCAAGTGTTCTGCATGCTGCTGTTTTATTTCAGATTTTCATCTATTTTCTCTATTATCTTTCTATTTTATCTATCTATCTATCTATCTATCTATCTATCTATCTATCTATCTATCTATCTATCTGTCTGTCTGTCCCATAGCTATCTAAAGCTGCATATGGGCACAGTAATAGTCTACCATGCTGAGCCTGCTACATGTAAGTCCTCCTTTCACAGGACATGCCATAAATACCACCTCTGGGATTCTAAGCTATCTAGGGTCCACCAGGTTTACTGGGTGGAGAATATGGAGCTGGGAATTTGTGAATAAGGGTCAGGTAATATTTTCAAGTACCTGCATAGTGAACCCCAGAATGATATTTTTTTTATATAATTATATGAATATGATGGTGATTTTAATTTCTGACAGATCTGTTCTTGTGCTGTCAGGGATGGGAGTGGCATTTATTATAAATACTGGTAGTTGTAGTGATAATTAAATATCAAAGTCTCAAAAAGCCCAGACAAATTTTGCTTCACTTTTTTTTTTGCCAAATATATGTCTGACATTCTACCTGATCCTGCACAAAAATATAATTTCTAACTCTCTGTTATCTAAAGGTCATGTTGAAAAGTGAAATATAGAGAATAGCCAAGCACAGATGTGCGGGTCAGTGCTGGGGATTACATAAAAAAGTATATGAGTAAATAAAATAGAAATGAATTCTGTTTGAAATGCTGAGCTGGACCTGAAATGATAAATGTAAATGTGGAACTAAAAAGTGGAACTGTGTCTGCTATGTATTATTTATATTCAGAGCATTTATTGTCTCATGTTGTGAGCCTGCCCTGTCAATAGCAGTTTGTATCACAGTCTAATGAATTCAATGTGTACAAGAGAAAGCCGTGGACAGGAATCCAGAGTGGACAGGGAGAGACGTACTCTATATTCATCTGCACTGCAGAATAAAAACAGATTAGCCTTTGTCAAAAAAATAAAATGTTTTAGTAACGTCGGGGGAATTAGCATGCAGTCATGGAATAAAAAGAATAATTTTTTCCTCTGTGGTTTGATAGACGTGGATTTGAAGTAGCAATTGGAAAAGACATGGGTGAATATATGACAAGTTCAATTTGACAGTGTTGAAAGATTTCAAATACAATTTGTATTTAGAGGTACTTGACATTTTTCACTGGAGTGAAAATACAAAAAAATAAAAATAAATAATAATAATAAAAAAAAAAAAACTTACTTTGCCTACATCACCTGAGTTAATTTATATGTATGTCATAGAATAATTTCCTAAAGGGGATGTCCCTACAATTTTCTGTTTTTGATTATTACTCCATGCCATTCCAGAGCCATAACTTTTTTATTTTTGCTTTCATGTATGCATATGAAGGCTTGTTTTTTTTTAGAGACAAGTTGCACTTTCTAATGTCACCATTTAGTAGTGCATGTGGTGTAGTGGGATGCTTCGGAAAAAAAAAATCAAAAAAGAGTGGAATTGGAATTTTTTTTATTCCCCCTCGGGTTTATGGGTTTTATTTCTACGGTGTAAACTGGAAACTGGAACATACTTCAGCCACCCCAGGACTACGGGACAGCCAACAAAATCCAGGAATGTCCTGCTGGATGTGAGATGGTTGGGAAGTACGCTACTGTGCACCTAGTAATGTTCCCCACCATGCTCCCAGTAATAATACCCCCTATTGTGTCACCAACAATAATAATGCCCCTGTAGTGCTCCCAGAAATGACCCCCAGTGCCCACTGAGGTCTATACAGGTGAACGGCAGGGCAGAGCACCATAAGCTCCTGTGTTCTGCCGCAATATTCAACTGCATCATTGTCCTGAGCAGTGGCATACACACAATCCATGGGGCTCCGGTGCGAAACTGATCCATGGGCCCCCCCCCGGTCTCGGGAGGGGCATTTCCCCGGGCAATAGGAGATTATGGGGCCCCTGTGTCAACCACACACACACACAGCCCCACCCATAAATCGCGCCCGTACCTCTTACATCCAGTGACGTCTCCTTCGATGTAGATGTTCTCTGTCCTCGTCTTCTCCTTTCAGACCAGACCACCATTTTTACGTCGTTTTTAATCTCTGCAGTTTGACAAAAAAAAAAAATCTTAGTTTACTACTTTTCCATCATCCTACAAAACATCCTACTACCCCAATACTGTGCCCTGTGGTCCCCAATAGTGCCCCCAATATTGTGCCAGTATCAAGTGCCAACCGCCCCGTGTGCCAGTATCAAGTGCCAACCCCCCCCCATTTTCCAGTATCAAGTGCCAACCTTCCTTCCCCCCCCCATTTTCCAGTATCAAGTTCCAACCTTCCTTCCTCCCCCCCCCTCCCCTTATTTTCCAGTATCAAGTGTCTCCTCATGTCCCATGTAAAGTCCGGTATAAAAAAAATTAAAATAAACCCTTATACTTACCTCCTTAGCAGCGATGCGATGCAGGCCTCTTCTGGCCTGTGTCCCACTCTGTACTGCTCAAGCGGCGCGATGACATCATCGAGCCGCCTGCACCGCTCTGATAGGCTGCCGGCACAAGGCCCGCAGCCTATCAGAGGAACAGGGAAGGGAGACGCCTCCCTCCCCTGCCCGGCCGCAGCACAGCAATCTGTATCGCTGTCCTGAGGACGGCGATACAGATCACTATGGAGATGAACGCTTCCACAATGGAAGCGTTCATCTCCCTGTCACCTGCGGCTGCCGCCGCCGCTGCCGCGGGCCCACCTGAGTCGCACACGCACTACTGCAGGGGCCAGGGGTCCACAAGCGGCAACTGCGACCCCTGTATGTACGCCACTGGTCCTGAGGACAGCAATACAGTTGAATTCAGGAAGGGGACCTATGGCCACTGGCCAGGTACATAAGCATTGGATCATGTACCAGACTAGTGCCCATTACGATGGTTTGAATGGCTCATTGGGCATCTGCCCACCAGTACTCTTCCTAGTGGCATCTATGACCAGTCTACCCTTATTTATTGCAGACTGCTGGAAAATTATTCCTAAACTTCTAATAGGAATAATAAAGCAATGGCACAACATAGAGTCATAAGTATATGAAGAAAAAAATACAATGCAACAGAATTCTGCACAATAAATAAAGTGCACAAATAAAGTGCAATGAATAATGCCTTAGTTATAGAAAATATTCTAGTGCTAATGTTAGACTCATTTTGTAAATTTAAGATTCTTGGCATATACATTTTGAGCAAAATTATTTGGGCCCATCTGCCAAACGTCAAGGCGATCTCTGTAAATCCTACCTGTTATGTGCCATAACGGCCACCATAAAATTCAGGGAGTGCAGGTTCCACATGCATGCTGGGTCCACTCTGCCTTTTACCATTTTTGGTGCCATAATGGCCTCCATTAAATTCAGGTAATGCAGGTACCAACATGCATGCTGAGCCCATTTTATACCTCTCCTGGTGCGAAAAGGCTTCCAATGAGTGCAGTGAGAGCAGGCTACAGCTTTATCCGGCAGACAGGAGTGTCAGGAGTGCAAGACCAAATAGATTCAGCCACACCTCCAGTACAAACTGCAAAAAAAAAGGGGGTCAGTCAGATGTGCATATTTAAAAAATAAGCGTAGCATTAGCACCAGAGTATTTTCAATTTCTATGGCATTATTGTACTTTATTTGGTTTGCAGAGCGCTGTTGCATTGTATTTGTTCCGAGTCATAAGAATAGATGCTCCAGAATTGTAATTACATGGGGAATGCAAGTAGTTACTAAGACAGACATGTCAGGAGAGGGGATGGGTTCTCTTTAAATTATAATTCTCTTTTTAATGTTAATCATATACTGTAGATATACTACACAATCTACATATTTTTATATGGCTGTCATTAACTTTTATGTAGAAAACACTAGGGGCTTGAGAAAACCGCAGGTCTCCATACTGTGCACAAGTAATGAAGGTTAACTAAGTCAGAGCAGCACCAATATCAAGCTGTGTTACACATAAGTAATGTGCTTCAGCGGAAATGTGCAGATTACCTTTAGGTTCATTGACATAGTTAGAAATAGTGTTGATTGCAGAGGAAATTAAGGGGAGACAGTGAGACTGCAGTCCTTTGTGGTTCACACATAAATGACAGCGGGATATTAAAGGGGCTCTCTGGGCTTTTTAGGAAACCCGTCCTTTCTTCTGTCCTGTAGAAGAAACACAGTTTAGTTAGTACTTAAAGAGGACCTTTCACTAGTTTAAAAACTAAAAACTAACTATATCAGTGGGCAGCGCGGCGCCCAGGGGTCCCCCTGCACTTACTAGTATGTCTGGGAGCCGCTCCGTTCTCCCGGTATAGGCTCCGGTGTCTGCGCTCCCTCTGTTGTACTGGGCGGAGTTTTTGTATTAGGGTTGTCCCTTGCTGCAGCGCCTGGGCGCCGCTCTGCCCACTGATATACAGTTGCAAGAAAAAGTATGTGAACCCTTTGGAATGATATAGATTTCTGCACAAATTGGTCATAAAATGTGATCTGATCTTCATCTAAGTCACAACAATAGACAATCACAGTCGGCTTAAACTAATAACACACAAAGAGTTAAATGTTACCATATTTTTATTGAACACACCATGTAAACATTCACAGTGCAGGTGGAAAAAGTATGTGAACCCTTGGATTTAATAACTGGTTGTACCTCCTTTGGCAGCAATAACTTCAACCAAACGTTTCCTGTAGTTGCAGATCAGACGTGCACAACGGTCATGAGTAATTCTTGACCATTCCTCTTTACAGAACTGTTTCAGTTCAGCAATATTCTTGGGATGTCTGGTGTGAATCGCTTTCTTGATGTCATACCACAGCATCTCAATCAGGTTGAGGTCAGGACTCTGACTGGGCCACTCCAGAAGGTGTATTTTTTTCTGTTTAAGCCATTCTGTTGTTGATTTACTTCTATGCTTTGGGTCGTTGTCCTGTTGCAACACCCATCTTCTGTTGAGCTTCAGCTGGTGGACAGATGGCCTTAAGATCTAATGCAAAATGTGTTGATAAACTTGGGAATTCATTTTTCCTTCGATGATAGCAATCCGCCCAGGCCCTGATGCAGCAAAGCAGCCCCAAACCATGATGCCCCCACCACCATACTTCACAGTTGGGATGAGGTTTTGATGTTGGTGTGCTGTGCCTCTTTTTCTCCACACATAGAGTTGTGTGTTTCTTCCAAACAACTGAACTTTGGTTTCATCTGTCCACAAAATATTTTGCCAGTACTGCTGTGGAACATCCAGGTGCTCTTGTGCAAACTGTAAACGTGCAGCAATGTTTTTTGTGGCTTCCTCTGTGGTATCCTCCCATGAAATCCATTCTTGTTTAGTGTTTTGCGTATTGTAGATTCGCTGACAGGGATGTTAGCATATGCCAGAGACTTTTGTAAGTCTTTAGCTGATACTTTAGGATTCTTCTTCACCTCATTGAGCAGTCTGCGCTGTGCTCTTGCAGTCATCTTTACAGGACGGCCACTCCTAGGGAGAGTAGCAGCAGTGCTGAACTTTCTCCATTTATAGACTATTTGTCTTACCGTGGACTGATGAACAGCAAGGCTTTTGGAGATACTTTTATAACCCTTTCTAGCTTTATGCACGTCAAAAATTCTTAATCGTAGGTCTTCTGAGAGCTCTTTTGTGCGAGGCATCATTCACATCAGGCAACGCTTCTTGTGAAAAGCAAACCCAGAACTGGTGTGTGTTTTTTATAGGGCAGGGCAGCTGTAATCAACACCTCCAATCTCATCTCATTGATTGGACTCCAGTTGGCTGACACCTCACTCCAATTAGCTCTTGGAGATGTCATTAGTCTAGGGGTTCACATACTTTTTCCACCTGCACTTTGAATGTTTACATGGTGTGTTCAATAAAAACATGGTAACATTTAAGTCTTTGTGTGTTATTAGTTTAAGAAGACTGTGATTGTCTATTGGTGTGACTTAGATGAAGATCAGATCACATTTTATGACCAATTTGTGCAGAAATCCATATCATTCCAAAGGATTCACATACTTTTTCTTGCAACTGTAGTTAGTTTTTAGTTTTTAAACTAGTGAAAGGTCCTCTTTAAAGCGGTTGTCCCATGAAAAATATTCTACATTTTTCAAAGCAGTACCTGGATCAGAATAATTTTGCAATCACATGTCATTAAAGATTTTGTACAGCCACAAGTTTTTCAATAAAGTCTACCCATATAATGCCACCTGCTGTTTGTTCTTTTCCTTATTTCACTGACCACCTTGCTGAGGTGGATGCACAATACTCAGTTCCATCTTTCAACTGTCACCAGCTTTATCTACCGGGACCGTTACAGGTAGAGAGCTGTGGCAGAAAGGACACACCCCCTGAGAAAGGACACACCCACTTGAGCTTCCGTCTTGAAATAAATCTTGCAGAGCAATGAATGGGGAAATCTCTAAATCTCTGGATCCATGTGAGGTACAGGGCTGGTTCTACCTTTGTTATAAAGAGATTGTTGTGTACTATATGATATCGGATTTTCTTTTTTTCATTAATCATGGGATAACTCCTTTTAATCCTCCATTGCACTGTTGATGCCACCGTCTCTGCTGCACTGACACAGGTTGCAGGCTCTTTCGGATGTGTGTCCTTCTCTTCCCGTTCAGATGCATAATAATAAATACAGCTGAAAAGGAAGAGAAGGACAAACATCTGGTCGGGACCCACGTGGGAGTCCGCAGTCTGTGCGAGTGCAGCGGAGACGATGGCATCGGCTGCGGAACAGAGGACTAAGTACTAACGACAGGACAGAGGAAAGGACTGGTATCCTTAAACGCACCGGGGGACCCGTTTAAAGAAATGCACAGGTTTAATTGAGAAATGAGAAATTATAGCATGAAGATTACTAGACTGCCAAGGTTTCCTTCTCAGCTGAGAATTAAACAGTTTGTGCTATGAAGTTGTTGAGTGACTACATTACACTGTCGATTCGCGCGGTTCGGTGCAGTAAAAAGCTGCTTTTCATGCATACTCTTAGATTATTGCTAAAACTCAGATGTCTCCTTTATGTGCCTAAACAATACCCTGTAAGTGAGCCGAAGTAATAGAAAGAGGAGTGCCATTGTTCTCAGCTATATGGACACTTGAAGTCTAGGGCTGGATTTGTGCTTTCAAGACTTTATCTAAAAGCCTACTGTACATTGATATCATAGACGCCAGCATCGAACTGTCAGAAAGATATACAATGATGTATAAAGCTTCTTTCATAGCTGCGGCACAGCCTTACGGCAGGATTTTCTGACATAGAATGCCCGGAATCAGCCAGACAAAAACTGTTGCGTGCAATGTTTTTTTTTCTGTCCGAATCCCCACATGTTTTTGTCAGGTAGAGGCTGGATCTCCATTGGACCCCATTATAGTTAATGGGGACGGTGGGTATTCTGGCAACATTCAACAATGTCGGATCTGGAGAACTCCGGCAGACCATTATCTGCCAGAACAGCCTGTCGGAATGCTGTGCCGCAAATGTGAAACTAGCATAATAAAACTATAAAAGATGTAAGACAAGATAATAGAATTCACAACAGCTTTTCAATTTTTATATCTTACCAACATAATCTGTGCAGATATTTTCATCGTACGTATCAGTCCTTGTCCCCAATGGGGTTTTCAATTAAATTTCCTGATCTCAGGCAAACAACACTAAGGACAATTTCATAGAAAGTCAATTTGCTTAACAGTAAGTACCAGGTTGGAAATCTATGTAAATAAAGGAAACCAATCTAAAGGCTATGGTCACCTTTGGGAGCAATTTCTTCAATACTGCAGTCTACTTATTATGGGCAAAAAAAAATGTCTTTTGGTCTTTATTTAGTTACAATTTTCAACAGTTTTTCCTCTACAGTCTTCAATTTCAATGCTTCTGCAGACTGTTGCTTCTCCTTCTCAGTGAGCTGCTTGTAGTCCTTACCTTTATTTTCCTAACAGCTCCTAAACACTAATTTAAGCTAAATTCTTATTAAACTGATAAGAATTACCATATGCTTTAATAATTGTTTGCAAGCTGTTAGAGAGCTAGAAATAAGCACTACGTACCAATTGGACCAAAAAGGAGCAGTCTGCAGATGCTGTGAAACTGAAGGCTGTAGAAGACAAACTCTTGAAAATTTTCAATAAGGACCAATGAAAAAAAAAAGATTTTTATCTCCACATAAATAGCAAATTGCCATGCTCACATCTAGTGTCGAGCCGAATTTCACAAAGAAATTAGCTTTGTGACTAATAACTTTGTAATGAAGCTCATTTCTTTGCAAGAAGGGGGAGCAATGGTGAGAACGGACTGCATTTGCACTGCCTCCTGTCATTGAACCCGTCAGATACAGTGTTCATCGCTGATCGGGACATCTGATTTAAAAATTAAGGGCTTTCAGGGGTTAATCAGTAAAAAAATATATAATACTCACCTTATCCATTTGAGCGCAAAGAGGCCGCTACGGCCATCTTGATTGAAGATCCAGCGTGAAATCTTGCGTGATGACATCATTGCGCTGCCCAGCGTGGTGATGTCATGCGTCGCCGCATACAAGATTTTGAGCAGGATCTTCAATCAAGATGGCCATGGTACCCAGTACTAAGCATGACCTCTGGATATGCTATAAGATATTGAAACCTGATCTATAGTTCCAGTAATGGATGAATAGATGATACACAGAAAACTTGACATATGAATACATTTGATATCTTTATATTCCATTTGTCAAATAATAATAAAAACGTTCACTTACAATATTTGTCACTTATATAGCGCTACTATATTCCACAGTGCTTTACAGACATTATCATGAGGTGTTGTCCCCACTGGGGCTCACAATCTAGATTCTCTGTCAGTATGTCTTTTGGAGTATAGGAGGAAACTAGACTACATGGAGGAAACCCAACACAGACACACATGCAAACTCAGTGCAGGTGTTGCCTAAGGACCTTGAACTTAGGACCCCAGCATGGCAAGACACCTCTCTGCTAACCCCTGAGCCACCTCAGTTAAAAGGAAGTAAAATGATAATAAATACAAAATCTAACAAATGTTCTTGTTGTACATGTACAGCACATGTTGGGGAGGGGTTACATTTATTTTATTTTACAAAATTCCATTATTTCACAATAATGCAACGATAACCCACCTGCTCATCCCAATCATCCCCTATTCTCTCCGGAGGAAGAGAAAGAGAGGATAGAGAAAACAACATTTAAACGAAATGTGTCACCCAAATTTTTATCTACCAGTTAAAACCATATAGTAGCACATATACTTTTTATCTAATCTTTTTATTTTCTGATTGCAGAATTTTTTATTTTATTTCCTCAACATGATTATGGGGGCTGCCATGTTGCTTGAACTGTTCTTAACAGCATTTACAAAGCATTAAAAAAAATTGCTTTACAGAAGCCCCATGGTCCATAGACACAATGGTCAGGAGGGGACCTCAGTGACTTCTATGGGAGAGTTTCCTGGGCATGCTCTATGACCTGTACAGGGGTTATTGTACAAGGAAAGAAGAGATAAGCTGTGACAATCACCTATTGTGAATGGTGGATCCTGTCTTATCTGTACACAGAGGTGATATCATTACAGGCAGCATTAGAATGAGTTAACTGCAGTAAAGTGATCTGTACAGACCAAGAAGTGATGTCTATTATTAGGCTTAGTGGCCAGTGCAAAAACTGTAGAATGTTATGTTTTTTGGTTTGAATATAGTTGACATGGAAAATTAAAAATAACATCATCAAAAATTCTTTAAAAATTTGTTAAACATAAAAACGTTATCTAAACAATAGGTCATTTTCTGATGAATAACAGAGTTTTCCACGAATCAAGATATTTCTTCTTAGGCCCTATTATGAGGGACTATACTTTTTCTCCGTTTCTGATCTGCTCGTGATTTTGGCTTCCAACACTACATGAGGAAACCTGAATCAAGCACTTTATGAATTCTGAATTTTAGCTAAACTATATTGCTACATTAGTGTACCTAGATAATAAAAGAGTTTTACATAAACTGGAATGGTGTTGTATGGGCAAGCACCTAGTAACAGTATAGAAATCTAGTGGCTAAGAGAAAGACTGTGGATTCTACAATGGACCTCACATAAGACCTACTGTTATATATAAAGATGTTCTTTCTTATTCAAGGTCATTCAAGGTTACCACATGAGATTCCAGACATGGAGCATTTGCCTACATATCAATGGCCTTTACTTACTACAAGTCTGGGGGCTAATTTTTTAAATTTGTTAACTCCTTAACCTTTACATCATCTATCCTAATTCTTGTCAGGATAACGAAGTAACAAGGTCACCCCTGATACTGAGCAAAAAATGGTAACATTGGTCACGTTAGTCTCTATCTGATTGCCTTTTTACCGTACCATGAAACCAATTTTCTTTGTTTAATGTTTCCATTTGTGTACATTTGGTGGTAATTGTTATTGTGTGTGTTCGGCTTGTAGACTGTGTATCATTGTCACTTGTCTATTAAAAGGACACCACAGAATGCTGGCATTTGCACTCCTTAATGAAAATATATGAGTCTGAGTTAAAGCAGGACACCATGCAGACAGCGTGTAACCGATCCTGCGAGTGATTTTTGGCATGCCCCACGCAGGCTGTCTAGACTACTTTTCTCTTCCTCTTTAACTGAAAACCTATTTCTAATGAAGAATAAACTAGAATTTTAGCACTTCAATTGAATAGCTGTTTGTAATTCCACCGACACCTAACCTCTTAAAAAAATCTGCTGCTTTCCCATTCCCTACGATGTAGGTAACCTCAGAATAAGCTTGAGATTCTTGCCAGTTAATTCTAAGGCAAATGGAGCTCTAGGAATTTGTCTGTTTTCAGGCTTGTTATACCTTGAATCAGTCAAGCATTCCATTCCTACAGATTGAGATGTCACAATTAAATGACCTGAACCATAAAAAACAGGACCTTTGGTCAAAGTCTTCTCCATGGGGACCAAAATGGTCATATTTAAGGTAGGCCAAATGCTACCTATAACTAGGTTTATTTCTAGCACAAATATGGCATGCAAGATATTTTCATCAAGAGTAAATTCATATATCCATGCATTTAGATTTCTCTCGAAATTTTCTCCTGGTTATGTAGATGATATTATAATATACACAGTCACATTATTATGACCAGCTAATATCCAGAGTAACCGCCGTGTGCAGAATGGACAGCAGCTGGATGGGCTGGTAGTGACTCAGTATGATCCTGTGATAGGTATCTGGAGCCATGCTAACTGCAGTGCATTTTACAGCTGCTGGAGGGGAAGTAGGGGAGGATCCATAGAGCGAATATGATGATCAAGGTTCAAGTCTTTGGAATTAGGGGGCCAAGGTAGTACATGAAAGTCTTGGGCATGTTCTTCCAACTTATGTCAGACATTTCTAGCCATGTGACATGTCACATTGCCTTGGTGGAAGATCCCATCTACCCCGGCGAAGAAAATCATCATGAATGGGTATACATGATTTGCAAGGATGGATTCATACCCAAATCAGTTGAGTGCCTTCCCTATGGATGAGTACGCCCAGAGAAGGCCACAAAAACATTCCCCAGACCATAACACTGCCACCACCAGTTTGTGTTCTTCCAGCAATGGTTGAAGGGTGTTTGTTCTCTGGTGTTTCTTGCCTGCCACACCAACGTTCATCCATTTGATGAAGCAGAAAATGTGACTCATCGAAGAAGGCAATGCTTTGCCAATCCGTGGAGATCCAATTCTGATTTTGCCACAAAAATTTAAGCCTTTTCTGCTGATGCAATTTTGTTAGCAGAGGTCCGTCTGCTTCATAGCTCCATTCGCAGCAGAGTTCACTGAACTGATGTTTTAGACACTTGTCTGGTAGCCCCTTGGTTCATTTTGATGGTGAGCTGCCCCACTGTAGCGTGTCGGTCTGCCCTCATGCACCTTCAAAGCCAATGTCCGCCTCTCACATCAATAGCAAGTGAGGCTCTGCAGCTTTCACATCACTTATTCTCAGTGATGCCATTTGTCCACTCACAATACATTCACCACAGCAGCACGCAAACAGTTCACAAACTGGGCAGTTTCAGAAATACTGCCACCATTGGATCGAAAGTCAATAATCATCTATTTTTGCAACTCTGATGAATCGCCCCTTTTACCCAGGACAGTAACGAGGGATATGTGTGAAGACAGCTTATGTCACACCTTATATACCCACCGAGCCGGCTCACCACATCTGACTTCCTTCATGAGCTACACGCTGCCAAAATAGAATCTAGGAAGTGGTTATAATAATGTGACTAGGGATGAGCGAACCCGAACTGCAAAGTTCAGGTTCGTACTGAACTTTGAAACTTGGAGCCAAACCAGAGTTCAGTAAAGGGTTTTTTTTATAGTAGAAATTAATTTTTCAAGTTATTACCCGAAGTCTAGAGAGACTAGAGAGACTTCACAAAGTCTCAGTATTCTAATGAAGTTTTATGCAAATAGACTTCGGATGTTTCATCCGAAGTCGAATCGCTCATCCCTACTCCTCAGCCCAATTGCAAGATCTGTAACAGGCCTGACCCTACCCATCATGTGTCAGAAAAAAATAACATTTTCTTGGAATTCACTTACATTGGTTGTTTTAAAGGCCATCTGTCAGCAGATTTGTACCAATGACACTGGCTGACCTGTTACATGTGCACTTGGCAGCAGAAGACATCTGTGTTGGTCCCATGTTCATACGTCTATGCGTTGCTGAAAAAAATTATGTTTTAAAATATGCAAATGAGCCTCTAGGAGCAACGGGGGCGTAGCCTTTACACCTACAGGCTCTGCTCTCTCTGCAATTGTAGATTCACGGGGCCAGACAGTGAAAACGTCATCACTGCCAGGCCCTATCAATCAAAGTGGAAAGGGCGCGGCAGTTGCAGAAAGAGCAGAGCCTCTAGGTCGGAGTAGCAGTAATGCCCCCATTGCTCCTAGAGGCTCATTTTCATATATTAAAAAGCCATTTTTTTTCGCAATGCGGGTACATATAAACATGAGACCAACACAGGTGTCTTCAGCTGCCAAGTGCACATAGGCTTTAAAATAAAAAAATGCACACTGTCCTAGGAGGTTTACAGCATGAGACCTCCAAGGGCAATGACTGGCCTAAGCAGTCATACACCACTAACTGTATGTCATCACTCTAGCCTTGTGTGTAAACAACGCACAGAAAAAAATGGTGAATATATATATATATATATATATATATTGTTTTCCCTTTCAGTGGCATGGGGCAAATGTAGTTAACTTAGACAACCCCTTTAAGCTATGAGTCCAGGGCAAATGTTTATAGAGGGATATTTATCGAATTGACAATAACCCAGTAAAAACAAATCTATCACTGGTTTCTTTGGCTGTGCACATTACTATATGAGAGCAGTGATTTATACAACATTGTTGCTGTGTATCACCATGTAATTGATGCCATAACTTGGCTGTAAGGAGCCTTCAGGGCTGTGAGGACAATGCTAATGACCAAATACAAATGACACATTTACTGTACTCCTGAATCAATAACACTGATGTATCGGAGGTGATTGCAGGCTTAAAAAATTCTCGATAGTCCCAGAAGATACCTTTACTGGATTAACAACGATACCTTTACTGGAAAAATGATATTTGTCTATCTGGGATTACATGAAGAGACAGCAGAATCTGAGCAAGCCTATATCCACAAAATATCTGTGGTTAGTTCTCCAAGATGTTTGGGACAATCTACCTGCCAAATTCCTTCAAAAACTTTGTGTAAGTACCTAGAAGAACTGATGCTGTTGTGAAGGCAAAGGGCGGTCACACCGGATATTAATTGGATTTAAATTTCTCTTTTCTTCATTCACTTTGCATTTTGTTAATTTATAAAAAATAAACGAACACTTGTAATTTCGAAAGCATTCTTACTTTGCAGCACTTTTCCACACCTGCTTAAGGTCACGTTCACATCCGCATTTTATACTCTGGCACTCTGTTCCGGTAACTGTATCCGGCATATATGCCGGCTTTTGGCTGAACAAAAAATACTACATGCAGCTTTTTTTTTTTCAGCCAAAAGCCGGCATATATGTCGGGAATAAGCTGGATCCCATTGAAATTAATTGGGATCTAGCTGTGCACAATGGTATCCAGATTTGTAGGATACAGTGTCTGGCAGTGCAGTCCTCCGCCGGAACAGAATGCCAGAGTTCAGTGCAGATGTGAATGTGGTCTAACATGTATATATTTAAATATATATATATAGGTTTATTCTGTGGAGTAAAAAAGTGATGGCAACTGACTTTTTTGCAACATTTTGTGATCCTCGCCACTTTTCACAGAGGTCTGTGTTTAAGAGCTAGATTAGACCTGGATTATGTCTCATTTACTAAGGTACTGTATGTACAACATTTGCAAAAGTCGCAAAAAAGTCACAATCCACACCAGGTTACCCCCTGGTCTACTTTTACACTTAAATGTGTAAACCAGATTACACTCACACCACATACAGTGCCTTTCAAAGGTATTCACCCCCCTTGACTTTTTTTTTTGTATTTTGTTACATTACAGCCTTAAGTTCAATGTTTTGTTAATCTGAATTTTATGTGATGGATCAGAACACAATAGTCTAAGTTGGTGAAGTGAAATGAGAAAAATATATAAATAAAACTATTGTTCAGAAATAAAAAACAAAAAATTGGCATGTGCGTATGTATTCACCCCCTTTGTTAGGATGCCAATAAAAAGCTCTGGTGCAACCAATTACCTTCAGAAGACACATAATTAGTGAAATGATGTCCACCTATGTGCAATCTGAATGTGTCACATGATCTGCCATTACATATACACACCCCAGAGGCTGCAACACCTACGCAAGAGGCATCACTAACCAAACACTGCCATGAAGACCAAGAAACTCTCCAAACAAGTAATGGATAATGTTGTTGAGAAGTACAAGTCAGGGTTAGGTGTAAAAAAATATCCAAATCTTTGATGATCCCCAGGAGCACCATCAAATCTATCATAACCAAATGGAAAGAACATGGCACGACAGCAAACCTGCCAAGAGATGGCCACCCACCAAAACTCACAGACCAGGCAAGGAATACATTTATTATAGAGGCAGCACAGAGACCTAAGGTAACCCTGGAGGAGCTGCAGAGTTCCACAGCAGAGACTGGAGTATCTGTACATAGGACGACAATTAGGCGTACGCTCCATAGAATTGGGCTTTATGGCAGAGTGGCCAGTAGAAAGCCATTACTTTCAGCTAAAAACAAAAAGGCATGTTGTGATTTAGCGAAAAGGCATGTGGGAGACTCCCAAAATGTATGGAGGAAGGTGCTCTGGTCTGATGAGACAAAAATTTTACTTTTCAGCCATCAAAGAAAACTCTATGTCTGGCGCAAACCCAACACATCACATCACCCAAAGAACACCATCCCCACAGTGAGACCTGGCGGTGGCAGCATCATGTTATGCAGATGTTTTTCAGCAGCTGGGACTAGGAAACTGGTCAGAGTTGACGAAAAGATGGATGGTGCTAAATACAGGGATGTTCTTGAGCAAAACTTGTACCACTCTGAGTGATTTGAGGCTAGGACGGAGGTTCACCTTCCAGAAGGACAATGACCCCAAACACACTGCTAAAGCAACACTTGACTGGTTTAAGGTGAAACATGTAAATTTATTGTAATGGCCTAGTCAAACCCCAGATCTCAATCAAATAGAAAATCTGTGGTCAGACTTAAAGATTGCTGTTCACAAGCGCAAACCATCCAACTTGAAGGAGCTGGAGCAGTTTTGCAAGGAGGAATGGGCAAAAATCCCAGTGGTAAGATGTGGCAAGCTCATAGAGACTTATCCAAATCGACTTGGAGCTGTGATTGCCGCAAAAGGTGGCTCTACAAAGTATTGACTTTAGGGGGGTGAATAGTTATGCACATTGACTTTTTCTGTTAAAGTTGTGGGCATGTTCTGTAAATTAAATGATGCAAATTCTCAAACAATCCATGTTAATTCCAGGTTGTGAGGCTCCAAAATACGAAAAAAGTAAATGGGGGGGGTGTGAATACTTTTGCAAGGCACTGTATATTATGAAGGTGCACCAATTCACCAAAGCCAGACTTAAAACTGACACAAAAACAACCTTAAATGATAAATGACCCCACAGTTTATAAATAATTGAATTGTTGTTGTTGTTATCATCATTATCATCATCATCGTCCGTATTAATATATCAAATATATCAGTGAGAGCCTTACATCAGAGCTTCTTCTCTCTGCTTGTGCTTTGAGTATATCTAATGTTAAATGGGTTTTCTGGTTTGCATTAACATCCTTTAAAATATTTATTTATGAAGATCGCTGTAGTTCTAGATGTAATTACCTTACCTTTATTGCTCCTATCTTCCGTTCTGGGCCGTGGTCACATGACCATGTCCATGCAGCTCTTTCTTATTTCCTGTGATGTAATGTCCATGGACGTGTCAAAGCAGCATCAGAGGCAGTGATAGGGGAGTGTCTATGCTATCAGTGCAATGAAAATGTAAAGAAATTAAATATCCATCTCAGAAAAATCTGGTCTGGATCACGAGTGGTCTTCTGAAAGAAGTGGTCTTTATGAAACATGTACCTGTATTTAGTAACAACTAGAGTTGAGCGAGCATGCTCAGCCGAACACCGCGTGTGCTTAAGTCTCCTTCCCCCACACGTTTGTTGCCTGCTTTGCAGCCAATAAACTGCCTGGAAATACTGTAATGCCATAGCCATTAGCACTGAACGCGATAATCTTTCTTTTTATAGATGCTATATCTTTACCTATAACATACAATAGACAACATATAATCACACAAAGGCTGTATGCCAAAAACTGGGTATGTGCAAGCCAACAATTTATCCATAAGACAGATAGTCAGCATACCTTACAACGGCAGCCTTGTGTGCAATGAGACATTCAAGCTCATGTAACTGGGAGCTAGTAAGCCTCAAAGTTGCCTGATCTGAGTTGGATAGCCTGGGGGACCTGCACACCTAGACCATAATGTTTATGGTGACAAATATTGTAATTTTTGTTTTGGGATGCCAGATAGAGGCATGCCTGGGGGGCGCGGTCCGCCCCGGGTGCCGGCCCTCAGTGGGGTGCCAGAAGCAATGAGCGCTTCCATCAATACAGATGTCAGCGCTCATTGCTGGGGAGCTGATGTCCACATACTGTGGTGGGGCACGGAAGCGCATAGTTCCCTGCCCCGCCACTGATCACCGCCATAGGCTTCAGGCCTAGTAGGCCTGAAGCCTATGTGGTAGTGAAATCCCGACACAGGCACGCGTGATGACGTCATCGCGCGCACCTGTGCTGGGATGTAGCAGCACAGTGAAGTGTGCGCGCCTTCCTCTGCGAGCAAGCGCCTGGACATAGGTGAGTATTTAGCTTTTATTTATTTATTTTTTATTATTTTATGTGCCAACTTGGGGGGACACAGGAGGACATGTGGGGGAAAAATATTATGGTGGGATACTGTGTGGGGGAAAATTATTATGGGAGGGATTACTATGTGGGGACAATAATTATGGGAGGGATTACTATGTGGGGGCAAATAACTATATAGCGAAATGTGGGGGAAACTACTGTGTGGGGCAAATTACTATATGGGGGCAGTGTGGGGGAAATTACTGTGGGGGCAGTGTGGGGGAAACTACTGTATGGGAGCAGTGTGGGGGGAACTACTGTATGGGACAGTGTGGGGGAAATTACTGTGTGGGGGAAGTGTGAGGGACACTTCTGTGTGGGGGCAGTGTGGGGGAAATTACTGTATGGGGGAAATTATTGTGTGGGGGCAGTGTGGGGGAAATTACTGTGTGGGGAAGTGTGGGGGAAACTACTGTGTGGGGGAAATTACTGTATGGGGGCAGTGTGGGAGAAATTACTGTATGGGGCAGTGTGGGGGAGATTACTGTGGGGGGGCAGTGTGTAGGAAATTACTGTGGGGGAAATTACTGTATGGGGCAGTGTGGGGGAAATTACTGTGTGGGGAAGTGTGGGGGAAACTACTGTGTGGTGGAAATTACTGTATGGGGGCAGTGTGGGGGAAATTACTGTATGGGGCAGTGTGGGGGAGATTACTGTGGGGGGGCAGTGTGTAGGAAATTACTGTGGGGGAAATTACTGTATGGGGCAGTGTGGGGGAAATTACTGTGTGGGGCAAATTACTATATGGGGCAGTGTGGGGCATATTACTGTGTGGGGCAAATTACTATATGGGGCAGTGTGGGGGGAAACTAGTGTATGGGGGAAGTGTGGGGGAAATTACTGTGAGGGAAAATTACTGTATGGGGGCAGTGTGGGGGAAATTACTGTATGGGGGCAGTGTGGGAGAAATTACTGTGTGAGGGCAGTGTGGGGGAAATTACTGTGTGGGGGCAGTGTGAGGGAAATTGCTGTGTGGGGGGCAAATTACTATGGGGGGATTACTATGTGGGTGCAGTGTGGGAGAAATTACTATAAGGGAGCAGTGTGGGGGGCCTATTGGTGAGGCACTGTAGGGGCAATTCTATTATTTCTGGGGACTATACAGGGATTATCACCAGGAGCACAATATAGGGTGTTATTATTACTGGGGACACTCTAGGCGACATTATAACTGCTGTGGACACTATAGGGACCTTTGGGGTAATTTATCAATCTGGTGTAAAGTAGAATTGGCTTAGTTGCCCATAGCAGCCAATCAGATTCCACCTTTCATATTTGACAGTTCTTTTGGAAATCCAGTTCTACTTTACACCAGTTTGATAAATGACCCCATTATGTCTACTGGGGTCACAATTTTTTCAGCAGTATAGTACCTGGGGCATTGGGGGGAACAACGGGCACAGTATTGGGGGTGGCAGCAGGATGACACTGTGGGGACACCAGGATGGGGGAGGGGGTGATGGAAAAACTGAGAAATCTAATGGGCCTGTGTTACAACACCCTAGGCACGCCACTGATGCCAGCTAACTCTTCTCTCACTGCTTAGGAGGGCTGCATAAAAAATTTCTGTTTTCTAATTGTCCTAACATTTATATTCAATAACATTTCTATACTGTTTTGTCATGTAAACTCATTTGCATAAACATGGGCACATGAGAAAGACATACAAATAGTGTTTCAGCTGAAAAACAGATTCTGCTAATTTGTATGTCTTTCCCATATGCCCATGTTTATGCAAATGAGTTTACATGACAAAACAGTATAGAAAGGTTATTGAATATAAATGGTAGGACAGTTAGAAAACAGAAAATTTTTATGCAGCCCTCCTAAGCAGTGAGAGAAGAGTTAGCTGGCATCCAAAAAAATTACACTTTTTGTCACCATAATCATAATGGTCTAGGTGTGCAGGTCCCCCAAGCTATCCAACTCAGATCAGGCAACTTTGAGGCTTACTAGCTCATAGTCAGATGAGAGATGGGCATGAATATCTCATTGCACACAAGGCTGCCATTGTAAGTTATGCTGACTATCTGGATAGATTGTTGGCTTGCACATATCTGGCTTTTGGCATACAGCCTTTGTGTGATTATATGTTATCTATTGTATGTTATAGGTAGTGATATAGCACCTACAAAAAGAAATTATTAAAGATACGTGAGATAATTTCATTAATGATAGGTAAAATAAAAATTTGTGAGTATTTGTACTCATCATCACTATGCTTGAACCATTTCTGTGGTGTTTCTATCAATTTCTGACCTTTTCCTGTGAACCAGACACCCTCGCCTCTTCAGAGCAGGGGGTGCCTGGTTTAATGCTCGGGTTCTCCCATTGACTTACATTATGCACCCGAGCACTTTGGTGCTCGATCAACACTAGTAACATATTTTTGTGAAAGAAATATCAGTGTGGGGCAAATCTGAAACATTGGTCATAGATGGTCATGATTAGAGATGAGCGAAGTTCTCAAAAATTTGATTTGGATGCTTCGCCAAATTTTCCCAAAATATTCGATTAGATCCGAATTAATTTGTGAGGAAGCATGTTAAAAATCAGCTATTTCCCGGCTGCAGGGAGCCTGTATATCGGTGTACATCCCTGTGCTAGTCCGCTGTGCATCAGCATGACAGACAGTTGACAGGCGTCACACTTAGAATCAGTTCACACTTCACTTATTTGCAGTGGGAACTCAGCCTTAGAGCTCAATGTTAGCGTCAGGTATAACGGACTTTACACCATCAGCTGATTCTACATAGATTTCTACAGAACCTGTTCACCCCAAAATCTGTAGTTTATTATAAAATTAATGATAACTTTAGACAATTGATCGCATTGTTATATGGGTTGTACAGGATCAGAAAAACATGTCTGCTTTCTTTCAAAAACAGTGCCACCCTGTCCACAGAGCGTGTCTGGTATTGCAGCTCCGTTCCATTCACAACAGCTGATAACTCATAGCCAGGTGTGCTGCACTTTCCAGAAGAAAGTAGACACGTTTTTCTTTTTTTCTACAGCCCCTTTAATTAAGGGGATTGTCTTATTAAAGAAAACTTTTAAAAAAAATTGAGCCAGTGTGGATTAATTAAAATATGATGTATGTAAAAAATAAAGCCTATTAATTTCAAAACAACAAATGCTAATTCCATGCCGCTAAGAATTCCAGTAACTGCATTAAACATAATTGTTTCTTGGCAAACAGAAAATGATAATAACTAATACAATAAACTCTTATTTTCAGGTCACAGATATGAACCTTTGCATTGTCTGGATATTAAATTGAGCTACTTTACCACTTTGTGCTTTTTAAAGGTTAGTTTATATTCTCACATAAACCTTAGTTCTGACCTGGATTTATCAAATACTGTAAAATCTCACTTAATCTAGTGTTATTTTATGGGAATGATTTATCAAAATGTCGAAATAAATAAAACCACGCGGCTTGATATATGAGAGGTGTTCATCTTACTGTTCAGCTGTGGAGAACATGCTTGAAGGCTCCAAGTTTAATTCAAAGAGAGCTTTTCATAAAGATTTTTATCATATTCTTCACTACATATTGCATTTTATGCAATGTGCAAGAGAAGAAAAAGGTTCCACCAAATTCTGCATTCTGGTTGCATATCAGTTTAGGTCAAGAGCCTCGCTCTTAGGGCTCGATCACACAAAGCCTGTGCCCGTGCTGTGGACCGCAAATTGCGGTCCGCAATGCATGGGCACCGACCGTGGCTCAGCCGCATGGGGATCGTGGACCCATTCACTTGAAGCATGTTCTATCTTTTTGCGGTGCGGAGGCACGGAACGGAACCCCAGAAAGCACTCCGTAGTGCTTCAGTAGTGTTCTGTTCCGTGCATCCGTTCCGCATGTCCGGATTTGCAGACCCATTTAAGTGAATGGGTCCGCATCTGTGATGCGGAATGCACACGGAACGGTGCCCGTGTATTGCGGATCCGCAAATGCTGTCCGCAATACGGCAACGGGCAGCACACGTTCGTGTGAACGAGCGGACTAACTTGGAACTTAAAGTGGCCCTGGAAAAAATGACTAAAAGTGGCCCCATGTTGTAGGCGTATCCAAATTGACAGAAGGCAGGCCAGAAATGCCTTAGTACAGTGCAAAATACCACCCCATTAGAACCAAATATCACAGAGCAGCAAAAAATGCTGCCACCTCCAATATAATATTCAACTGTATAACCGTCCTGAGGAGGGTAATACGGTTGAATTCAGAATGGCAGCAGCAGCTGCCAGACAGGTGTAATGTTTCCGTGTCTGTTCAGTTTTTTTTGCTGATAGGATGCGGACTCATTAATTTCAATGGGTCCGCAAAAAATGCGCACAGCACACCGTGTGCTATCCGCATCTGTATGTCCGTTCCGTAGCCCCGCAAAAAAAATAGAACATGTCCTATTCTTGTCCATTTTAGGCATTGTTACAACGGAGCCGCAAAAAAAATTGATGACATACGGACGTCATCAGGTTTTTTTGCGGATCCGCAATTTGCGGACCGCAAAACACATACGGTCGTGTGCATGTAGCCTAATGCTGAGAGCATCAGATCGTTATGTAACTAGCCGGTGGCCATAAGGAAGGTTGAGATGACCCCCTGGGCATCGGCCCACCGGGACATTTCCCTGCTATATCCTATAATATTGTAATATTTATGTGTTGTCTTTATGAGATTTATTATTTGTTATGTAACTTTATGGATCTTGTATATTTTGCCTTGTGAGTGGGAGTTTCCTCCAGATATTCCAGTTGCCTCTGGAACCCCTACCAGTCATTTGAATTTGGCAAAGTTGCAGTACCAGGCATAGTTACCCATGTGGATCAGCCACTCTGCTTGGATAAACATTGGAGGGGCTGCGGCCTCGACATTTTGTTGATCAGGCAGTTGGAGGATTGATTGGACTGCCCCAATTAAGCTTTCATGGCCATTTCTAAGGATAGTTTAATCCTGGAAAATCTCCTTCATTGTTTTTCTATGAAAGTAGTAGAAAATTTTTATTTGCAGCAAATTCGAATTTCCTCGCGCTTCGTGGTAACAAATTGCAATTTTTCCTAAAATGGCTACAGCACATGTGAGCACATGGAGAAAGGAAGTCTGGGAAGGTGGGATCACCCATACTGACATGCATACAGCCAATCAGCAGCCAGCCAGCCCTGTCACAGCCCTATAAATACAGCAGCCATCTTAGATTCTGCCATTTACCAGTGTACTTAGTGCAGGGAGAGAGGTCTGCAGGCGCTAGGGACAGTGCTAGAAAAAACATCACTGTGCTAAAAAAAAAAAAAAAATTACAAGTGCAGGGAAAGATTATTCAAGGTGTAGGGAAAGAATAGGGAGGAATCATTCCACGGCATTTATGTTGAACAGGGTTCAGTCGGGGAGGTGACAGCCTGGGTAATAGGAACAATCCTATTACACCTTGCTGCACTGACAGCTCTGTAATTCCAGCAAACCGTTTTTGTTATTGGGGTGCAAGTGCTATTTGATACAGCCATTAACAGGGGTTACAAGGAAATATTTCTACATTTTATTTGCCCTTGTGCGGTGCAGTTATATGTTCTAAAGCATTTTTTGGCTTCTATTAGTGGGGAAAAAAAGGCTTATTAGCCGTTGTGTGGTGAAGTGCGAAAAAGGAAAAATATCTTTGCCGCTTAGCGGTGCAGTTATCTGTTTTAAAACCCTTTATTCCGTGTATTAGTGGAAAAAGGAAAAATATGTTTGTGGCCTAGCGGTGCTGTTATGTGTTTTAAAGCCCTTTTTGTGTGTATTAGTGGAAAAAGGAAACATATATTTGCCGCTCAGCAGTGCAGTTATCTGTTTTAAAGCCCCCTTTTTGCTTGTATTAGTGGAAAAAGGAAAGATATTTTACAGCCCTTTTTGCAGTGTATTAGTGGCAAAATACAAATATACTCTCCATTCATCATTGCACTTATAATTTGAAAAGCCTTTTGTGTAAAAATATAAAAAAATTAGGGCCTAATTGCTGTTCAGAGGTGCAGTGAGATATTTTACAGCCCAATTTGCCGTGTATTAGTGGCGAAATAAAAATATATTCGCCTTTTATCGTTGCACTTTTCTGTTGAAAAGCCTTTTGTGTAAAAAATAGAAAAAAATCTGGGCCTAATTGCCGTTCAGCGATGTAGTGAGATGATTTACAGCCCAGTTTGCCGTGTATTACTGGCTAAATATAAGTATATTCGCCTTTCATCGTTGCACTTATCTGTTGAAAAGCCTTTTGTGTAAAAAAAATAAAAAAATTGGGCCTAATTGCCATTTAGCTGTGCAGTGATATATTCTAAAGCCCTGTTTGCTGTGTATTAGTGGCGAAATAAAAAATATTTGATCTAACAGGCAGGCAGAGAAGTGCCAGGCCTTGCACAGGGGAGTTGCAGATTCCTAAATGTTTCTGGCGCAGGCAGAGGTCGCAGAAGAGTAAGGGGCCGTGGCAGAAGGGGTCACTTCCAGAGGCCTGAGCTCCCAGTGTCAGCTAGCGGTCATATCATGACCAGCAACCTGGTAGTTCTTGAATGGTTGACTCGATCTTCGACATTGTCGCAACGTACATTAGACACCCCCAGCCAAGAGTCAGTGGGTTCGTCAGACACAACCCTTAGTTGGCATGGTCTGGGATCAGGCCCTGTGTCCTTAACTGTCCTCAACCTGCCTCTGTCCTTTTCTGTTTCCTCACCACGAGAAGTATTATATGCTGTAGGCTCGGCTCCACTTCTCAGCAAGGATGAGCTACTGGAGGACAGTCAGCAGCTACTGCCCAACCAAGATGTGGAGGAAACATCCGCCGCTTCCTCCGCTAGATGGGCAAGTAGTGATGAGGAGAGAGGTATGGGAGCTGGTGTTGAGAGCGGTCAGGCTCCTGACCCAGAGACGGTTGAGGAGGACATCAGTGACGTGCAGACAGAACTCGATGATGATGATGTAGCTGATCGCACTTGGGAGCCGGGTGACGAAGCGGCTTCATAATCAACGGGAAAAGAGGGTGGCAGCTTGCCTGTGAGCCAGCAAGTCACTAGCGTGGGCGGGAGTCAGAAGGGTGGCAGCAGTGGGAGGTCAGTAGCCAAGCACGCCTGGAAAGTAGCGGTGCAGGGGCTCAAGGAGGCTGCAGCGGTAGCAGTCAGTCAGTGCGTATTGTTGGGGGTAAAATCACCTACTCGGCGGTGTGGCAGTTTTTTTTAAGTCGCCGGAGGAGATGAACGTAGCCGTATGTAGAATCTGTGGACAGAGGGTGAAGCGTGGCCAGGGTGCCAATGTTGGCACTACGGCCCTGCATCAACATATGCAGTGTCGCCATAAAGTGGCCGGGGGGAGCACCGTTGCTCCGATGTGGTGGTCCAGCCTGCTGCAGTAAACGTTGCATCACCCACTGGCATGCACCCGGTTTCTGGCAGTCAAGGTTCCGCCATCTCAGCCGAAGGGAGCTGTCTAACCTTTCCATCTTCTGCCGGTCCTGATGCTCCTGCTCCTCCTCCTACTCCTCATCACACATTCCGTCAGCAATTGATCACCGAAGCGATTGCCAAGAGACACCAGTATGCGTGCACTCATCCAACAGTGCAGAAGCTGAATGTGCTTCTGTCCAAGTTGCTGGTGCTGCAGTCCCTTTCTTTCCAAGTGGTGGACTCTGCACCTTTCAGAGAACTGATGGCTTGTGCCGAGCCAAGGTGGAGAGTCCAAAGCCATCATTTCATTGCCAAAAAGGCAGTACAAGCCCTGCACACACATGTGGAACAGAAGGTGGGCCAGTCTATGAGCCTGCCAAAGTGCACGGCATCGCCAAAATGTAGAGCTGTAACTACGGTCAGGGAAAATACATGTCCTTTATGGCCCACTGGGTGAATGTGGTTCCTGCACACTCACACCAGCAACTTGGCCAGGTGACGCCAATTCCACCTCCACGTTGCCACGCCTTTGGTCCAGCGACAATGACCGCCTCTGCCTCCTCATCTTCCACCGTGTCCTCAGCCTCCACTGCAGGGACAATGCATGGAACCATGGTGACTGACAACGGGAAGAACATTGTGTCGGCGCTGCGTCAAGAAGTCTTCCACCCATCTGCAAGACATCCTAAAAATGTCCAGGAAACTTTGCATGCAATTCAGCCACTCGTACACCGCAGAGGACACCCTCCTTGAGCTGCAGCAGCAGAACGGCATCCCCCAACATAGGCTGATATGTGACATTTCCACCCATTGGAATTCCACCCTCCATATGTTGGACCGACTGTACGAACAGAGAAAGGCCATCAACAATTTCCTGATGATCCAAGCGCACAGGAGTACTCCCCTGTGTAACTTCAATGTCAGCCAGTGGCAGCTCATGCGTGGCACCTGCCATTTACTCAGGCCCTTTGAGGAGGCCACGTTATTTGTCATTCCACTGCTTCATGTCCTGGAACAGATGCTGGTAAATATGGCTGGTCAGGGGACTGGAGACGGGGCGCCTAGATCTCACGGCCACATGAGCCCTGTGGGGGCTGAACTGGAGGAGGCCATTGGAGCACAAGCAATGTCTAGCGAAATGGGTGGTTTTGCTACACAGGTGACAGGAGAGGAGGAGCAGGAGCAGCCAGAAGAGCTACAGGGTGATGAGGAAGAGGAGGCAGAGGACCCAGACACACCATGGCAGTATGCAGTGGAGATGGAGGCAGGGAGTCCCTCCGAGTCACTTGCGCAAATGGCCCACTGCATGCTCACTTGCTTGGGTAGTGACAGACGAATTGTCACTATTCGGCAGAGGGATGACTTCTGGCTCTCCACCTTGTTGGACAATCTCTACCGGTCCAAAATGTGGGCCTTTTTTACACCTGCTGAGAGGGAGGACAAAACTGAACAGCTATAGAGACATCCTATGTAGTCAGTTGGCCGCTGCCTATCTGCGCCATCGTCCATCCTCTCACAGGTCTGACCGAGTTGGCCCTCTGCGCTCACGTTCCACTGCCATGGCTGCTGTGGAGGGGTGGGGTGGCAGGAGCAGTACCAGCTCCATCAGCAGCAGCCTGAGTCTACAGTCGCTGATGAGAGCAGAACCTGGACCAGCAGGTGGTGGCATACTTGGAGTGCAACCGTCCAGCCGACCTTGAAGATCCGCTGGACTACTGGGCAGCCAAACTGGATTTGTGGGCGCAACTGGCCGAGTTTGCCCTGGAAAAGCTGTCCTGCCCAGCCAGTAGTATGGCATCAGAGCGTGTGTTTAGTGTGGCAGGGGCCATAGTTACCCCAAGAATAACTCACCTGTCCACCAAAAATGTGGAGAGACTGACCTTTGTCATAATGATTCAGGTGTGGATCAGCCTGGATTTCCACCCACCAATTCCTGATACATCAGACTAGATCATCCATGGTGCCACACCAACACTTTGACAAAAGAGACTGGTTTCTTCTAGCTACCTGCCTCAGCACCTGCCTGATGCCACACATCTGATACCAAGTGCTCCATCTTTCACCCACCATCTTCAGCGAGTACTGGTATTGCCACCCACCTCCAAACTTTGTCACCTTGCCACTCTGTGGTCTCCTGATGCTGCTCCTACATCCACTCTATGTCACCTTGCCACACTGTGGCCTCCTCATGCTGCTCCTACCTTCACTCTATGTCACTTTGCCACTCTGTGGCCTCCTGATGCTGCTGCCACCTCCACACTCTGTCATCGTGCACTCTGCGGCCTCCTGATGCTGCCGCCACCTCCACACTATGTCAACTAGCCACTCTGTTGCCTCTTGATGCTGCCGCCACCTACAGACTCTGTGATTGGGTCACTCTGTGGCCTCCTGATGCTGCTTTCACTATGTCATAGGGCCACTCTGTGGACTTTCATGCTGTTCCCACCCTCCCTACTTCATAGCTGGGCCACTATTTAGCCTATTTTGCTTGGCTGACATCATCATTTATTTGAACCTTCCTCTGATCTGTCAGAAGGAAGGTAAAATGAGACACACAACGGATCCTGTCTGTGTAGCAGCTGTAAGGCCTGTTTGGTCCCATCAGAATTGGCTTGTGATTTGGTAGCCAAAAGCAGGAGTGGGTACAAAACACAGAAGACATGCAAATATTCCATTCACGTGTCATCTCTGTTTTGGATCCACTCCTGTTTTTTTGGCATTAGCAATACTGATGGATTACTGACCAAATGCTGACCGAGTGAAGGCGGATGCTCCACAGACAGGATCCATTTTTTGTGGGTTACTGTTCTAACGGATCAGAGGAAGGGCAAAATAATTAGTGACATCCACACAAACTAACTGCTGACACCCTCTCCACTCTGTCGGGGGGGCTCTACTTTTATAAACGTTTAATAGAACAGGTTCTGTAGACATCTATGTGGAATCAGCTGACGACATTGTAAAAGGAGTGCATTCTTCTTGGCGCTAACCAGTGGCGTGCCTAGGGTATTTGGCACCCTGGGCGGGTATTTTC
Source organism: Bufo bufo (assembly GCF_905171765.1). Classification (NCBI taxonomy): domain Eukaryota; kingdom Metazoa; phylum Chordata; class Amphibia; order Anura; family Bufonidae; genus Bufo; species Bufo bufo. The sequence continues at coordinate 495,011,419 of NC_053393.1, read as the reverse complement.
TCTGGCACCCCTCTTCCCCCAGCCGAAACAATAAGAAACTTTATTTTTACATTTAAATATATTGAAATATTTATTTTGTTTGAAATAAAAAAAATGTATCGCTAGTAAAAGAAAATTGCTGGTAAATGAAAATTTAAAGGGAATCCGTCACCATGAAAATACAATGTAAGCTTGGTATTACACATTTTGTGAAGGAAGGTGAAGAAAAAACTGCTGTTTTTGCACAGCTTTTATATTTTTTTTTTACAGGTTCACCTGACGGGACGGATCATGTTATATTTTTAGAGAGCGGGCTGGAGTTTTCACTGATGCCGGTGCCACTGTGACTGTCTGCACCACTTCTAACTGCCACACACCAAAGTGCCACTGTAACTGTCTCCACCACTCCTAACTGCCACACACCACAGTGCCACTATGACCCTCTGCACCACTCCTAACTGCCACACACCACAGTGCCACTGTGAAAGTCTGCACCACTCCTAACTGCCACACACCACAGTGCCATTGCGACTGTCTGCACCACTCCTAACTGCCACCCACCACAGTGCTTGTTGCAGGCTTAGCTCGGCGGCAGTGTATCTGCAGACACACACTGTGACACACACAACACTGGTGAGGTGGTCACTTCACTAGAGGCACAGGCCACACAGCACAGCCATTTTCTTACTCAGGAGCAGCCGCTACAAGGAAGATGGGAGGTTTTCCCACCTGGAAGATGACCTGGCAGCCGGCGGCGAGCATACAAGTGAGATAAGCATGAGCGCACTCCCTGGCTTATCAGAGCGCGCACCAGGTGCGGATTAAGTATATCATAGGCCTGGGGCTGTTTAAACATCTTGGGCCTCCTCTGTCCATTTGCCCCGACCGTCCCCTCTTTCGCGTTGTGCCCCATGTTTATTTTTTTCGGACAAATGTTAAAAAAAACTATGCCACGTACATAGTGTATTTGCCCCTTACCCCTGAGGATGCCAGGGATCTGGCAAACATTTTGGGGGCAACGTATGAAGCGATTTTAGAGGACGGCTATCGTCAGTGCTGACCCTAAACCATATAATCAATGCGATTAATCAATGAAAAGGAAGCAATAGAGGGACGAGTGGTGACAGAACCACATCCCTGGTGCAGGAGTGAACACAGATACGATAGTTCACCCGTGTTTAGTGGTCGGAGGATTTATAGAGTGGAATTATTATTACAGATTATAGGATAAATGTAAATTGGGGGATATCAGCCGGAGGGGGGGGGCAGTTTTTATTTAGGAGAACCTAATACCCTTTATTTAACTAGGTCAGATTTGTTGAATTGACGTCTATTGTATAACACCCCCAGACCCTCATAGTGTATATCGTACAACACTCCGCAGTATACAGTGTATTACCCCACAGTATACAACACCGCCAGTATACAGTACCCCAGAGTATGCAATACACAGTATACAGCACCCCACAGTATGCAGTATAGAACCCTATAGTATACAGCACCCCACAGTGTGCAATATATAGTATAGCACCCCACAGTATACAGCACCTCACAGTATACAACGCCCCACGGTATATAGTACCCCACAGTATGCAATACATAGTATAACACCCTACAGTATGCAGTATAGCATCCTATAGCATACAGTATAGCACCCCACAGTATACAGTAGAGCAGTATAGCACCCCACAGTATACAGCACCCTACAGTATACAGTACTCCACAGTATACAGTAGAGCAGTATAGCACCCCACAATATACAGTACCTCACAGTATACAGTATACAGCACCCCACAGTATACAGTAGAGCAGTATAGCACCCCACAATATACAGCACCCTACAGTATACAGCACTCCACAGTATACAGCACCCCACAGTATATAGCACCCCACAGTATACAGCACCCCATTGTATACAGCACCCCATAGTATACAGCACCCCACAGTATACAGTACTCCACAGTATACAGCAACCCACAGTATATAGTAGAGCAGTATAGCACTCCACAATATACAGCACCCCACACTATACAGCACCCACACTATATAGTAGCTTACAGTATAATAGCATAACAGCCCCTGTCACCTTTTCCTGATGTAATCTTCACAAAAAAGCTCCACAATTATGGCAAACTTCTCCTGCAGCAACACTCCTGATAGAGAGAAAGGACCTTTGATTACCTCATAGCCATGTGACCAGTAATATCGATATGTTACTGGTCACATGGTGATTATGTCAAAGGTCCTTTCTCCTAAGAGAATCACAGCTCTCCTTCCTTGCAGAGACATCGGGCCTGGTGCTGCTGCTCAGGCAGCACCCCCCTGTATAGCTGACATCAGTTTTGGCCCTGTAACTGCCTAAATAAGTGAAGTATGCATGTCATATGGACTCACAGTATTATTTCACTACCACAGCAGACTCTCTATGCGTGTTACTGCAAGGCACAGTGCTCTACACCACTATAAAGGCTCTCTGCAGCCAGAAAATAGCTGTTTTTTAACGTAATTTGCTGCGAATAAATTCGTATCGAAGCAAATTTATCCCCAAATAATCAGCAAACCGGCGAATCGTATTTTTTAAAAATTCGCTCATCTCTAGTTGGAATGTTTGAGATCAATGATTGAAATAAGACTGAGTTTCATTGGGGACAAAAATAAGGTAAGGCTTTAAGGCCCCATACCCGATACACATAATACATTATAGGCCGAACCTGGCGAGAACAGAGCCTAATGTGTATGGAGAGTTATAGATAGATTATAATTATAATATAACTAGCTGAAGGACCCAGCTTCGCTCAGGTATATTTAATCTATTTCATTTAATGTTTGTGTGTGTCGTTAACCGCCTCCGGACCGCCTAACGCATGATCGCTTTCCGGAGGCGGCAGCCCTGCGCACAGTCACGCATATATGCATCATCTCGCGAGACGCGAGATTTCCTGTGAATGCGCGCACACAGGCCCGCGCGTTCACAGGATCGGAAGGTAAGCCAGTGGATCTCCAGCCTGCCAGCGGCGATCGTTCGCTGGCAGGCTGGAGATGCGATTTTTTTAACCCCTAACAGGTATATTAGACGCTGTTTTGATAACAGCGTCTAATATACCTGCTACCTGGTCCTCTGGTGGTCCCTTTTGTTTGGATCGACCACCAGAGGACACAGGTAGCTCAGCAATATGTAGCACCAAACACCACTACACTACACCCCCCCTGTCACTTATTAACCCCTTAATGACCCCTGATCACCCCTGATCACCCCATATAGACTCCCTGATCACCCCCCTGTCATTGATCACCCCCCTGTCATTGATCACCCCCTTGTAAGGCTCCATTCAGACGTCCGTATGATTTTTACGGATCCACTGATACATGGATTGGATCCGCAAAACACATACGGACGTCTGAATGGAGCCTTACAGGGGGGTGATCAATGACGGGGGTGATCACCCCATATGGACTCCCTGATCACCCCCCTGTCATTGATCACCCCCCTGTCATTGATCACTCCCCTGTAAGGCTCCATTCAGACGTCCGTATGTTATTAACGGATCCACGGATACATGGATCGGATCCGCAAAACACATACAGACGTCTGAATGGAGCCTTACAGGGGGGTGATCACCCCATATAGACTCCCTGATCACCCCCCTGTCATTGATCACCCCCCTGTCATTGATCACCCCCCTGTAAGGCTCCATTCAGATGTCCGTATGTTTTTTTACGGATACATGGATCGGATCCGCAAAAACACATACGGACATCTGAATGGAGCCTTATAGGGGGGTGATCAATGACAGGGGGGTGATCACCCCATATAGACTCCCTGATCACCCTTCTGTCATTGATCACCCCCCTGTCATTGATCACTCCCCTGTAAGGCTCCATTCAGACGTGCGTATGTTTTTTACGGATCCATGGATACATGGATCGGATCCGCAAAACACATACAGACGTCTGAATGTAGCCTTACAGGGGGGTGATCACCCCATATAGACTCCCTGATCACCCCCCTGTCATTGATCACCCCCCTGTCATTGATCACCCCCCTGTAAGGCTCCATTCAGATGTCCGTATGTTTTTTACGGATCCACGGATACATGGATCGGATCCGCAAAACACATACGGACATCTGAATGGAGCCTTATCGGGGGGTGATCAATGACAGGGGGGTGATCACCCCATATAGACTCCCTGATCACCCCCCTGTCATTGATCACCCCCCTGTCATTGATCACCCCCCTGAAAGGCTCCATTCAGATGTCCGTATGTTTTTTACGGATCCACGGATACATGGATCGGATCCGTAAAACACATACAGACATCTGAATGGAGCCTTACAGGGGGGTGATCAATGACAGGGGGGTGATCACCCCATAAAGACTCCCTGATCACCCCCCTGTCATTGATCACCCCCCTGTAAGGCTGCATTCAGATGTCCGTATGTTTTTTACGGATCCACGGATACATGGATCAGATCCGCAAAACACATACGGACATCTGAATGGAGCCTTATAGGGGGGTGATCAATGACAGGGGGGTGATCACCCCATATAGACTCCCTGATCACCCCCCTGTCATTGATCACCCCCCTGTCATTGATCACCCCCCTGTAAGGCTCCATTCAGACATTTTTTGGGCCCAAGTTAGCGAAAAAAAATAAAAAATTTCTTACAAAGTCTCATATTCCACTAACTTGTGTCAAAAAATAAAATCTCACATGAACTCACCATACCCCTCACGGAATCCAAATGCGTAAAAATTTTTAGACATTTATATTCCAGACTTCTTCTCACGCTTTAGGGCCCTAGAATGCCAGGGCAGTATAAACACCCCACATGTGACCCCATTTCGGAAGGAAGACACCCCAAGGTATTCCGTGAGGGGCATATTGAGTCCATAAAATATTGAAATTTTTGTCCCAAGTTAGCGGAAAGGGAGACTTTGTGAGAAAAAAAAAAAAATCTATTTCCGCTAACTTGTGCCAAAAAAAAAAAAAATTCTATGAACTCGCCATGCCCCTCATTGAATACCATGGGGTGTCTTCTTTCCAAAATGGGGTCACATGTGGGGTATTTAGACTGCCCTGGCATTTTAGGGGCCCTAAAGCGTGAGAAGAAGAAATGCCCTCATAAAAGGAATGTGGGCCCCTTTGCGCATCTAGGCTGCAAAAAAGTGTCACACATCTGGTATCGCCGTACTCAGGAGAAGTTGGGAAATGTGTTTTGGGGTGTCATTTTACATATACCCATGCTGGGTGAGATAAATATCTTGGTCAAATGCCAACTTTGTATAAAAAATAGGAAAAGTTGTCTTTTGCCGAGATATTTCTCTCACCCAGCATGAGTATATGTAAAAAGACATCCCAAAACACATTGCCCAACTTCTCCTGAATACGGCGATACCACATGTGTGACACTTTTTTGCAGCCTAGGTGGGCAAAGGGGCCCACATTCCAAAGAGCACCTTTAGGATTTCACAGGTCATTTACCTACTTACAACACATTAGGGCCCCTAGAATGCCAGCGCAGTATAACTACCCCACAAGTGACCCCATTTTGGAAAGAAGACACCCTAAGGTATTCCGTGAGGGGCATGGCGAGTTCCTAGAATTTTTATATTTTTTGTCACAAGTTAGCGGAATATGATGATTTTTTTTTTTTTTTTTTTTTTTCTTACAAAGTCTCATATTCCACTAACTTGTGACAAAAAATAAAAACTTCCATGAACTCGCTATGCCCATCACGAAATACCTTGGGGTGTCTTCTTTCCAAAATGGGGTCACTTGTGGGGTAGTTATATTGCCCTGGCATTTAAGGGGCCCGAATGCGTGAGAAGTGGTTTGAAATCAAAATCTGTAAAAAATGGCCGGTGAAATCCGAAAGGTGCTCTTTGGAATGTGGGCACTTTTGCCCACCTAGGCTGCAAAAAAGTGTCACACATCTGGTATCACCGTACTCAGGAGAAGTTGGGCAATGTGTTTTGGGGTGTCTTTTTACATATACCCATGCTGGGTGAGAGAAATATCTTGGCAAAAGACAACTTTTCCCATTTTTTTATGCAAAGTTGGCATTTGACCGAGATATTTATCTCACCCAGCATGGGTATATGTAAAATGACACCCCAAAACACATTGCCCAACTTCTCCTGAGTACGGCAATACCAGATGTGTGACACTTTTTTGCAGCCTAGGTGGGCAAAGGGGCCCATATTCCAAAGAGAACCTTTCGGATTTCACCGGCCATTTTTTATAGATTTTGATTTCAAACTACTTCTCACGCATTCGGGCCCCTAAAATGCCAGGGCAGTATAACTACCCCACAAGTGACCCCATTTTGGAAAGAAGACACCCCCAGGTATTTCTTGATGGGCATAGTGAGTTCATGAAAGTTTTTATTTTTTGTCACAAGTTAGTGGAATATGAGACTTTGTAAGAAAAAAAAATAAAAAAAAAATCATCATTTTCCGCTAACTTGTGACAAAAAATAAAAAATTCTAGGAACTCGCCATGCCCCTCACGGATTACCATGGGGTGTCTTCTTTCCAAAATGTGGTCACTTGTGGGGTAGTTATACTGCCCTGGCATTCTAGGGGCCCTAATGTGTGGTAAGTAGTTTGAAAGCAGAATCTGTAAAAAATGGCCGGTGAAATCCTAAAGGTGCTCTTTGGAATTTGGGCCCCTTTGCCCACCTGGGCTGCAAAAAAGTGTCACACATGTGGTATCTCCGTACTCAGGAGAAGTTGGGCAATGTGTTTTGGGGTGTCATTTTACATATACCCATGCTGGGTGAGATAAATATCTTGGTCAAATGCCAACTTTGTGTAAAAAATGGGAAAAGTTGTCTTTTGCCAAGATATTTCTCTTGCCCAGCATGAGTATATGTAAAAAGACACCCCAAAACACATTGCCCAACTTCTCCTGAATACGGCGATACCACATGTGTGACACTTTTTTGAAGCCTAGGTGGGCAAAGGGGCCCACATTCCAAAGAGCACCTTTAGGATTTCACAGGTCATTTACCTACTTACCACACATTAGGGCCCCTAGAATGCCAGTGCAGTATAACTACCCCACAAGTGACCCCATTTTGGAAAGAAGACACCCCAAGGTATTCCGTGAGGGGCATGGCGAGTTCCTAGAATTTTTTATTTTTTGTCACAAGTTAGCGGAAAATGATGATTTTTTTTTTTGATTTTTTTTTTTCTTACAAAGTCTCATATTCCACTAACTTGTGACAAAAAATAAAAACTTCCATGAACTCACTATGCCCATCACGAAATTCCTTGGGGTGTCTTCTTTCCAAAATGGGGTCACTTGTGGGGTAGTTATACTGCCCTGGCATTTTAGGGACCCGAATGCGTGAGAAGTGGTTTGAAATCAAAATCTGTAAAAAAATGGCCGGTGAAATCCGAAAGGTGCTCTTTGGAATGTGGGCCCCTTTGCCCACCTAGGCTGCAAAAAAGTGTCACACATCTGGTACCGCCGTACTCAGGAGAAGTTGGGCAATGTGTTTTGGGGTGTATTTTTACATATACTCATGCTGGGTGAGAGAAATATCTTGGCAAAAGACAACTTTTCCCATTTTTTTATACAAAGTTGGCATTTGACCGAGATATTTATCTCACCCAGCATGGGTATATGTAAAATGACACCCCAAAACACATTGCCCAACTTCTCCTAAGTACGGCAATACCAGATGTTTGACACTTTTTTGCAGCCTAGGTGGGCAAAGGGGCCCACATTCCAAAGAGCACCTTTCGGATTTCACCGGCCATTTTTTACAGATTTTGATTTCAAACTACTTCTCACGCATACGGGCCCCTAAGATGCCAGGGCAGTATAACTACCCCACAAGTGACCCCATTTTGAAAATAAGACACCCCCAGGTATTTCGTGATGGGCATAGTGAGTTCATGGAAGTTTTTATTTTTTGTCACAAGTTAGTGGAATATGAGACTTTGTGAGAAAAAAAATAAAAATAAAAATCATCATTTTCCGCTAACTTGTGACAAAAAATAAAAAATTCTATGAACTCACTATGCCCATCAGCGAATACCTTAGGGTGTCTACTTTCCGAAATGGGGTCATTTGTGGGGTGTTTGTACTGTCTGGCCATTGTAGAACCTCAGGAAACATGACAGGTGCTCAGAAAGTCAGAGCTGCTTGAAAAAGCGGAAATTCACATTTTTGTACCATAGTTTGTAAACGCTATAACTTTTACCCAAACCATTTTTTTTTACCAAAACATTTTTTTTTATCAAAGACATGTAGAACAATAAATTTAGAGAAAAAATTATATATGGATGTCGTTTTTTTTGCAAAATTTTACAACTGAAAGTGAAAAATTTCATTTTTTTGCAAAAAAATCGTTGTGGTTAAAAGATATCAACACTATCCACTATAACAGTGACATCTACAGCACTGCGCCCCCAAAAAAGTGACCACCACAGCCCCCCACCCCCACAGTCCCCCATACCTTAAAATTGGACCTCCACCGCAGCCCACCCCCTTAACTTTGACCTTTACAGCAGCCTTCCCCTTTAACAGTGACTTTCACAGCATGCCACCCCCTTGACAGTGACCTCCACAGGGATCCGCCCCCTTAACATTGGCCTTTACTGGATCGGCGGCGTGTCCTTTTGAACAGCTCACTCTATGACAGCAGCACTGTACTGTCTGAGTGTGAGCTGCAGGGAAAAAGTTGCCCTCCCTCCCACGCCTGCAGCTGACAGAAGTTGATTTGCATACCAATTAAACTGGATTTTCAGAGGATAAAAACATCTATTGCTGGAACAAAGGCACATCTTGAAATAAGGTATTAAGTGTTATTAGGCCATGGCTTTACTTCAATAGCGATTATCCTTGTAACAGATTTCCTTTAAAGCTCTCCTACAGCAGTGAAGAAAAATGGCTGGGTTGTTATGGAAACCTAGAGTAAAATTGTGTATGTGGAGACTGGAGGATCTGCGAGCTTCTATTGGCTGATAATGGTCATGTGACCAGGCTTCTATTGGCTAATGCATTTTTTTGGGAATATCTTGGTCTAAAACCTTCCCGGACACCTGATGTACCTGTGTGCCAAATTTCGTGATTGTAAATGCGATGGTCCGGATTCCTTTAGCGGACATACACACACATACACTCAGCTTTATATATTAGATTAGAGATGAGAGAATCGATTCTAAACAAGTGTAATTTGGCTTGGGTTTTCCAAAAATCCAAGTCAAGTCTAAATCTGAATATTTGGTGACTTGATTCGGACAAATTTCTCAAAATGGCATCAGCTATTTTATGGATCAAAAGCCAGCTAATTTTTTTGTAAGTAGCGTATGTAATGACAGGGAGCTGCGATAACGCTTATCCCATCATTGTACCCCTCAGACACCCCGTTCATACATACTTACCACCTCCATTTGCTTGCGACGGGCTGGCCCCCTCCATCTTGCTTGAAGATCTTGCTTGAAAATGACGTTGTCACGCTGGCTGGCGTGGTGATCTCATATGTCACCGCGCACGGGATTTCGGCGAGATCTTCAATCAAGATGCCAGTGCTCGGCCTATCGTGAGCATATGTAGGAGGTAAGTACGATTTTCTTTTGTTTTTCACACTATTTCAAGTTAAATCGATTTGCTCCCAGGAAGCACAAGAAAATCAACATTGTAATTGAGCATTACACGCAACAGCTTATGGTAATGGAAACATTGATGGCCAAACTTTAGCACAAGTCATCAGTGTCAAGGTCCAATCTCCAGGATTGATTTGAATGGTATGAACTGCAGTACCTGGCACAGCCACTCAGATGAACAGGCCTCTATGACTATGTAAACAATTAGGAGGACACTGCTATCATTAATGGGAGTCCAGAGGTAAATGTCACAGCCAGACAGCTGAGAAGCGCTCACAGGAGCTTCTCAGATCCTCCTCCTTGAATTTCTTTGTTTTGGTTTAGTTTCTCATCTCGTTAGTCTATCTCAGCTGTAATGCAGTCAGACTGATCGCTACCCTTTAAGTTCCTCCCCATAATGCAGTAGTGTGCGGCTGATACAACTTCCTGGAGTGTGTGTGCATGCTGTTCCCAGTTCCCAGTTCCCAGTCCCCAGTCCTCAGTCCTCAGTCGTCTGCAGATAAGTGCTGTTTATGTATTTATGTTTTTGTCTTTTCTGGATCCAGGTGACCCTGACTCCCTCCGTGTCCGTGTAGGGAGCCGGTGGTCGTGTCCCTTCACTATTGTAGGGTCTTCAGGTAATAGATAGCTGAGGAACGTGGATATGCGGCCATCCACCTTTGGGGTGTTCGCATAGGCTGAGCAGTGAGGGAGAGCGGCAGCTCTATTGCAGGGGTCTCCCTTTGTTCCTTAGTTGTGGATCCAGAGAGACATTGTTTATATGGTATTGTCTTGTTTCCTGTACACCATCCGTGACATGACTTTGCAGTTGATATTTTCCTTCTGGAGTTCTATACTGGTTGTTTGTGAATCCTCTACTCCCCGCTTGTCTCAAGCTAAGTCCTTCTGTTTTCTTCTTTGTACGTGTGTTTCTTCTAGGTCTCAGGGAGACGCTGGTCCCTTCATGGTGGAAGGTACCGACTGTCTTATTCCCCGCTCCCTAAGTTAGGGGTTTTCTACAGTGTCAGCAGGGCTTAGGTTCCAGCGTATGAGTTCGCTCACCATCAGGACTTGCTCATACTGTCAGCAGTCAGGGAGAGGTTTAGGGATTGATAGCAAGTTACCATTCCCTCCTCCCTAGCTTTGGGGCCTAATCTGTTTACCTGTTGCTCTTTGTTTACTTGGTGTTCCTCTTATCCCCACTTGCCGGGACATTATCAACCGCCCCTACCGTCATTATTTTCCTTGCTTTGTGTAGATATGGATACTGTTAATGCACTGGTGGATCGCATATATGGTATTGTCTTGTTTCCCGTACACCATCCGTGACATTATCAGCCGCCAAAACCGTCTCAAGCATGGATCCGGTTTCACTTTTGGCTGAACGCCTCCAGGGTCTTTCATTGGAGGTAGCTGATCTCCGTAGGATTTTTTCTCAGTTTCAAGTGACCGGTTCAGCTTGCGTTCATGGAGTTTGTGCTGAGCCCAAGATCTCGCTCCCGGATACGTTCTCTGGGGGTAGTGAGAATTTTGTGCGTTTTAAAGAGGCTTGCAAACTCCATTTTCGCCTTCTTCCCCATTCTTCTGGTGATGAAGAACGGAGGGTGGGGATCATTGTATCGCTGCTCAGGGGTAACGCTCAGTCTTGGGCCTTTTCGCTACCGGAGGGGGTACGGCCCCTCCGCTCAGTGGATGAATTCTTTTTAGCCCTGGGTCAGATATATGATGATCCGGATCGTATTGCTCTGGCTGAGTCTAGACTACGTCTGTTATGCCAGGGTAAACAATCCGCAGAGATATACTGCTCCGAATTTCGGAGATGGGCAGCTGATACTGGTTGGAATGATGCTGCACTCCGAAGTCAATTTTGCCATGGTCTTTCAGAGGGATTGAAAGATGCATTTTCCTTTCATGAGAGGCCTATCTCCTTGGACTCTTCTATGTCTCAGGCCGTTCGTATTGACAGGCGTCTTAGAGAGAGACGAGAGATCTCTCCTTCTTGTCCTACTCAGTCTCGGAACAGTGCAGTGGTCTCATTCTGTGCGCAGGAACCTCAGTCGCTGTCAGCCCCTTCTGAGCAGGAGCCCATGCAGCTGGGGTTGATTGCCTCTGACAATAGAAGATTCAGCCCGCATGGGAGGGTTTGTTTTTGTTGTGGAGGTATAAATCATTTGGCAAATGTTTGTCCCTCAAGGAGATTCAGGCAGTTTTCTGGGAGTAATAAAGAGAAAAAAAGGAAAAAATCTTTTAAAAATGTTCCGTCTGTTACTATTGGCAGGGTTGAGGCGGAAATTGAAGGTTTTCCGTTTGCTTGTAGTTCCCGTTTTGTCCTGCCTGCTAGGGTGGCGCTAGAGAGCAAGAGCATTTTTTGTGAGATTTTTGTGGATAGTGGAGCAGCTGTCAACCTCATTGATAATCAATTTGCAATAACTCATGGTTTCCAGGTATGCAATTTGGGAAGGGATATTCCTGTTTTTGCTATTGATTCCGCTCCACTTTCTCAGAAATCATTAAAGGGCATAGTTCACAATATCCGTTTAATTGTGAGTGATGCTCATGTTGACGATGTGTCATGTTTCGTCCTTAGCGGTTTGCCTACTCCTCTAGTGTTGGGGCTACCCTGGCTCACTAAACATAACCCCACCATTGATTGGCAAGCGAGGCAAATAAATGGTTGGAGTAACTTTTGCAGAGAGAATTGCCTCATAACATCTGTTTCTGAGGTTTCTACTAAGACTGTACCACCTTTCCTCTCTGAATTTTTGGATGTCTTCTCTGAGAGTGGAGTTTAGGGTTTGCCTCCGCACAGGGAGTATGATTGCCCTATTAATCTCATCCCAGGCGCCAAGCTGCCTAAATCTCGTTTATACAATCTCTCCCAACCTGAGAGGGTCGCTACGCGGGCTTATATCTCTGAGAGTTTGAGAAAAGGACACATACGACCCTCGAAGTCACCTGTTGCCGCTGGTTTTTTCTTTGTTAAGAAAAAAGATGGTTTTTAAGACCTTGTCTGGATTTCAGGGAGCTGAACAGTATCACTATTCGTGATCCTTATCCGCTTCCTCTGATCCCGGACCTGTTTAACCAGGTTGTTGGGGCTAAAGTCTTTTCCAAATTAGACCTAAGAGGGGCATACAACCTGGTTAGGGTCAGAGAAGGAGACGAATGGAAGACGGCTTTCAATACCCCTGAGGGCCATTTTGAGAATTTGGTTATGCCTTTTGGTTTGATGAATGCCCCAGCCGTTTTTCAGCATTTCGTCAACAGCATTTTTTATCATTTAATGGGAAAATTTGTATTAGTGTATTTGGATGACATTTTGATTTTTTCTCCTGATTTCAAGACTCATAAGGAACACTTACGTCAGGTCTTGCTCTTTCTGCGGGAGAATAAATTATATGCGAAACTGGAAAAATGTGTGTTTGCGGTTCCAGAAATCCAATTTCTGGGGTTTCTTGTCTCCGCTTCTGGTTTTCGCATGGACCCCGAGAAGGTCCACGCTGTGCTTGAGTGGGAGCTTCCTGAGAACCAGAAGGCGCTGATGCGTTTTTTGGGCTTTGCCAATTATTACAGGAAATTTATTTTGAATTATTCCTCTGTTGTTAAACCACTCACTGATATGACCAGAAAGGGGGTAGATTTTTCTTCCTGGTCGGTAGAGGCGCGTAAGGCCTTTTCTAATATCAAGGAGAGTTTTGCTTCCGCTCCCATCCTAGTACAACCTGATATTTCGTTACCCTTCATAGTTGAGGTTGATGCTTCTGAGGTAGGGGTGGGTGCGGTCTTGTCTCAGGGTTCCTCTCCTGCCAAATGGCAACCGTGTGCCTTTTTCTCAAAGAAACTCTCCTCCGCAGAGAGAAATTATGATGTGGGAGATAGGGAATTGTTGGCCATCAAGTTGGCTTTTGAAGAATGGCGCCATTGGCTAGAGGGAGCCAGACACCCTATTACCGTGTTTACTGACCATAAAAATCTGGCCTATTTGGAGTCAGCCAAGCGTCTGAACCCGAGACAGGCCAGATGGTCTTTGTTCTTTTCAAGGTTTAATTTTGTTGTTACGTTCCGCCCTGGAGTTAAGAATGTGAAGGCAGATGCCCTGTCACGTTGTTTTCCAGGAGGTGGGAATTTTGAAGACCCGGGTCCCATTTTGGCTGAAGGTGTGGTGGTCTCTGCTCTTTTTCCTGAATTGGAGGCAGAGGTGCAGGCAGCCCAGTCAGAAGCTCCTGATCTTTGTCCTCCTGGGAGGTTGTTTGTGCCTCTCGCTTTGAGACACAAGATTTTTAAAGAACACCACGACACGGTCCTTGCTGGGCACCCAGAGGCAAGAGCCACACTGGATCTCATCGCTCGGAGATTCTGGTGGCCTGCGCTTCGTAAGTCGGTTGAGGGTTTTGTGGCAGCTTGTGAGACTTGCGCTCGTGCCAAGGTCCCTCATTCACGGCCATCAGGTCCTCTCCTTCCTTTGCCCATTCCTTCCCGTCCTTGGACACATCTGTCCATGGACTTCATAACGGACTTGCCTCGTTCCTCGGGGAAGTCTGTGATTCTGGTGGTGGTGGACCGTTTTAGCAAAATGGTGCATTTTATCCCTTTCCCTGGTTTGCCCAATGCTAAGACGCTGGCGCAGGCATTTATTGACCACATTGTCAAATTGCATGGGATTCCTTCCGACATAGTCTCTGATAAGGGCACGCAGTTTGTTTCCAGATTCTGGAAGGCTTTCTGTTCTCGCTTGGGGGTTCGGTTGTCATTCTCTTCTGCTTTCCATCCGCAGTCGAATGGCCAGACAGAGCGCGTCAATCAGAATCTGGAGACATATCTGCGCTGTTTTGTGGCGGAGAATCAGGAGGATTGGTGTTCTTTTTTGTCCCTTGCTGAGTTTGCTTTAAATAACTGTCGTCAGGAGTCCTCTGATAAGTCACCATTTTTTGGTGCATATGGGTTCCATCCGCAGTTTGGGACTTTCTCGGGAGAGGGCTCTTCTGGTTTGCCTGATGAGGACAGATTCTCCTCGTCTTTGTCATCTATTTGGCAAAAGATTCAGGATAATCTAAAGAGCATGAGTGAGAGATATAAGCGTGTGGCGGATAAGAGACGTGTGCCTGGTCCGGACCTGAATGTTGGTGATCTGGTGTGGTTGTCTACCAAGAATATCAAATTGAAGGTTCCCTCCTGGAAGTTGGGTCCTAGGTTTATTGGGCCTTACAAGATCCTGTCTGTCATCAATCCTGTTGCCTACCGTCTTGATCTTCCTCAGACTTGGAAGATCCATAATGTTTTTCATAAGTCCTTATTGAAACCTTATGTTCAACCTATTGTACCCTCGCCTTTGCCTCCTCCTCCGATTATGGTTGATGGAAATCTTGAATTTCAGGTCTCTAGGATTGTGTATTCTCGTCTTGTCCGCGGTTCCCTCCAGTACCTCGTTCATTGGGAGGGTTATGGTCCTGAGGAAAGGATGTGGGTCCCAGTGACGGACATTAAGGCCTCTCGTCTCATCAGGGCTTTCCATAGGTCCCATCCTGAGAAGGTGGGCCCTGAGTGTCCGGAGTCCACTTCTAGAGGGAGGGGTACTGTCACAGCCAGACAGCTGAGAAGCGCTCACAGGAGCTTCTCAGATCCTCCTCCTTGAATTTCTTTGTTTTGGTTTAGTTTCTCATCTCGTTAGTCTATCTCAGCTGTCATGCAGTCAGACTGATCGCTACCCTTTAAGTTCCTCCCCATAATGCAGTAGTGTGCGGCTGATACAACTTCCTGGAGTGTGTGTGCATGCTGTTCCCAGTTCCCAGTTCCCAGTTCCCAGTCCCCAGTCCTCAGTCCTCAGTCGTCTGCAGATAAGTGCTGTTTATGTATTTATGTTTTTGTCTTTTCTGGATCCAGGTGACCCTGACTCCCTCCGTGTCAGTGTAGGGAGCCGGTGGTCGTGTCCCTTCACTATTGTAGGGTCTTCAGGTAATAGATAGCCGAGGAACGTGGATATGCGGCCATCCACCTTTGGGGTGTTCGCATAGGCTGAGCAGTGAGGGAGAGCGGCAGCTCTATTGCAGGGGTCTCCCTTTGTTCCTTAGTTGTGGATCCAGAGAGACATTGTTTATATGGTATTGTCTTGTTTCCTGTACACCATCCGTGACAGTAAAGCTCCTACAAATGAAATATGGATAGCCTATCCTAAGGATAAGCTACAAATGTCTTAGTCCCCGAGAATCCATCTAATGTCTATGGCAGCTACGGACTGGTTTTCATAAATTGGATAAAGAGAATCTGTCACCACATTTTAACACCCCCGGCTAATACCACTGCTGTATACCTGGGATAGCCCAGATTCTGAATATTCATTCGGCACTAATGATACGCATATTTTTTGCGCAATACATTTAACTTCACATTTTATCAGGTCTGAGTAGATATTACTGATTGGTGCACTAAGTATTGTTGTGACATCACAGCACTATGTCTGTAGCATGTATGTATGGACAGCAGAGAAACAGTAATTCCAATCACACTACCTAACACCCTGCACTGGAACCTATCAGCTACACTATATCACTATCTAACCTACATTAACTATCTCCCACTAGCTATCTGGATTATATATATGAGCTATCTAACTATCTATCTAATGTAATTGGATAAGGAATAGTGTTGGGCGCGAATATTTGAATCGCGAATATTAATCGTAAATATCGGCACTTCAAGAATTTTCAGGGTGTTAGGTAGTGTCATAGGTTCTGCTGTCCATACATACATGCAGACCTGCTAAAATGTGAAGGTTCACGTATTGCGCCAAAATATTTGCATCATTAGTGCCGATTAGCGCAATCGCAAATATATTGGAGCACTCTAACTGCATATAAAGCTATTTTTAATGTTCTGCCGTGCCAACCATTTTTTCTCCAGTCTCAGGAAACTTCTAACAGCTTGGAAAATGTAACAAAGGTGACCCACGTCTGTATTTCGCAATCAAGAAAATAATCTCGAATTAGCGAATATCTGATGAATATTCGCCTAAATATTTGTGAAATATCGCAAATTCGAATATAGCCCCTGCCGCTCATCACTAATAAGGAATAGGATCCAGATGAAAGCACAGAGCCCAGCAATGTCACTGCTCTCTCTCTCAGAACTGCAAAACAACGGCAGAAAATGGCTGCTGGGGAGGTTCTTATATAGATTGGTTGCTAGGGATGTTGCTAAGCTCTGACAAAGATATTGCAGCTTTCTCATTGGCCCACAGGCAAGAAGGGAGGTTACTGATGAAAAAAATTCTAGAATATTCGCGATTACGAATATATAGCACTATATTATACATCTTCGCGAATTCTCGAAGTGCTGATATTCGTAATAAAAATTTGTGATTAGAATATTCACGATGAACAATACACGTGACCGATAAGTGTGATGTCACGTGGCCTAGAAGGAGGCCAAAGTACTCACGGAGCGCTGCAACCTCTTCGTACATATGATCGACTCCCAGGACCACCGCCAATCTGATATTGATGATCTATCCTGAGGATCAGCCATCAATATGTAAATCCTAGAAAACCCTTTTAATCATTTTCCTCCACCCTAAAGTCCTGATGAGTCCTCCTAATGATGTGCATGAACTGAGCAGTCCTGTTATGCAAATAAGTAGTACTGAGGCCGCCCATCTGTTCTGTTTTCCACCATCCCAGCAGCTGCTGATTATGAATATACCAGAGGTGGGACAGAGTACAGGCAAGGAGAAGGTTTGCTAATGATTGAGATGTGCAACTCAGAACCTTTTAAAGCAAATTGTGGTAAGATGCAAGTTCGATGGGCTTATAGGAGTCAACCGATTCCCTTTAATATAAGATTTTCCTGACCCTTTAAGGGGTTGTCTCACTTAAACAATTTCTGAAGTTATTATGTGAAGTCTCGCGAGACTTCGCGTAGTAATTACTTTGGCTCATCGGAGCCAATACATTCTTATACTGTATGGAGCGCTCGCTCCATACAGTATTGAAATTAAGTTTTATACGAATCGACTTCGGATATTTCATCCGAAGTCGATTTTCTCATTCCTATTCATAACCATGGAAACAAGCAGTGAATAATGTGATGGAAAAATGAATGAAGCCAGCAATGGAGGCAATATGGACAATCACAATACATTAATAAGTGCCTTGTATTAACTTTCTCTACATGATAAATGTCATTTGCTAAAGTGAGACAACCCCTTTATCTTCTCTAAAATGTTCCTTTATATTTCTGCTTCCAAAGTCGGTGAAACCAACTCATACAGCAGAATTACTAAATTAATTACTAAACTAGCCTTCCTCTTGTGTTACCCATGGCTTTGTTAGATTTTTGTCTTTTTTGGCATTGTAGAATGTTTCCTGTATGAACACTTATTTTCCCTGAATGTATGGCCCTGCTGAATATGTCATCACTACATAACATATAATAGCTATATTATATTATAAAACACGTAAAGGGAAAAAGTTTGTCATCACACTATCATGGGAAAAAAAGTGAATAAGACAGCGTAGTCCAGCTAATAGTATGTGTACCTGGCCCTCAAACAACCTCCATTTTTAACAATGGAGTGGGGAAGCAAGCTGTGCTATTGAGCACGCACTGTGGACACACAATGCAGAGAACACAATATAGTGCAGTAATGGACACAGCTATTCCAGCTTTTTAGGTCTCTTTTTTTCATGTTATGTTACAGGAACCAAAGACTTAATTAGGAACCATTGAATTTTTTTTTCAAAATCAATAGCCCATTGTAACTTGTTGCTAATGTACAAATGTAATGAAATACAGAATATATAATGGTGATTTGTTTCCACTAAATCATCAATGGAAAAAACAGCCCGGCTTGATCTGCACACAATGTGCTGCTCTTCCCAGGACCTGATGCTGTCTACTAAACACAAGGATATTTTATCTCCTTTTTTTCACCCATTAAAAGAAGCCGATGTGGACTGCGTGTTATATTTAGCTCCAGAAGAATACCATCTACTAACCTTTTCAGTAGGGAATACGGCATTTTGCAAGCTGAATTCTATAGTTTCTTTTCACCAATATATTCAAAATGCGTATATACAATCCATAGTGCGGAAGATTTTCTAATCAAAATGGTGGACATGTTTTAGGACTCTAACACTTTTCGAAACTTGCCGAACGAGAAGGTGTGGCTCAAAAGGTGTGGCTTCATGAAAAACTGTAAGGGGCTAAGAAACATGCCAAAATTTTGGCGTATTTTTTTGGGAGTAAACTAAGCCAACAAATTGGTGGAAATTTAGACTAGAGAGTATAGGTGTTACTTCGACTGCTGCTGCTCTGCTACTTAAGGTGGGAACAGGGGGCGCTCTGCTCACATTATGTCTGTCACAGTTCCTGCACTCCAGCAACAGGCCGGCGTGCAGATGTCCTGTGTGTCTACTGGGACTATTCTTTATTGAACCTCACCTCATTCTGCCGTATTTCAAGGGTTAAACCCCCCTTTGGTTCTGTGTTCAGCTGCTAGGATGTTTTTAATGTGGTAATCAGCTTGTGCTATATATGTTATGCTGTTTGCCTCATTCTCTGCCTGATCAATAGGTTTACTAGCATGCTAGATCCTGCAAAAGTGCTTGTCTGCCCATGTACCTACAGTAATTCTGCCTTCCCAGCCTCTCTTGCCTCAGCTGACTTCTGCCTGATCACTATACTGACCCTGCACTGCCTATCCTGACCTCTGGAGTTTTTAACAGATTCTTATATCCTCTGCCTGCCCTGACCTTGACCTGTTATTTATTACTAGCTTTGTTTGATCCCTCTGTGGGTCAGCTGTCAACCACATCGGGGCTACTCCAGGAGGTAGTAGCCTGGTGGCTTCCCTGCAGCAAAGTCCAGATCCCTAGAGACTGTAGGGGTTTAAGGGGGAATATCAGGGGACCAACAGGATAATGCACTTCGGATTAGTCCAAAATAAAAAACGAATGGTTGATAGTGGTTCCCACATTCACAGACCACAACAATAGGTGAGCTAGATTTATTATCCAGCATCAGCCACTGTAATAAATCTGGCACACCTGAAGACTGTCCACCTGAACTATATATATATATATATATATATATATATATACAGTTGCAAGAAAAAGTATGTGAACCCTTTGGAATGATATGGATTTCTGCACAAATTGGTCATAAAATGTGATCTGATCTTCATCTAAGTCACAACAATAGACAATCACAGTCTGCTTAAACTAATAACACACAAAGAATTAAATCTTACCATGTTTTTATTGAACACACCATGTAAACATTCACAGTGCAGGTAGAAAAGGTATGTGAACCCTTGGATTTAATAACTGGTTGAACCTCCTTTGGCAGCAATAACTTCAACCAAACGTTTCCTGTAGTTGCAGATCAGACGTGCACAACGGTCAGGAGTAATTTTTGACCATTCTTCTTTACAGAACTGTTTCAGTTCAGCAATATTCCTGGGATGTCTGGTGTGAATCGCTTTCTTGAGGTCATGCCACAGCATCTCAATGGGGTTGAGGTCAGGACTCTGACTGGGCCACTCCAGAAGGCGTATTTTCTTCTGTTTAAGTCACTCTGTTGTTGATTTACTTCTATGCTTTTGGATCGTGAATTCATTTTTCCTTTGATGATAGCAATCAGTCCAGGCCCTGACAAAGCAAAGTAGCCCCAAACCATGATGCCCCCACCACCATACTTCACAGTTGGGATGAGGTTTTGATGTTGGTATGCTGTGCCTCTTTTTCTCCACACATAGTGTTGTGTGTTTCTTCCAAACAACTCAACTTTGGTTTCATCTGTCCACAGAATATTTTGCCAGTACTGCTGTGGAACATCCAGGTGCTCTTATGCAAGCTGTAAATGTGCAGCAATGTTTTTTTTGGACAGCAGTGGCTTCTTCTGTGGTATCCTCCCATGAAATCCATTCTTGTTTAGTGTTTTACGTATCGTAGATTCGCTAACAGGGATGTTAGCATATGCCAGAGACTTTTGTAAGTCTTTATCTGACACTCTAGGATTCTTCTTCACCTCATTGAGCAGTCTGCGCTGTGCTCTTGCAGTCACCTTTACAGGACGGCCACTCCTAGGGAGAGTAACAGCAGTGCTGAACTTTCTCCACTTATAGACAATTTGTCTTACCGTGGACTGATGAACAGCAAGGCTTTTGGAGATACTTTTATAACCCTTTCCAGCTTTATGCAAGTCAACAATTCTTAATTGTAGGTCTTATGAGAGCTCTTTTGTGTGGGGCATCATTCACATCAAGCAATGCTTCTTGTGAAAATCAAACCCAGAACTGGTGTGTGTTTTTTATAGGACAGGGCAGCTGTAACCAACACCTCTAATCTCATCTCATTGATTGGATTCCAGTTGGCTGACACCTCACTCCAATTAGCTCTTGGAGATGTCATTAGTCTAGGGGTTCACATACTTTTTCCACCTGCACTGTGAATGTTTACATGGTGTGTTCAATAAAAACATGGTAACATTTAATTCTTTGTGTGTTATTAGTTTAAGCAGCTGTGACTTAGATGACGATCAGATCACATTTTATGACCAATTTGTGCAGAAATCCATATAATTCCAAAGGGTTCACATACTTTTTCTTGCAACTGTATATATATGTATATATATTAGTGTTAAGCGAGCATGCTTGGCCGAACTGCTGTTTGGCTAGAGCATCGCTATGCTTGGCACATTGCAGTGCTCGGTCAAATACTGTGGGTGCTCGAGTACAATTTAATACAATGAAAGTCAATAGGAGACCCAAGCATCAAACCAGGCACCCCCTGCTCTGAAGAAGAGAGGGTGTCTGGTTCACAAAAAAAGGTTAGAAATTGATGGAAACCCCTTCAAAATGATTTGGAAACAGCATTAAAAGAATGGCTGGGTGCATCTTGAACTCCTATTATCTATGACATACAATAGACAACCGCACAAAGGCTATATGCCAAAAGCCAGGTATGTGGAAGCCAACAATCTATCCATGAGACAGATAACAGTCAGCATACCCTACAATGACAGCCTTGTGCACTATGAGACATTCCAAACCAGCTCTCATCTGACTGAGACCCAGTAAGCCTCAAAGTTGCTTCACATCTGTTGGATGGCTTGGGTGGACCTGCGCACCTAGATCAATATCATTAGGGTGACAAAAAGTTTTCTGATTGTCCTAACATAATATTCAATAACCTTTCTATACAGCTTTGTCATGTAAAAACTCATTTGCATGAACATGGGCATATGAGAAAGACATCTGCCTCGTTTTTCAGCTGAAAAACATACTACTCATGAACAGCGCCATCTATTGGATTCATAGTCTTGCCATAAGACTATGAAACCAATAGATGGCACTGTTCATGAGTCATTACAAGCAGGGCAATAGTACTCAGATACACCCTAGCAAGCTTATATTACCTCAGACAAAGTGCTAGAAGATGTGTGGATGATAGCAGCAATCCGATATACACCTCAGTGTTAGCGCAGGCTATTATAGGCTGAGTGCTACACAGTGTGTGGACTCTGTTGAGCAGGGTTCCCCACTTACTAGCGCCCCAACAAGATGAACAGCACCATCTTTTGGTTTCATAGTCTTATGACAAGACTAATAATCTTGTCATAAGACTATGAAACCAATAGATGGTGATGTTCATGACTCATTAACAGCGCCATCTATTGGTTTCATAGTCTTATGACAAAACTATGAAACCAATAGATGGCGCTGTTAATGAGTAGTGTAGATCGTGAATTTTCCATGCAAATGGTTTTTCAGCTGAAAAACAAGGCAGATTCTGCTCATTTGCATGTCTTTCCCATATGCCTATGTTTATTCAAATAAGTTTTTACATGACAAAACTGTATAGAAAGGTTATTGAATATTATGTTAAGACATCCTCTTCTCTTCCGAGTAGGGGGTGTCTGGGGTTCTCTTATTGACTTCCATTGTGCTCGGTAGAGCACACGAGCATACCGATGTGTTCGGCCAGAGCACAAAAGCACTTTGGTGCGCAATCAACACTAATATACAGTACAGACCAAAAGTTTGGACACACCTTCTCATTCAAAGAGTTTTCTTTATTTTCATGACTATGAAGGCATCAAAACTATGAATTAACACATGTGGAATTATATACATAACAAACAAGTGTGAAACAACTGAAAATATGTTATATTCTAGGTTCTTCAAAGTAGCCACCTTTTGCTTTGATTACTGCTTTGCACACTCTTGGCATTCTCTTGATGAGCTTCAAGAGGTAGTCCCCTGAAATGGTCTTCCAACAGTCTTGAAGGAGTTCCCAGAGATGCTTAGCACTTGTTGGCCCTTTTGCCTTCACTCTGCGGTCCAGCTCACCCCAAACCATCCCGATTGGGTTCAGGTCCGGTGACTGTGGAGGCCAGGTCATCTGGTGCAGCACCCCATCACTCTCCTTCATGGTCAAATAGCCCTTACTTTCAAAGTTTTCCCAATTTTTCGGCTGACTTACTGACTTTCATTTCTTAAAGTAATGATTGCCACTTGTTTTTCTTTACTTAGCTGTTTTTTTCTTGCCATAATACAAATTCTAACAGTCTATTCAGTAGGACTATCAGCTGTGTATCCACCTGACTTCTCCTCAAGGCAACTGATGGTCCCAACCCCATTTATAAGGCAAGAAATCCCACTTATTAAACCTGACAGGGCACACCTGTGAAGTGAAAAACATTTCAGGGGACTACCTCTTGAAGCTCATCAAGAGAATGCCAAGAGTGTGCAAAGCAGTAATCAAAGCACAAGGTGGCTACTTTGAAGAACCTAGAATATGACATATTTTCAGTTGTTTCACACTTGTTTGTTATGTATATAATTCCACATGTGTTAATTCATAGTTTTGATGCCTTCAGTGTGAATCTACAATTTTAATAGTCATGAAAATAAAGAAAACTATTTGAATGAGAAGGTGTGTCCAAACTTTTGGTCTGTACTGTATATGTATATATACAGTATATATATATATATATATATATATATATATATATATATATATATACAGTGCCTTGCAAAAATATTCACCCCCCTTGACTTTTTTTTGTATTTTGTTAATCTAAATTTCATGTGATGGATCAGAACACAATAGTCTAAGTTGGTGAAGTGAAATGAGAAAAATATATAAATAAAACTATTGTTTAGAAATAGAAAACAGAAAGTTGGCATGTGCATATGTATTCACCCCCTTTGTTAGGAAGTCCATAAAAAGCTCTGGTGCAGCCAATTACCTTTAGAAGTCACATAACTAGTGAAATGATGTCCACCTATGTGCAATCTAAGTGTCACATGATCTGTCACTACATATACATACCTTTTTTGAAAGGCCCCAAAGGCTCCAACACCTAAGCAAGAGGCATCACTAACCAAACACTGCCATGAAGACCAAGGAACTCTCCAAACAAGTAAGGGACAAGAAGTATAAGTCAGGGTTAGGTTATAAAAAAATATCCAAATCTTTGATGATCCCCAGGAGCACCATCAAATCTATCATAACCAAATGAAAAGAACATGGCACAACAGCAAACTTGCCAAGAGATGGCCGCCCACCAAAACTCACAGACCGGGCATGGAAGACATTTATTATAGAGGCAGCACAGAGACCTAAGGTAACCCTGGAGGAGCAGCAGAGTTCCTCAGCAGAGACTGGAGTATCTGTAAATAGGACGACATTAAGCCGTACGTTCTTCTATAGAATAGGGCTTTATGGCAGAGTAACCAGAAGAAAGCCATTACTTTCAGCTAAAAACAAAAAGGCTTGATGTGAGTTCGCAAAAAGGCATGTGGGAGACTCCTAAAATGTGTGGAGGAAGGTGCTCTGGTCTGATGAGACAAAAATAGAGCTTTTCGGCCACCAAAGAAAACGCTATGTCTGGCGCAAACCCAACACATCACTTTACCCAAAGAACACCATCCCCACAGTGAAACATGGTGGTGGCAGCATCATGCTATGAGGATGTTTTTCAGCAGCCGGGACTGGGAAACTGGTCAGAGTTGAGGGAAAGATGGATGGTGCTAAATACAGGGATATTCTTGACTCAAAGCTCAGATCTCAGTCCAATATAAAATCTGTGGTCAGACTTAACCACTTCCCATCTGGGCCCTTTGCCCCCTTCCTGACCAGGCCAAATTTTGCAAAACGGACATATCTCACTTTATGTGGTAATAACTTTGGAACGCCTTTATTTATCCAAGTCATTCAGAGATTGTTTTCTCGTGACACATTGTACTTCATGACAGTCATAAATTTGAGTCAAAATATTTCACCTTTATTTATGAAAAAATCCCAAATTTACCCAAAAATTTAAAAAAATCGCAATTTTCTAAATTTCAATTTCTCTGCTTTTAAAACAGAAAGTGATACCTCATAAAATATTTATTATTTAACATTCCCCATATGTCTACTTTATGTTGGCATCATTTTGGAAATGTCATTTTATTTTTTTAGGACGTTAGAAGGCTTAGAAGTTTAGAAGCAATTCTTCAAATTTTTAAGAAAATTGCCAAAACCCACTTTATAAGGACCAGTTCAGGTCTGAAGTCACTTTGTGGGGCCTACATAGTGGATACCCCCATAAATGACCCCATTGTAGAAACTACACCCCTCAAGGTATTCAAAACCGATTTTACAAACTTTGTTAACCCTTTAGGCGTTCCACAAGAATTAAAGGAAAATGGAGATCAAATTTTTAAATTTCACTTTTTTGGCAGATTTTCCATTTTAATCAATTTTTTTCTCTAACACATCGATGGTTAACAGCCAAACAAAACTCAATATTTATTACCCAGATTCTGCGGTTTACAGAAACACCCCACATGTGGTCGTAAACTGCTGTATGGGCACACGGCAGGGCGCAGAAGGAAAGGAACTCCACATGGTTTTTAGATGCCATGTCCCATTTGAAGCCCCCTGATGCACCCTTACAGTAGAAACTCCCAAGAAGTGACCCTATTTTGGAAACTAGGGGATAAGGTGCCAGTTTTATTAGTACTATTTTTGGGTACATATGATTTTTTGATCATTCAATATAACACTTTATGGGGCAAGGTGACCAAAAAATTGGTTGTTTTAGCACAGTTTCTATTTATTTATTTTTACAGCGTTCACCTTAGGGGTTCAGTCAAGTGACATTTTTATAGAGCAGATTGTTACGGACGTGGCGATACCTAATATGTATACTTTTTCTCATTTATTAAAGTTTTACACAATAATAGCATTTTTGAAACCAAAAAATTATGTTTTAATGTGTCCATGTTCTGAGAGCTATAGTTTTTTTATTTTTTGAGAGATTTTCTTATGTAGGGGCTCATTTTTTGCGGGATGAGGTGACGGTTTTATTGGTACCATTTTGTGGGACATACGCGTTTTTGATCACTTGGTGTTGCACCTTTTGTGATGCAAGGTGACAAAAATTGCTTGTTTTGACACAGTTTTTTTTATTTATTTTTTACGGTGTTCATCTGAGGGGTTAGGTCATGTGATATTTTTATAGAGCTGGTTTTTACGGACGCGGCAATACTAAATATGTCTATTTTACTTTATTTTTTCTATTTTAATTTTTTTTTTTTTATTCCTAACTTGGGAACTTTTTTTTTTTTTACATGTGAAACTTTATTTTATTTTTTCAACCCTTTATTTTTTTTATTTTTTTTATTTATTTTATTTTTTTTTACACTTTTCGTCCCCCATAAGGTCATACAAGACCTCTGGGGGACATTTGCTTCACTTTTTTTTTTTTTTTTTACACTGTTGATTTCTCCTGTAACTGGGGCTGACATAGTAGCCCCAGTTACAGGACAAATGCACACCTATAGAGGCTGTACAGCAGCAATCCAGCGCTGTACAGCCTCAGTGCAGGGCTAATCGAGGTCTCTGAGAGACCTCACACAGCTCCTGCACACTCCGGTCACGGCGGTCACATGACCGCCGGGCCGGAACAGGAAGCGCACAGCGCTTCCTGCTCTGCAGACACAGCGCTCGGTGAGCGCTGTGTCTGCAGCGATCGTGAAGGCAGGGACACCTGGGCACTGTCCCTGCCTTGTCTTAGGGTTGCCCTGCTGTCACTGACAGCGGGCAACCCGATCAGCAGCTGCACGATTAGCGTGCAGCTGCTATTTCTGACAGGACGTTTTAAAACGTGCTGTCAGAAATAGACGTCCACCCATAGGACGTTTATATCCTATGGGCGGACGTGAGGCGGTTAAAGATTGCTGTTCACAAGCACAAACCATCCAACCTCAAGGAGCTGGAGCAGTTTTGCAAGGAGGAATGGGCAAAAATCCCAGTGGTAAGATGTGGCAAGCTCATGGAGACTTATCCAAAGCGACTTGGAGCTGTGATTGCCGCAAAAGGCGGCTCTACAAAGTATTGACTTTAGGGGGGTGAACAGTTATGCACATTGACTTCTTCTGTCATTTTGTGCTATTTGTTGTTTGCTGTACAATTAAAAAAAAAAACATTTTCAAAGTTGTGGGCATGTTCTGTAAATTAAATTATGCAAATCCTCAAACAATCCATGTTAATTCCAGGTTGTGAGGCACCAAAATGCAAAAAAAGTCAAGGGGGGTGAATACTTTTGCAAGGCACTGTATATATATATATACAGGTGAAACTTGAAAAATTTGAATATCGTGCAAAAGTCCATTTATTCCAGTAATGCAAATAAAAAGCAATTGCATTAATGCTGCCTAAAGTAGAGATGGCCTTGCGGTTCGCCCGGTCGTCGTTTCGCGGCGAACTTTGCATATTCGCGATTCGCCGAACATGCGAACATATGGAGATATTCGCGCCCATATTCTTTTACATTGTGAAGAACTTTGACCCATGACACATCCATCAGGTGGTACAGGACAGCGAATTGAGACGTTTCAGCACATGGACATACCCCTACCTTATAAATAAACCTGATCTGGGCGCCATTTTACATTCAGTGTTTTGCCAGTGTAGGGAGAGGTTGCTGTGTGGAGCAGGGACAGACTGTTAGAGACACCAAACGCTAGCTAATAGGGCCACAAAAGTCCTTTTAAGGACTGGTATAGGTGTGCTATCGATAGGTGTGATACACAGAGGGGTGCGATATACTTATAATATACTTTTATAATGAGTCAAAAACACAGATCTATATAGTGATCACCTGGAAGTCTAGGGGCTTAGGGGCTTAGGGGCTGGGGGCTTACTAGGGCCATTTTTATATAGGGTAAGGTTCCAGACGGGGTCGCTCTTATCAGGGCGGGTGGTCTGTGGTTAGGCTATCAGGGCCAGAATAGCACCCCCCTGTAGGGCAATATCAGGGACAGTTCTTTGCCCACCCTGTCCTTCAATACCACATCATCATCTAGCCCAGGGATAGATGTTTTTTGCTTTC
Source organism: Bufo bufo (assembly GCF_905171765.1). Lineage (NCBI taxonomy): Eukaryota > Metazoa > Chordata > Amphibia > Anura > Bufonidae > Bufo > Bufo bufo. The sequence goes on along the minus strand of NC_053393.1, from coordinate 494,983,459 downwards.
CCCCCGGGATTCATGGATGTGCACTGGAACCCCCTGGATTGTGGTAGGACATATGGTTTCTGATTTGATGCCGCCGAGCACTTGTTATTGCCTACTATGCTTTTTGCTTTACTTTAATAATTTAATTTACTTTCATTTTGAGGGATATCTTTTCCATTCACACGTCCGCAAAATGGGTCTGCATCCGTTCCGCAATTTTTCGGAACGGGTGCAGACCCATTCATTTTCAATGGGGCCGGAATGTGCTGTCCGCAACTGCATTTGTGGATCCGCATCCACATTTGCGGATCCGCACTTCCGCATCCGTGCTTCCGTTTCTGCAAAAAAATAGAACATGTCCTATTCTTGTCCACAATTGCAGACAAGATTAGGCATTTTCTATTATAATGCTGGCGATGTGCGGTCCGCAAATTGCGGAATGCACATTGCCGATGTCCGTGTTTTGCGGATCCGCAAAACACTTACGGACGTGTGAATGGACCCTCATAGTAAAATTATTAAAGGTTACGTTTTATCTTCATGTATATTCTAATGGATTACCTTCCTTGTACAATGTTATAATATACTTTCTATGTTAGAAAGTATATTATATTGCATTTGTATTGTGCGGCAGTTGTGTGCGGTTCTGCTGCGATACTGCAGCTACACAGAGTGCCAAACGCTGTTGTAACAAATAATTTCTACTGGTGTGATATACCAGTCGCCCCCCAAAAAAACTGATTGAAGCGGGGTGTTATATACCAATATACTTTCTTTATAGTGCATTTGGGTACTGTATAGTGCATTTGCGCATGCGCATACGCGAAAATTATATTGCCGACATTTCGCATTGAAAAAAATTATTAATGGAGATCGCAAATTCGAATAATACATCTGGTATGTCACTGTCCATGTTGTGGGACTATTTGTGCACTTCTAGTAAATATTTCTTGGCTGCAAATATGAGCTGAAGGTTGTTCAGGTTCGCCTGCCATTAAAATGAATGGGACCCGCCGTGAACTTGCGGTTCGCGAACATTTGATTGTGTTCGCGCGATTGCGTTTGCGAACCGTCCTGGCAGATGTTCGTCCATCACTAGTGAAAAGGTTCAATATTCTAGGCTCAAAGTGTCACACTCTGGTCAGCTAATTAATCCATACCCCCTGAGCAAAGGGGACCTCAAAAATGTGACTTTGGGGTCTCATAAGCTGTAAGCCATAATCATCCAAATTATAACAAATAAAGGCTTGAAATATCTCGCTTTGCATGTAATGAGTCTATCTCATATATTAGTTTCACCTTTTAATTTGCATTACTGAAATAAATGAACTTTGCACGATATTCTAATTTTTCGAGTTTCACCTGTATATAGATATAACATTTACTGATTTAAATCTTCACCGTTTCTGTAACTAAGCCTCCAGTGCAGGCGCTTACTGTGGGCTATTCCCATCTCAGTAATGAAAGGCCAAAATAAGACATCTTTAATGTAAGTTCTTGGAACAGTGCATGAAAAACGGTAATTCTAAGTGCAGGACTGGAGATTGTGGAGCATGACTGATGAACAAATACATGTGTCATGTCCCGGCCTAGAGAGGCATGCTCTCAATATAACATAGTATATCCGTTTTTCCTGGAGTGTTCCTTTAATTATGTCAAGAATAATGTGGTAATGAAACCTGTTTTTTTGGCCTTTCAGTGAAAGAACCACTAGAGCTGGCCGTCTATGGGACAATTGTTTTGTCCAGTTGGATGAAAATATGTAATTTCATCAGATGTACAGAGGCTGTAGAGAAATACACTCCAGGGCCAGAGGCACGCTGTGTGCTGCCATATAGTGCTCTATTCAGCACCGTATAAAGAGACATTCTCCCCTAGAGGCAAACTTTGTATGGAAGAACACGCCGCCTGATGGGGTATGCTAATATGCTTCCCTATGAAATCATACAGAGGGACAGTAGGTCCCCATAGAGGTATATTGATGCTGCACCGCTACTCTGTGAGCATCAGACCTTGTAGTATGGAGGGACTGGGGGCACTTCACTATTTCATTAGTATCCTAATTCACCGCATCTTTGGGCCTGGCCAAATCTGTAACCTGCATTTAGCAAATGTATCTTAGACAAGGGTTTCTACTATATCAACCATATGTGTCTCCAAAATGTAGTACCATATATTCCAAGGTAGATCAGTATATACCACAAATATGGGTTACAAATGTCAGCCCTGTATCAGCAAAGATTAAAGGAATATAATTACTTACTTTATATGATATTATCTATCTATCATCTATCTATTATCTATCTATCTATCTATCTATCTATCTATCATCTATCTATTATCTATCTATTATCTATCTATCTATCTATCTATCTATCTATTATCTATCTATCTATTATCTATCTATCTATCTATTATCTATCTATCTATCTATCTATCTATCTATTTATTATCTATCTATCTATTATCTATCTATCTATTATCTATCTATCTATCTATCTATCTATTATCTATCTATCTATCTATCTATCTATCTATCTATCTATCATCTATCTATTATCTATCTATCTATCTATCTATCTATCTATCTATTTCATATCTATCTATCTATCATCTTTCTATCTATCTATCTATCTATCTATCTATTGTCTATCTATCTATCTATCTATCTATCTATCTATCTATCTATTTATCTATCTATCTATTATCTATCTATTATCTATTATCTATCTATCTATCTATCTATCTCATATCTATCTATCATCTATCTATCTTTCTATCTATCTATCTATCTATCTATCTATCTATCTATCTATCTCTTATCTATCTATTATCTATTATCTATCTATCTATCTATCTCATATCTATCTATCATCTTTCTATCTATCTATCTATCTATCTATCTATCTATCTCATATCTATCTATCATCTTTCTATCTATCTATCTATCTATCTATCTATCTCATATCTATCTATCATCTTTCTATCTTTCTATCTATCTATCTATCTATCTATCTATCTATCTATCTATCTATCTCATATCTATCTATCTATCTATCTATCTATCTATCTATCTATCTATCTATCTCCTATCTATTATCTATCTCATATCTATCTATCTATCTATCTATCTATCTATCTATCTATCTATCTATCTATCTATCTATCTATCTATCTATCTATCTATCTCCTATCTATTATCTATCTATTATCTATCTATCTATCTATCTATCTATCTATCTCCTATTTATCTATCTATCTATCTATCTATCTATCTATCTATATCTATCTCATATTATTCTACTTTTGTGTGTGTATAGATATATATAAAATCCACGGCACTCCTGTAGATATGGCGACAAAACAAGTGTCCTTTATTCACACATGTCACAGCGACGTTTAAGTGAAGTCCTGGTTTGAGAAAGGTTCCGTGAGGGGACTGAAACGTCGCTGTGACATGTGTGAATAAAGGACACTTGTTTTGTCGCCATATCTACAGGAGTGCCGTGGATTTCTTTTCTTTTATTGATGCACCGAGGATCGAGGGTTTTGACGCTAACACCCAGACTACATTTTTAAGGGGAGTGCTGCCTGGATTTAAAATATATATATATATATTTATAAATATACACACATAGAAATATACAAACACACATAGATATATATAAATACACACACACACAAATATATATATTTATATCCACATCTTAATATGCTTCTAAACAACAGGAATGATTGACAGTTTTGTGTCTCCGGCAGATAAAATATGAAAACACAAGCTTCCTGTGTTTTTATCAAGCCGTACAGCGTTGTAGAGAACGTGTTATAATACTATAATCTCCAGCGTAGTCTATTCCATTCCTCGCTCAGACAATATTCCTGTGATGTTCAAGGGAACGTGTGAACTGTCAGATAGAAGGGAAAAGATGATTTTCAGTTTTTTCCCCATAAAGCAGAGTTCAAACATGGAGTTACTTTGATGAGCAGCTCATTATTTTTATAATTAGCCATAAAATAGTTCAGACCCTATCAATAATTTACCGCATTACCACAGTTATTGGCATAAAAAACACATATTTCTGTTTAATGGAGATAAGGACTTGCGCCTCAGAAGGCTATTTGCTGCAAAATTTAAGGAAGAAACTTGTCCTAAAGTAGATAATTAATGTTGAAAGGCGCCCGGTCTCGGGCACAGAAGTTTGTTTACACATGCAAATCTGAATGATATATTTTATGTCGCGGGGAGGACGCTGATTGCGGAATATTTACTTCATCTAATGAAATGGCTAAATTATTTTAAAGAAAGCAGCGCAGTGAGTTGCAAATAAACCCCCATGTGACGCCTGGCGGTTTGAGGCAGTTATAAATTGTTGTGATGGGATCTGTCAGTGGGCGCAGAATGTACAGCTCCTCAGCCATTTTTTTTTTCATGCAGGAATATAATAAATCTAATTTATCCGGCCTTTTCTCTGTTTATTATATGTAAATCTATTTTTACAATCAGGTTCACTTTATTGGATGTAATCTATGCTTCAATATGTGATTGTAATTTTTTAGTTCCCTGGAAATAAGTGAACCTCTTTAAAGAGAACATTTCATCAGAAAATGACCAATGTTTTTAGAATTTTTATAGATTCTTTAAAAATTTCCCATAAAAAAAAAAATCCTGAAATCTAGATGCTCACCATGAGCTTCATAATAGACGTCATTAGTGTTGAGAGAAGTTATGAAAACTTTCATTTGGCTGCTTCGCAGAATTTCACAAAGAAATTCACTTTGTTGCGAATTACTTCATCACGAAGTGCATTTCTTTGTCATTAGCGGGCACTATGGCGGAGAAAAGCGATTGCACCCCCCCCCCCCCCCCGGTCATTGAACCCCTCAGATGCCGCATCCATCGCTGATTGCAGCATCTGAGAATAACAATGAGGGCTTTCAGGGGTGAAAAAAATAAATAAATAATACTCAACAAGAGGCCATCTTGATTAAAGATTCCTAGCAAAATCTCGGGCAGTGTGTGATGACATCATCAAGATCGCCGGTGTGGTGACGTCATATGTCACGACACACGAGATTTCGCACAGGATCTTAGCTCAAGATGGCTGCAGCAGCCTCTTCACACTGAAATAGATAAGGTGAGTTTGTTAGTTTTTTTTCCCATTTCAGGGAAAATTGATTTGTTGCCATGAAGCACAAGGAAATTCGGCTTTGCCTCAAATCGAATTTTCCTTGAAATTTGGATCGAAGTCCACTTTAGATACTTCGATTGGCTCAGCCCTAATTATCATCATTTTCAGGATGGCACTGAGGCTACTTTCACACTGGCGTTTTGGTTTCCGTTTGTGAGATCCGTTCAGGGCTCTCACAAGCGGTCCAAAACGGATCAGTTCAGCCCCAATGCATTCTGAATGGAAAAGGATCCGCTCAGAATGCATCAGTTTGCCTCCGTTCAGTCACCATTCCGCTTTGGAGACGGACACCAAAACGCTGCCTGCAGTGTTTTGGTGTCCGTCTGATGAAACTGAGCCAAACAGATCCGTCCTGGCACACAATGTAAGTCAATGGGGACGGATCCGTTTTCTCTGACACAATATGGCACAATAGAAAACGGATCCGTCCTCCATTGACTTTCAATGTTGTTCAAGACGGATCCGTCATGGCTATGTTAAAGATAATACAAACAGATCCGCTCTGAACGGATGCAGACGGTTGTATTATCTGAACATAGAAACATAGAATGTGTCGGCAGATAAGAACCATTTGGCCCATCTAGTCTGCCCAATATACTGAATACTATGAATAGCCCCTGGCCCTATCTTATATGAAAGATGGCCTTATGCCTATCCCCTGACGGATCCGCACAAAACGTGAGTGTGAAAGTAGCCTGGAACATCACATTCTATATAGGTAACACAGGATCCACCATTCACATTAAATAATCGTCACAGCTTACCCCCTCCCCCTCCCTGCACAGTGACCTCTGCACAAGTCATCAAGCATGCTCACAGCACTATACCATAGAAGTCAATTATCCTATGTTACACGTGGATGCTGTAAAGCATACCTGAATGCAATAAACAACAGCCCAGGTAAGATGGCTGCCCCCATAATCATGTAGAGAAAATGAAATAAATAAAAAAATCCATTAAAAAAAAAAACTGATTGGAAAAAGAATATCTACCAGTATCGTATTTTAATAAGTCAATAAACATTGAAAGGGATATTTTACCTTTAAAGAGTTGTCTCATCAAGGCAACCTCTTCCATATGTCCTATTTGAACATATAGACATTATAAAGGAAGTCCCCTGCGTAGGAGCCCCCTCCATTAGCCAGATCAGATAATCACCACAAACAGCAATTCCATTTTGGTGGAACCAGGTGGTCTATGTATTACATTTAGAAAGGTATAGCTGACCGCAATTTTATTAACAGCTGATCGCTTGTGGTTTCTGACCTGAAGCAATATGCGGATGTGCATGGCTACATTAATAAAGTCACAGAAAATAAGGCACTAAAACAATAGATGCAAACATAATATATGGACTAAGCCCTCACTCTAATAATAAAATCTGAGACTTTTAGCCAATATATTTTGATCAAAACACATCTGTGCCCACCCACCCGCGCCACGGTGGTCTCAGTCACGCAGGTCCTTCTCTAAACCTACCTATGACGTTGGGCATCTATATTCAGGAAAGCAGACCCTGCACATATAAATAGCAGAAAAAAGTTCCAGCACTATTGAAGATTCTATTGCTTTGTCTTTATTTTCGGTAACAAATTACATCATGTGGATACCATCTCACACCCCCCCACATTGACACGTTTCGAACTATACCGTTCTTAGTCGTAACTGCACATATAGTGTGCTGCTCCTAGTTATCTCTATGTGCATCCAGCAACCGATGAGAGGAGGAGCATGCACAGTGATATGTACCACCTAATCAAGGTCGCCTATTAGGTGGGGCAAAAGTGCACATGAATGCTACTCTCAGGATAGAAGAGTCTGTTTTCCTGAATATAGATGCCCATATGGCATAGGTAGGTTTAGAATAGGACCTATCTGGCTGAGATCACTGTGACGCGGGTAGATGGGCACAGATGTGTTTTGATCAAAATACACTCACCTAAAGAATTATTAGGAACACCTGTTCTATTTCTCATTAATGCAATTATCTAGTCAACCAATCACATGGCAGTTGCTTCAATGCATTTAAGGGGGTGGTCCTGGTCAAGACAATCTCCTGAACTCCAAACTGAATGTCAGAATGGGAAAGAAAGGTGATTTAAGCAATTTTGAGCGTGGCATGGTTGTTGGTGCCAGACGGGCCGGTCTGAGTATTTCACAATCTGCTCAGTTACTGGGATTTTCACGCACAACCATTTCTAGGGTTTACAAAGAATGGTGTGAAAAGGGAAAAACATCCAGTATGCAGCAGTCCTGTGGGCAAAAATGCCTTGTGGATGCTAGAGGTCCGAGGAGAATGGGCCGACTGATTCAAGCTGATAGAAGAGCAACGTTGACTGAAATAACCACTCGTTACAACCGAGGTATGCAGCAAAGCATTTGTCGCACAACCTTGAGGCGGATGGGCTACAACAGAAGAAGACCCCACCGGGTACCACTCATCTCCACTACAAATAGGAAAAAGAGGCTACAATTTGCACAAGCTCATCAAAATTGGACTGTTCAAGACTGGAAAAATGTTGCCTGGTCTGATGAGTCTCGATTTCTGTTGAGACATTCAAATGGTAGAGTCCGAATTTGGCGTAAACAGAATGAGAACATGTATCCATCCACTGATGGCTACTTCCAGCAGGACAATGCACCATGTCACAAAGCTCGAATCATTTCAAATTGGTTTCTTGAACATGACAATGAGTTCACTGTACTAAAATGGCCCCCACAGGCACCAGATCTCAACCCAATAGAGCATATTTGGGATGTGGTGGAACAGGAGCTTCGTGTCCTGGATGTGCATCCCTCAAATCCCCATCAACTGCAAGATGCTATCCTATCAATATGGGCCAACATTTCTAAAGAATGCTATCAGCACCCTGTTGAATCAATGCCACGTAGAATTAAGGCAGTTCTGAAGGCAAAAGGGGGTCCAACACCACATTAGTATGGTGTTCCTAATAATTCTTTAGGTGAGTGTATATTGGCTAAGAGTCTCAGATTTAATATTAGAGTGAGTATTTAGTCCATATATTAGGTTTTCATCTATTGTTTTAGTGCATTTTTTTCCGTGACTTTGACCTGAAGTAATAGACTGATTGATGGTCCAGCTTTAGTAGAAAAGGGGGCTGTCATGATGAGACAACCTTTTTACTGGGGGATTCAGAGCAAACGGAGAACAGGCATAAAGGAAAGGAATAAATCTGTTGTCAGTAGGCTCCCCCTTGTGGTGACTGCTGACAGTCAGAATTTATTATTTAAGGATATGAAGGGAAACCGATGATTTGAGCTGTGTGTTAGAAACTTGAACTTTGACCCCAATAAAAATATAGTATTAATTTTTGCAGCAAGGGATTTAGTCTAAAGGTCACATTAATATTTTTTTAGGGAAAAAAAAATCATTATTGCCAAAGCCTGGCCTGGACATTATAGCGTATTTGGTATAAGGAAAATACAGACATTTGTCATGGTGCTTGAGTATGCAAACTTTTTTTTTATCATTTTATCTTCAACTTTGACCGTACATTTTATGTATCCATCATGGCAGCTTCTCACAGTATAGATTTTGGGAGAAAATGTACACATTCCTCCTTCTTCCATGTTTGAGGGGTCATTAAGAATAATGAAGCACTGTGAAAATACAAGCCCCATGTTAACAGATTGTACAAACATGGACAGGTCACCGATACCGCCTATCCTCATATAAATTTAGCCGCAGTTGATTTTTGAGACACAATTTATAGTTGATGGAAAGAAAAGGAATGTCACGAGTAGCCATTAATAAAGAAAGGGTTCACATTAAGGAGACTTTGAAGTGGAATTTTAATGTGACATCTGACATCTCCTACAAATCCATTACTCACCTTGTGGAGTCTTGTTCATGTCATAATCTTTGTCACAGGGTCATGAGAGAGGGCCGGTCTCTCTAAAGCTGCTTATCTCTGGGCTCTATGGGAAGAACGTGAATTCCACTTTCATCAAAATCTGTCTAGCTTAACAGCGATATCTATCCCCTATGTGATTCATGAAAATTTAGCCCTAAGAATGGATACACTTCAACTATTTTACTAGAATTTCATGTTTTTTTTTAAAAAAAAGAACCCTTGATTTTTATTCATTACACAACCACATCTCATTTCTAGGGTTTATAGTAATCATTTTACAAAATGGAAAGAGTAGTAGGCTGGAGGTGAAGAACTCTTTGAAAATTCACCTAATTACACTGGAGGGTAAATTTTGCATTACAAAGCTGCATTAGATGCATACAGAGCCTTGAAAAAGTATTCATACCCTTTAAATTTCTCCACATTTTTTCACATTACACCCACAAACTTAAAAATGTATTTTATTGCGATTTTGTGTGATTGGCAAACACAGAGTAGCAAGTATGTGTGAAATGAAGAGAAAATGATACATGGTTTTCGAAAATTTTGAAAGGCTGGGTTCACATAACCCTTTTTAAAAGGCTGGGTTCACAAGACGCTGCAAAATGATGGATTATGGGGGATCTCTGCAGAAACTTCGAGAAGGCAGGTCCCTAGGAGGATGCTGGCCGGCCTGCCTCTGTGTCTAGAAGTCTCCTCAGCCTCCTGATCACCTATAATAATCTATCTAGTTTTTATATGAACGTAGGCCATTCTATCTAATATTGTGTCAAGAATGGCTTTATTTCAAGGCTTATTCCAGGGAAAGACATTTATTTATGGTTGAGCTGCAATACCTGAAACAACATGTGGACAGGGGTGGTGCTGTATCTAGAAAAAGCAGACCTTTTTTGTAAATCAATTGCTTCTCTCCTCAGTTTATTAAAAGAAAAAACTATCATGACTAGTGCATAATCACTCTCATAAATTTTCATTTTATTACTTTGAATCTACGTTGGAGTGCTGTTCATGCCAGTGTCTCTTTAACCTGTTAAGTATTAATGTTATATTAGCCCTTTACCAATATTGATCTGTAAAGTCAATTTAAATCGAGGTCTTGCACTTCTCTAAAGCCATGATCCAAAACAGAATATAAATAATTAAAAGAGTTTTCTGAGTGTTTTATACTAATGGCCTGTCCTCAGGATGGGTCATCAATAGGGATGAGCGGACCCGTGGATGTTCGGGTTCACCGGGTTCGGCCGAACTTAAGGTCAGAGTTCGGGTTCGGGACCCAAACTTGACCCGAACTCGAACCCCATTGAAGTCAATGGGGACCTGAACTTTGGTACACTAAAATGGCTGTAAAATAGTCATAGTAAGGGCTTGAGGGCTGCAAAAGGAAGCAAAATGGGGGTAAGAGCAGGACAGTTGCCCTGCAAACAAATGTGGACAGTGAAATGACTTAAAATAAAATAGAATAGAAAAAAATTACAAAATAACAATATAGAACCAGGAGGCGGATGTCAAAGTGGAGTAGGAGGTTGAGGAGGCGTTGACGTGGTGGTATAGGCGGAAGCGGCGGTGGAGGAGGAGGTAGCCAACAATGTTTTTGTTGTTTTTTTATTTTTATCTTTTTTTTTCCTTTTTTTTTTTTTTTCCTGAATTTGGGAAGACCCCAAAACATTGGGAAATAGAAAAGAGAATGCAAAGAGAAAGTGTGCTGGGGTATAGCAATGGCTTGGTGCGGCCAGTATACTTGTCTACTCAGCACAAGGTACGGACAAGTCCTCTGTTGGGTTGAGCGAACCCAAACTGCAAAGTGAACCCAGACTTTTTCACTGAAGTTCAGGTTTGGGTTCGGTGTTCGGGTGATTTTATTATTTTCCATTATAACATGGTTGTAACAGAAAATAATAGCATTCTTAAGACAGAATGCTAAATAAAATGGGCATTGAGGGGTTAAAAATAATTAAAAAAATACCTCATCCACTTGATCATGCAGCCGGTATCCTCTTCTTTCTTCTTTCTGCAGGATCTGCAAAAGGACATGCGATGATGTCACTTTATGCAGCAGCTCTGACATATCGGGGTAATTTTTCAGTAACCTCTACACCACCAAATTCAGCACATGTGCCATGCAAGGGATGTGCATTAAACCGGCTAGCCCCAGAGCTGCTACGAGATCTCGCCCATTATTGCACACCACCAGGCCAGGCTTGAGTCTCAGCGGCACCAACCACTCATCAGTCTGTTGTTCCATGCCCGTCCACAGCTCTTGCGCTGTGTGGGGTTTTCCCCCCCAAACAGATGAGTTTCAATACAGACTGCTGTCGTTGCCCCTGGCTGTGCTGAAGTTGGTGGTGCAGGTGTTACACTGACCGGATGAGGAGGCGGAAGAGGAGGAAGCGGAGGAGGAGTCAACGAGAAATGTCCTGCAATCCTCGGTGGCGATAGGACATGCGCCAAACTGCTATCTGCCTCAGGCCCAGCCACCACTGCATTTATCCAGTGTGCAGTTAGGGAGATATAACGTCCCTGCCGTGCTTACTGGTCCACATATGGGTAGTTATGTGGACCTTGCCACAGATGGCATTGCGCAGTGCACACCTGATTTTGTCCGCCACTTGGTTGTGCAGGGCAGGGATGGCTCACCTGGAAAAGTAGTGGCGGCTTGGAAAGATGTACTATGGGACAGCCACGTCATAAGGTTTTTAAAAGTCTTTGTCTCCACCATAAGGAATGACAGCATTTCAAAGGCCAGAAATGCTGGCATTCAGGGCCAGGGATCGCAGGTGGGTAGAAGGGGTACTTCCTTTTTCTCTCCAGTGTTTGAAGGGTTGACAGCTGAACACTTCCATGGGACAGTGTGGACATGCTGGGTGACGGTGGTGAAGGTGGTGGTGTTGCTGCCACATCCTCTGTTTGTGGGGTGGCAGGTGCCACTGTCACTCCAGAGGGGGAGGAAGAGGCCGAGACTGCAGCAAAAGAGGGAGCAAGAGGAGCCTAAGATCTTTTGTGGTTTTTCAGATGTGTACTCCACTGCAGCTCGTGCTTTGCATTTAGATGCCTGGTCATGCAGGTAGTGCTCAGGTTTAGAACATTTATGCCTCGCTTTAGGCTCTGATTGCACAGCGTGCAAACCACTTGCGTCTTGTCGTCAGCACATTGTCTGAAGAACTGCCACGCCAGGGAACTCCTTGGAGCTGGCTTTGGTGTGCTCAGTCCCTGTGTGCGGTGGGCAGTAGCAGGCATACTGACTAGGGGACAGCCACTCTGCTTTTGCACCCTGCTCCCTCTTCTGCTGTGCAGCTGACACTGTGTGACCACCACCTCTTCCTCTGAAATGCACACGTCACTCACATGACCTTGATTCCAGGTGGGGTCTAGGACCTCATCATTCTCCACATCATATTCCACCCACTCTTCACCCCTGCCCTACTTGTCGGTCTGCACACGGCAGAAAGCCGCAGCAGTTGGCACCTGTGTTTCGTCATCATCATCAGAGACGTGCTGCGGTTGTCCTCCCATGTCCACATCCTGAAACATAAGTGGTTGGGCATCAGACCACTCAATCTCTTCCACTTCTGGGGCAGTCATCAAAAAGCATAAGAGAATGCTGCATGACTTGGGGCTCAGACTGTTTGGCTGATTTGCAAGGGGGTGAGGTAAAAGACAGATGTCTATGGGCTGCAGGTGCCAACTCTGCAGGTTCAGCAGAAGAGAGTGGGAGACAATGTGAAGGAACTGGAGGCACTGTCAGCCATCCAATCTACTACCGCCTCTGCTTGTTCTGGCTTCACCATTCGTACACCGGTATTCGGGCCTACAAAACCACTCTGAACTCCTGTCGCCTACGTGCACCCGAGGAAGGTGTTTCATTGGGGGTGTAGCTGGCACAGATCGACCACGTCCTCTCCCTGCAACAGGAGCTCCACCAGAACCAGCAGCACCACGACCAGGGCCACGTCCCTTATTTGATGCTCTCCTCATTCTTTGAGGTCACCCACCGAACTAACAGACAGATTAACTACACTCACCTAAATAATTATTTGGAACACCTGTTCTATTTCTCATTAATGCAATTATCTAGTCAACCAATCACATGGCAGTTGCTTCAATGCATTTAGGGGTGTGGTCCTGGTCAAGACAATCTCCTGAACTCCAAACTGAATGTCAGAATGGGAAAGAAAGGTGATTTAAGCAATTTTGAGCGTGGCATGGTTGTTGGTGTCAGACGGGCCGGTCGGAGTATTTCACAATCTGCTCAGTTACTGGGATTTTCAGGCACAACCATTTCTAGGGTTTACAAAGAATGGTGTGAAAAGGGAAAAACATCCAGTATGCGGCAGTCCTGTGGGCAAAAATGCCTTGTGGATGCTAGAGGTCAGAGGAGAATGGGCCGACTGATTCAAGCTGATAGAAGAGCAACGTTGACTGAAATAACCACTCGTTACAACCGAGGTATGCAGCAAAGCATTTGTAAAGCCACAACATGCACAACCTTAAGGCGCATGGGCTACAACAGCAGAAGACCCCACCGGGTACCACTCATCTGCACTACAAATAGGAAAAAGAGGCTGCAATTTGCACAAGCTCACCAAAATTGGACTGTTGAAGACTGGAAAAATGTTGCCTGGTCTGATGAGTCTCGATTTCTGTTGAGACATTCAAATGGTAGAGTCCGAATTTGGCGTAAACAGAATGAGAACATGTATCCATCCTCTCATGACTACTTCCAGCAGGATAATGCACCATGTCACAAAGCTCGAATCATTTCAAATTGGTTTCTTGAACATGACAATGAGTTCACTGTACTAAAATGGCCCCCACAGTCACCAGATCTCAACCCAATAGAGCATCTTTCGATGTGGTGGAACGGGAGCTTCATGCCCTGGATGTGCATCCCTCAAATCTCCATCAACTGCAAGATGCTATCCTATCAATATGGGCCAACATTTCTAAAGAATGCTATCAGCACCTTGTTGAATCAATGCCACGTAGAATTAAGGCAGTTCTGAAGGCAAAAGGGGGTCCAACACCGTATTAGTATGGTGTTCCTAATAATTCTTTAGGTGAGTGTATATTAATTTCCCTGTCACGTATGTAGTGTAGGTGTACCTCACACCAAAAATGGGTATATGTCACCCACCGAACTAACAGACAGATTAACTATTATATTTTTGTGTCAGGGGTACAAATATGGTGCATTGCACCCACAAAAAAATCACTAAAGGTCATCCACAGAATTAACAACCAGATTAATTATTATATTTCTATGTCAGGGGTAAAAAGATGGTGCATTGCACCCACAAAAAACAAACTCGAAACTAAACTTTTCCGGCAAAATTCGGGTTCGGGTCCGGGTACCCGAACTCACAAAGTTCGGTACAGACCCGAACTTTACAGTTCGGGTTCGGTCAACACTAGTCATCAATGTCAGATTGGCAGGAGTTGCACCTATATCTCCTGACTCCTGTCTTTCCTGGCCCGACTGTCTTTGACCTCTCCATATAGGTGGATGATTAATAGTGAGGTGGACATCATGTCTGGAGTTACTTCTGTCTGGAATTACTTCTATGGGAGTTGTCAAATCCGGCAGAATCTACCTCACCAAGGGACATTACGGAGATAGTTGTGGGTGCCATAAGTGTCTACCACATCAGACATCTATGGCATATCTTTTTGATAGGAATACCTTGGTACAATGGTTTACTGTAGATCTGGTTCCAAGCCATGTGTATTGCCTTGAATACACATTTTATTATTGATTTTGAATAGAATATTCATTTTTGTTAATCCATTGAGTTACATAGGGGTATAGCTCTAAGAGGAAGCAGAAGTAACAGTTGCAATCGGGCCTTAGTGCCTGCTGGGGCTCAGTGACTCCTTCACCAATTTTACAAATTGATTCATGATGGTTATGTTTGGAGCAACGGGGATCTCTTTGTTTTGAAGCAGTTGCTATATAACTGCCTTAAACCTGAATCTGTTTCTGTAAAATTTTGTGCTGGAGGTGATTTGCCTGGTCACATGACCTTCCATCCGTGGCTATCTTATGGACAAGGCAATGTGGACAGCACATAAGATTTGCCTTACAAAGGGACACAGCTTATGAAATATAGCAAACGACACAGAATATCAACAAAGTGTCATCTTAGATACATATTGGTTGCAAGTAGCCAGAAAGTGGCAAACCCCTTTAAGTGATTTTGCTCTACTCAAGTCCTGAGGGTATCTGAGTACTGAGAGTCATAGTTAGAGCTTTGGAAGAGTGACCGCTATAGGTGAAGTCAAGTTCTGCAATCTTGCAAACAACCAGTGCCGTTACAGGTTGGAGGAGCCTTGGTATAGGTATTGCATAGGTCACCAGCACGGTACATCTTAGGTGCTACAAAACAATTCACAATTTAAGTAATATATGAAAATATATGAAATTAGTACTTATGACTAATTAAACAGTTTGGGTCTCTTTTCACTTCTTTTGAAACTTGGGTTCACCATTGCAGATTTATGTTTATGATGATAAATGATTTCCTATTATGAGAAAAGGCAAAGAGCCAACATAAGTAGAATCATTAGCCCCTTCTGTATCCTACCACCCTTGAGATTTCAATGCTTTCTTGAAGAGAGTCTTGTACTGTGTACAAAAGAGGTTCATAAATGTCTTTGAGGGGAATTTTCTATGTCAGAAGACTTTCTTAATAGAGAAGAATCCATATTTCAAATTTTACCTGTCCTGGGATGTTATTTAAAACATTTGTTTCTGCTGAATGGACATCAATTAGTATCGATGCGCTGAAGCATTCTTGCTCACCGTCATTTTAAAGATGCAACAGCCAAACGAGCTGATTATGAATAATGTAATTATTATCATACCATTATGAGATTATGTTGTGTAAAGACACTGCACCTTTGCACTCAACTGCATTAAATACTTTCATAATCCTTCTCATTGCTCTGCCACCTTTTCTTAACACTGCTAACATTTGGCTCTCAGCATGGGAGTACATTTTCCTAGTTGCTGCTTTAACTGAACATAGCATGTTTTTATAGATAACAGGGGTGAGGAAAGTCATTGGAGAATGGATGTGATTTCCCGTAATGGCGATGAAAGTTTTTTTCCCATTATAAAAGCAATTTATACTTTCTTACATAGGCATATTTAGAAAGATGCATTACATACTTAACATCCCTAACTTTGCACAAAACTAATGGCGCTGAACTGGGTACTCTTATACAGTATTTCTATGTGCTTTTACTGTTATAGGTGAATTCACATCTAACCCATGACTGGCTAAAGTCAGAAGATCTTTGGGTGGAATGGGAAACAAATGCGATGCTGATGGTAGAATGCTGAACCATTGGGAAAGTTGTTAACAATGTGCTGAGAAATATAGAATACAGTGAAACCTCTGAGATGCATCCACCCAAAACTGCATTGCAAGATGGTCCTCTTATGGGGTGGTCCTCCTATAAAAGAGGCTACTATGCACACTATATGACGGGACTAAAACATTTTCATATCTGATCTAGGTAAAGGGGTGATTGTCACAAAGAAGATTCTTCATTGCCCTGAATTTTTTAGTCTTAGGCCCAGAAGAGGCAAGTTAGACAGTGTAGGTTCCATCTGTGGAAGCCACCTTGTCGCTGGTAGATGGCCCTGACATGATTTTGATCGAAAATGTGCTTATTTTCATGAAAGTATAGCAGTGATGCAATTCAGATTTAGCCATGTTCCCAGTGTTTGCATTTGTCTTCGCGCATGGAAGAGTAGGCTGCTGAATATAGTTTTTGGTCTTTTAGAAAGGGGTCACTGTATCAAGATGAACATTCTTTTCTGCTGTGTCATGTCTCATAGGTTTTTGGAGGCACCACAATTCCCCCTCTGCTATTGCTAAAATAAATTAAAGAGGACCAGTTTGTTATAGTACATAATTGTATTTCACTTGATATGAAAATAGTAGAGCATCTACTGTGATGGTTCTAACTTGCGCATTCCTTCTGTTAATCCTACAAGATGTTTATGAATAAATTGATAACTGGATGTTACCAGTTGGGGGCTGTCCCTACAGAGTCTGACACTGTCCAATAAGTGCTGACAGTGACAGAATGTGTATGGACACTCCCCATTTGATAAGGGGAATGCCAGCACCCTGTTGGCAATTTATCTATAGACTTCTAATGGAAATAACAGAGGAACGGCACAATAGATAGATATACAAAAACCATCCTGTGCGAGACTTTGTGCAGTATCGTCAATCAAGATGGCCGTGATGCCCTCTTCGCAAGCAAATGGATGAAGTTAGTATGTATTATTTATTTTTTTTACAGCCATTTTAGGAAAAAAATATTTATTTATTTTACACATTTATATAACGCTACTATTAGCATCAAAGTGTCCCCAATGGGGTTCACAATCTAAGTTCCCTATCCGTATGTCTTTGGAGTGTGGGAGGAAACCAGATTACTCAGGGAAATCCATGCATACACAGGGATAACATACAAACTCCATGCAGATGTTGTCCTTGGTCGAATTTTAACCTAGGAACATAGCTCTGCAAGGCACCAGTGCTACCGTGTTACCACGAAGCGCCAGGAGATTTGGCTTTGCAGCAAATCAAATTTTTCCTGAAATTTAGATCGAAGTCAATTTGTTTGGCTGCGATTCACTCAACACTTATAGGGACTAAGGACTATAGTAGGGTAGATTCTTTATATTAAGCTCGCAGTACTGCCAGACCTAATGATTATATATGAATATGATGTATTAATACCTCAAAATGTTGAATATATAATTGGTGCTAAATTTGAATGGATGCACAAATGCAAAAGGCATTACCAGTCCCATTTGCAGGCAATAACTTTAAAGGTGTTGTCATTTTGGCTGGACTTTCTTTGGAGTGATCAGCTCTAATCTGTGGGCGTGCTCAATTCCTCTACAGCGTCATCACAGGGGAAATGAGATATTGCACATTCTCTATGAAAATATAGGTTATTATTTGTAATGTATGGACTAGTTTGTTACTCTACAGTGATAGATACTCTTTGTAGCCAATCTCTGTTGTGGCTAACAGATGAGGGTCATGAAGAGAGGACAACCCTCTATTAGCCAAGACCTTAGTAAGGTATTTTAAAATAGTTTCTCTATATCAGGCACTCCTTTTAAATGCTGCATTCTTTTACAACGCAGTCCATCATTTTTGTATATTTGCTAAAAAAATGAATATTTTACATAGCTGTCTCACTAACATAACATGGTATGTTCCAACTCCAAATAAAAGGAAGTGAAGTTGCCTTGAATCCCTTCATCTCATGCAGGTATTCTCTCGTATGCTGTTTTTGAAGTACAGTCCGCATGCACTTAAAGGGAACCTGTCACCCCCAAAAACCATCCCAAGCCGCCAGCAGTACCTGAGAGTAGCCAGCAGCGTGTTTCTGACGATCGTTTTCTTCCTGAAGGCAGATGAAGCAAAAGCTCAGAAAACTTTCTTTCTATCATGCCTGAAGTCAAGGGGGCAGCGCCCTCCTTGCTTCAAGTCAAGGTACCCGCGTCCCCTTCCCTGCCCCTTCGCCTGTGACTGACAGCCGGCTGTTCGGCAAAGGCAGCCGAACTCTTGTGCATAAGCGCTGTCAGTCACAGCGAAGGGGCAGGGAGGGGGTCGTGGTTACTGTGACTTGAAGCAAGGAGGCCGCTGCCCCCTTGACTTCAAGCATGACTAGAAAGTCACGCGGGCAGGGGATAAAAGAACGTTTTCTGAGCTTTTGCTTCATCAGCCTTCTGGAAGAAAACGATCGTGGGAAACATGCTGCTGGCTACTCTCAGGTACTGCTGGCGGCTTGGGATGGTTTTTGGAGGTGGCAGGTTCTCTTTAATATTCCATTGCCATTCCTATATTTTCACGTTCAACCATGATCAAGGATATCCTTCTATAAAATGTACTAGTCATTTGGTACCAGTGGTATTATTACTTTGCTATAAAAGTTAAAATTATTTATAGAATAAGGAGGACATAGGCATCAGGTTTACCCCATCATTGTCAGATGACCTTCTATTTATTGAGGAAGGTAAAAAGCTCCACCGAAGATGTGTTTAAAAATGTATGTAAGACCTACTGTATATACTCTTTGCTACATGCTTTGTATGATAGCATGGCCTAGATTTTTGAAAGGTTGTTAGCTTTTAGCACTTCTTCCATGGGTATGCTTATTTTTATAAATGTAGGTCAATTTGTTTGTCGTTTGTCGAGAACAATACATTTGAAACCTGTGTCCTTTCTGGGAATTGTACAAATACATCAGGACCTTGCTAATGTAACAGCGTCTCGGAGAAAAAGATGATGAAAACATGATCATTAATCTTTCAGGTGCGGCATGACTATATATAAGTTCTAGACTCACAGATCACCCTGATACGAGTCTCAATGGCTCTTAATATCTGGAAATGAGCAATGATTAATGTCCATGATGGCAGTTTTTAAGTTTTCATATCATCAAGTAACTGTTCAAAAGAAATAACTCGACATGTTAATTACAAGTAGACCTTTATTCATCCATAATAAAATAGTGTTCCTTTGTGAAGAAGGCTTTGGGATCATGGGTAAAGGGTGATTTGACCGCAGGGAGGATGTCACGTCCTACTAGGCATTAGGCCAAGGGGTTAGGCCAAAGAGGAGAGGTGGGTTGATAGATGGGGTGAAGCCAAGGGGTGGTATTGATAACTATTGGGGTGTCATTGTAATGCACAAGCATGGGGACCCAGTAGGTAAGGGGTCCACCTGAAAACAGCTAGCAGCTTCCTAGAGATAGGGGCTTTTGATGAGTTTGTGGAGAGCAAAGGCCCATTTAATAGTCTCAAAGGGGATTTCTGCTGTCTGTGTCCTCCCATGTACTGTATTATATGAAGTGGTATTTTAAAAAGTTTACAAAAAGCTTACAAATACATTCCATTTTTGATTATATTTTTGAAAAATATTTTTTGATTCCCTTCACAAAATATCATCCTGATCCCCAAGGAATACCCACGTGCACGTATAACTATGGATGATATTTCTAGATTGGTTATTCATCATATAAACGCTTTGCGGTACTAATTGTATTTCCTATCTTAAGGTTATATTACACTACCCAACGTACAGGCAGTGCGAGCTCCGATGGATGAGAAGAGATCATGGGCGCTCACTTGCAACGGCCTGATTACACAGGCCCATGCAACCTGAATGCAGGGAGGGAATAATTTGTCCCTTCCTCATTGAGTTCTATTCTCGGGATGTGCCGCTGATAATCGGGCATTGTTTACTCATTCATTGGGTGATTTGGTTTGATTGATTATATGAGACAATTATCTGGAATGAATGTTCGCATGAACATTTGTCCCCGATAATTGGCCTGAAGAATCAGGCAGTCTAATAGAACCTGTATTCTGCAGTATGGTATGTGCTGAAAGAATCCAGCTCTACATTAAACACTAGGTGAATATACAATCATTTAGAATGCCATTGCCATACTGGAAACCATAATATTCTGTAGGCGAGTGTCACCGAATATTATGCTACATGTATTGGAGTAGGCAAATAGCCGTTAAAAAAAATGTGCTTTGTGACGAATTACCGTGCCAAAAAGCACATTTCTTTGTAAGAAGTCGGTGCAATGACGTCATTGTACCCCTCAGATACTGCTTTCATACATGATCGCAGCATCTGATAGCAATAATTGGGTGTAAAATAATAAAATTAAATTAAATTAAATCATACTTACCTCATCCACTTGCTCGTGACGGGCTGGCTACCACCATCTTGATTTAAGACAAGTCCTGTGATGACGTCATCACGTCTCTCAGCGTGGTGATGTGTCCAGGCGCGGTGACGTCATACGTCACAGTGCATGGGATTTCGTGCAAGATCTTTAATCAAGATGGTGGTGGCCGGCCCACCGCGAGCAAATGGATGAGGAAAGTATAATTTTTTGTTTTCTTTTACACTATATCAGAGAAAATCGATTCTCTACAACGGAGCACAAGGAAATTTGGCTTTGCGGCAAATTGAATTTTCCCTGAAATTTGGATTGAAGTTCACTTTGGGAACTATGGGGGAAATTTATCAAACTGGTGTAAACGAAAATTGGCTTAGTTGCCCATAGCAACCAATCGGAGTCCACCTTTCACTTTCTACAGGAGCTCTGAACAATGTAAGGTGGAATCTGATTGGCTGCTATGGGCAACTAAGCCAGTTCTACTTTATATCAGTTTTGATAAATCTACCCCTATATGTTGTGGAATCTTTGAGAGAGTATTGTTTGAATACTGCATATTATTTTGTATGTGACAGTATTATGTAGGCTGTATCTAACAGTATTATCTTGACTCTATATGGCGGTATGAAGGCATTGTGTAGGCTGATAGAGAAACTAATGAGTGAGGAGCTGCTTTACATTTAGCACAGGGTCCCATTTTTTTTTATAAAACCGACTCTGGTTTACAGGCTATTGGTTTATATCTTTATCAGGTCCAAGCTAATTCTCAAAAATTATCCTACAAATGTTCTACATGTCTTATAACATGTTTTACTGTTGTTTTGTAAAAAATACTGTATGGTCTTCCCTTTAACTATGTGGACACTACAGCTGTATAGAGCTTTATTGCAAGTTTTACTATGGGATTGGTTACTTGTTGCCCCCCTGCTGCATGCAATATTGCTCTTTTGAGACATCTCTTTTTTGTATTATTCCTATGCTGTGATATCACTTCATTAGTGGAATAATGACATCGTTATAATTTTTTTCTTTGCTGTGAAATCACATGCATATTGACATTTTTGTTGTTTATCATGTGCATTACACCTGTACTATGATGTGACAGTTATTCCTGTGCTGTGACATACTATGGCTTCACTTAACTGTGATAAAACTGCGTGATAACTTTATTAGTCATCCCTTTACTGTGACATTACCAAGTGTATTATGTTGTGCATTATTCCTACACTGTGATATCACTTTGTGCATTTATCCTATGTATTAAGGAAGAAAGATTGCACAAAGCGGAGACCTAAAGAATTAGAGATGAGTGAAGTATTAAAAAATGTAATTCGGCTGTTTCAACAAATTTTACAAAAAATTAGCTTTGTGACATATTATTACATCACGAAGAGCATTTCTTTGTAAGTAGTGGGTGCCATAACAGGGATCGTCGATTGTGCCGCTCCCTCATCATTCTATCCATCAGATGCCGCATTAATAGCTTATCGCGGCATCTGACAGTAATAACAGTGTAAAATAAAAAAATAAAAATTACATCATGCTTACCTCATCAATTTGCTCGCGAAGGGCCGGTCGCCGCCATCTTGATTGAAGATCTGGCGCGAAATCTGGATCTGGGGCTGCCCATGATGACATCATCACATTGCCGGCGTGGGGACGTCATACATCACTGCGCATGGGATTTTGTGCGAGATCTTTTTTTTATTTTTTTTTATTATAAATTTCTTTATTAATTTTCTCAAAGACATATATATAAAAAAGGAGGAGCATATTGCGTATACATATTACATCTCCAAATGTATAATCACAATAGTATACATACTGCTAGGACTCTAACATGGCACATTGGCCTAATAGGCCAGCAGGCGTATATCAAAGAAAAAGAGGCTCTAGCATAGATACTAGTCTCCTTCCTTCCATGAAAGACAAACCCGAGCCCTCCCCCAACCCCACCCCCCAGGCCGGGCCGGGCCACGGTTGACGCAGGGGCGGTGGGCGACTCCCACCGTCATTCCAGAGTATTTCATCCTATCTCATAGTACCCTGTAAATCATACCATAGTCACCATATGTACGAGAGTGATTCCGCCCGGGCATCCCTTATCAGTTATCAGTTCCACTCCAGCCGTGTATCCTCCCATTATGTCCGATGCTTCTCCCCTTTACATTTGATGTACTCAAATTCCTTTACTCTGTGCATTAGTCTTTCCCACTCTAGTAAGGTAGGGGCCTTATCCAGCACCCAATTCCTAAGAATTAGTACCTTAGCCACTAAGAGCCCCTTCAGCCAGCGAATCTGTTTGCCTTTTGATAATTTATATTTAAACTCCGGGGAAAATATCCAGAGTATGGCTAATTCAATAGTTGGGGGAAGGCTATTCTCCGTTCTTGACCCCATTCCCTGGAATATACCTTGCCAGCAATTCTTAATGGCCGGGCAGCTCCATAACATGTGAACATATCCGGCTTCGGGGCAGAGGCATTTCAGACAACAAAATTATTTTTCTTTATTCCTGTACATTTTGGAGAGAAGACCCGGAGTAAGATATAACCGATGTACAATTTTGAATTGTGTCAACCGACGCTGGCGCGAGAGGGAGGCCTTCTTGATATTTTGATATACCTCCCGCCACTGGAGTGAATTACCTGCCCCTAAATCCGCTTTCCATTTACCAACACTTTTAAAATTTAATGACCGTGCTTAAATCCTTTTTTAATCTGGTATAGATTTGTGAAACCCTAACTTTTTTCCCGTAAAAAGTGTAACAGAAACCTAACAGTGACTGCGTGACTGGTGTTTGAGAAACTTTATTTCGCATATGTGCGAGTGCATGCTTAGGTTGAGCATATCTATAGTGATTTAACGCCGTAATTGGTGTCTCGGGAAATATTTCTCCTATAGGTTTTAGTTTACCGGCGGTACAAATGTGTGACAGCGTCGTGATCCCTCTCCAAGTCCAATAGTTATTATCATTTAGGGGTAAAAATTTATTTAGAAAAGGGTTATCCCATAACGGGGTAAACTCCATGGCGTACGTAACCTTCAAAATTGATTTTCAAATTGATGTTCGCTGCGACCTAAAAGTCCAGCCGCTATTATACTAAATATGTTCTGTATAGGACACATCTGTTGTTTGGTAAGGTAAGATAGCAATAAACCGTCCCCAACATTAATGCACCATTGCAGTTGAGAACACATATAGTATCCCTGAAAATATGGAAGGCCGAGGCCACCATCAATTTCGGCTAACCAAAGATATCGCAACTTGAAACTGACCCTTTTCCTGCCCCATATCAGATCGTTAATCAATCTGTCAATCCAGTTAAAAAAAACATCCTCGATCCAAATGGGGCAGGGGCCAACCACATACAGTATCCAGGGCAACAAAATCATTTTAATCAATGCGATTCTATTGATCTGCGAAAGGGGGAGTTTCTGCCAAACCCTGACCTTCTCCTTTACTTTATTTACCAAGGGGGTGATGTTTAGTTTATTATAGTCCCTTACTGAGCTACCAATCTTTATCCCTAGATATTCCAAATGGTCCAGTGGACATATTACTTTTACCTCTAGCTCAGTTTGTGGGGGTGCGCGATTCAGAGGAAAGAGGACAGATTTGGACCAGTTTATCTCATACCCGGCCACCCAGCCGAACTCGTCTATTGTTTGCATAACACGTGGAACATTTCTCCACCCGTCATTTAAAAACAGCAGTACATCGTCCGCATATAAACTGATCTTATCCCACGCCCCCCCTCCTCCGAATCCCACAATTCCCTCATCGGCTCTGATCCTACAGGCAAGGGGTTCTATGAAAATTGCAAAAAGTAATGGAGAGAGTGGACAGCCCTGCCGAGTACCACGCTGCAGGCAAATGGCAGGGAAGATCACCCCATTGATGTTAATGGAAAATTACATAGTTGACGCAGAATTGGATTTTAATCTATAAAGGGCATAAATCACCTAACAATCCAATTTTTTTTTGAACAACGTGTTTTAAAACATCCAGTGTGTGTATACGATCAGGTATGATGTTGTATCGATCAGGTAGTGTAAGGGTTACGCCCGCTTCACAGACATTGACAGACCAAACTCCCCTTTTAATGCACCGCAAACAACCGCAAGCAGTCCATTTGTCCAACCGCAAAACCCATTTGCACAAGGTTGGATACCAAGCTAGCCATGTCCCGTTGATGTCATTGAAGGTTTCTTCCTCCACCCAGCCACGTACAACACCAAGGGCCCCCGAAAGGTGAATTGAATTGATTTTTCGAACGGGGAGATGGTTAAAAAAACGCTGGCTCCCTCCCCTTTGTTTGAATCCACGCCACGGTCAATGCGTCTGGCCGTGCAATTTACTGTCACACCCGATATGAGTGGTATTTTCTGTAGTACTATTCTCATCAGTTTAACCCTTGTTACGTCCCAAATCAGGGATTCCCTTTTGTGAAAAAAAATTTAGGCCAGGTACCTATCCGGGGACGTGTGTCGAATTGATTAACGATTGTCGAATTAACGAACCATTACGACATCCTGCAATAATTTAGTTCTGAGCTTTGTACTTGCTTTGTATTGGAATTGATGGGGATTTTTTAAATTGTCTGCATTATTTCTAATAAACTATTAAGAGACTTTATTATGATTTTTTTTTATTTTATGTATTAAAAACACACCCATACAACTTAAAAAAACTAAAAATAAAAAAAAAATTATGTTTTTTCTATGTAAAATTATCCAACCGATTGCTTTTGGTCCGATCATAATGAAGCAACGGCCTTATCATCTGGGGTGTGGCAACATTGCCAACACACTCATAGAGGTGATGATCGCTTCATTGTGATACGCAAGCCCCTTCACCACAACAAGGTAACGATCACGAAGGGGAATTGACACTTGTATGTGCTTTTTTGTTTTGTTTTGTTTTTGCAGCCACAGTGCAGCACCAGAGGCCAGAAAAATTAGGCATGCACACATGCCTGAAAAATAATGTCATTGTTTCAGCCGCTGTTGTATCAGCGGCCGAAAAAATTTATGTTTTAAAGGCAGAAAGGTGACTAAAACATTGCTGCTTGAACCCTAGTTGGTGGCGGAGAATTCACGAAAGTCATCCGGTATGCAGACATTAAATATAGCAGTGTGGGGACCATTTTTAAGCCAAGGCATGTCATCAGGCCTTTGGTTAGTCAAACGTATCCCCCACTGTCAGTCCCTTCGGGATCCATGCCTCATTCATCTTAATGAAGGTGAGGTAATCAACACTTTTTTGACCGAGGCGACTTCTCTTGTCAGTGACAATGCCTCCTGCTGCACTGAAGGTCCTTTCTGACAGGACACTTGAAGCGAGGCAGGCCAGAAGTTCTATCGCAAACTGGGATAGCTCAGGCCACAGGTCAAGCCTGCACACCCAGTAGTCAAGGGGTTCATCGCTCCTCAGAGTGTCGATATCTGCAGTTAAGGCGAGGTAGTCTGCTACCTGTCGGTCGAGTCTTTCTCTAAGGCTGGATCCCGAAGGGCTGTGGCGATGTGTAGGACTGAAAAAGCTCTGCATGTCCTCCATCAACAACACATCTGTAAAGCGTCCTGTCCTTGGCGCCGTGGTCGTGGTAGGAGGAGTATTACTTTCACCTCTTCCCCTGTTAGATTGCCGTTGTGCTGTGACATCCCCCTTATAAGCTGTGTAAAGCATATTTTTTAGTTTTGTTTTGAACTGCTGCATCCTTTCTGACTTTCGGTAATTTGGTAACATTTCTGCCACTTTCTGCTTATACCGGGGGTCAGTGGCGGATTACAATAGGGACGTTCAGGTCGGCAGCCCCGGGCCCAGCACCGCTGGGGGGCCCAACGCTGACCCGAACGCCCACATACTGCGGCGGGGCACGGGAGCGCATAGCTCCCTGTCCCGTCCGCGATCACCGCCATAGGCTTCAGGCCTTGTAGGCCTGAGGCCTATGCGGTAGAGAAATCCCGGCGCAGGCGTGCGTGATGACGTCATTGCGTGCCTGTGCCGGGACGCAGCACTGTGACGCGCCTGACTCATCCCGCCTTCCGCTGCGAGCAAGCGCCTGGCCCTGGACATAGGTGAGTATTTATCTTTTCATTTTTTTGTTCATTTTTTATTTTTTTATTTCATGTGCCTACTTGGGGGGGGGGGGCAGTGTGGGGACAAATGACTATGTGGGGGCAGTGTGGGGACAAATTACTATGTGGGGGCAGTGTGGGGGAAACTATTGTGTGGGACAGTGTGGGGGCAAATTACTATGTGGGGCAGTGTGGGGGCAAATTACTATATGGGGCAGTGTGGGGGCAAATTACTATGTGGGGTAGTGTGGGGACAAATTACTATATGGGGCAGTGTGGTGGCAAATTACTATGTGGGGGCAGTGTGGGGACAAATTACTATATGTAGCAGTGTGGGGACAAATTACTATATGTAGCAGTGTGGGGACAAATTACTATATGGGGCAATGTGGGGGCAAATTACTATGTGGGGGCAGTGTGGGGGAAAATTACTATATGGGGCAGTGTGGGGGCAAATTACTATGTGGGAGCAGTGTGGGGACAAATTACTATATGGGGCAGTGTGGGGGCAAATTACTATGTGGGGGCAGTGTGGGGACAAATTACTATATGGGGCAGTGTGGGGGAAAATTACTATGTGGGGGCAGTGTGGGGACAAATTACTATATGGGGCAGTGTGGGGGCAAATTACTATGTGGGGGCAGTGTGGGGGAAACTATTGTGTGGGGGCAGTGTGGGGGAAATTGCCATGTGGGACAGTGTGGGGTAATTTCTATGTGGGGACAGTGTGGGGTAATTTCTATGTGGGGACAGTGTGGGGTAATTTGTATGTGGGGACAGTGTCGGGTAATTTCTATGTGGGGACAGTGTGGGGTAATTGCTATGTGGGGGCAAATTACTATGTGGGGAAAACTATTGTGTGGGAACAGTGTGGGGAAATTGCTATGTGGGGGCAAATTACTATGTGGGGGCAAATTACTATGTGGGGCAGTGTGGTGGAAATTACTATGTGGCGGAAGTGTGGTGGAAATTACTATGTGGGGGCAGTGTAGGGCAAATTACTGTGTGGGGGGCAAACTACTATATGGGGGCAGTTTGGGGGAAATTACTGTGTGGGGGCAAATTACTATGGGGGGATTACTATGTGGGGGCAGTGTGGTGGAAATTACTATATGGGGGTGTTGCTATTGGGGAGGCACTGTAGGGGCAATTCTATTATTTCTGGGGACACTATACAGGGATTATTACCTGGAACACAATATAGGGTGTTATTATTACTGGGGCACTCTAGGGGACATTACTGTATAGCTGCTGTGGACACTATAGGAACATTTGGGGTAATTTATCAAACTGGTGTAAAGCAGAACTGGCTTAGTTGCCCATAGCAGCCAATCAGATTCCACCTTTCATATTTGACAGCTCTTTTGGAAATCCAGTTCTACTTTACACCAGTTTGATAAATTAGCCCAATTATGTCTATTAGGGTCACTATTTTTTCAGCAGTATAGTTCCTGGAGCATTGGGGAGCACAACGGGCACAGTATTGGGGGTGGCAGGATGACACTGTGGGGACACCAGGATGGGGAGGTTGATGGAAAAATTTAGAAATCTAACGTGTCTGTGTTACAAACTGTAGAGACGAGATGCGGCTGAAAGAATTTGCCATGGTGGTCTGGGTCAAATGGAGGAGAAGCGGAAAGAGAAGGTCTACATGACAGGAGATGTCACTGGATGTAAGAGGTATGTGGTGCTGTATTCTCCTCCATGTCTTTTTTATTACAATTATATGTATTTTAAATTTGGTGACCAAATTTTTCAGTTTAGGACCCAATTTGGGGTATTTTCTGAAGATGTCATATGGCCTAAGAAGAGACTGTGGCGCTCATGAAGCACCGCAGCCTCTTCATACAAAAAAAAAAAAACTAAAATGGAGGGGGGGGGGGGGGGGGGCCAAGTTGGGTAGACAGCCCCGGGCCTATCATGCACTTAATCCGCCCCTGCCGGGGGTCTAGTAGCGTGGCCACCCAGTACAGGTCGTTCTCCTTCATCCTTTTTATACGAGGGTCCCTCAACAGACATGACAGCATGAAAGACCCCATTTGCACAAGGTTGGATGTCGAGCTACTCATTTCCCGTTCCTCGTCCTCACTGATGTCATTGACGGTCTGTTCTTCACCCCAGCCACGTACAACACCACGGGTCCCAGATAGGTGACAACAACGAGCACCCTGGGATGCCTGCTGTGGTTGGTCTTCCTTCTCCTCAAAGCCACATTCCTCCTCTGAATCCTCTTCCTCATACTCCTCTTGCAGCGTTGCCGCAGGTCCGGCAAGCGATGATGACAAGGCTGTTTCTGGTGGTGAAGGTGACCACAACTCTTCCTCTTCCTCTTCACGCTTATCGTCAGCCTGATCCAGCACTCTTCGCAGGGCACGCTCCAGGAAGAAAACAAATGGGATGAGGTCGCTGATGGTGCCTTCGGTGCGACTGACAGGCATTGCGCATGAGCGTCCAGTAACGTGGCAAAAAAATTCCCAGCTCTGCAGAGGCTGTCCTAGCACCCTGGTCATGCAAATACTCGTTGACGGCTTTTTCTTGTTGGAGCAGGCGGTCGAACATTAGGAGTGTTGAATTCCAATGTGTCGGGCTGTCGCTTATGTCTGATAAGTGCGCCATGGCCGTGTAGGAACGCCTGAAATGGCCACACACCTTCCTGGCCTGCTTTAGGACGTCCTGTAAGCCAGGGTACTTAGACACAAAGCGTTGTACGATGAGATTCAACACATGTGCCATGCCCGGCACATGTGACAACTTGCCCAAATTCAATGCTGCCAACAAATTTCTTCCATTATCACACACCACTTTGCCGATCTCCAGTTGGTGCGGGGTCAGCCACTGATCCACCTGTGCGTTCAGGGCGGACAGGAGTGCTGGTCCGGTGTGGCTCTCTGCTTTCAGGCAAGTCAACCCCAAGACAGCGTGACACTGTCGTATCCGGGATGTGGAATAGCCCCTGGGGAGCTGGGGGGATTCAGTTGATGTGCAGCCAGACGCTGCAGCAGAAGAGGACTCAGCCGAGGAGGTTATCAAAGAGGATGGAGTAGGAGGAGTAGAGGAGGTGGCAGTAGGCCTGCCTGCAAGTCGTGGCAGTGTCACCAACTCCGCTGC